>NC_135235.1:356258078-356553078 GCF_051348905.1 Ranitomeya variabilis
TAGGGTGTAGGGTGTAGAGTGTAGGGTGTAGAGTGTAGTGTGTAGGGTGTAGGGTGTAGAGTGTAGGGTGTAGAGTGTAGAGTGTAGGGTGTAGAGTGTAGTGTGTAGAGTGTAGGGTGTAGGTTGTAGAGTGTAGGGTGTAGGGTGTAGAGTGTAGGGTGTAGAGTGTAGTGTGTAGGGTGTAGGGTGTAGAGTGTAGGGTGTAGGGTGTAGAGTGTAGAGTGTAGGGTGTAGAGTGTAGTGTGTAGAGTGTAGGGTGTAGGGTGTAGAGTGTAGGGTGTAGAGTGTAGGGTGTAGAGTGTAGTGTGTAGGGTGTAGGGTGTAGGGTGTAGAGTGTAGAGTGTAGGGTGTAGAGTGTAGTGTGTAGAGTGTAGGGTGTAGGGTGTAGAGTGTAGGGTGTAGGGTGTAGAGTGTAGTGTGTAGGGTGTAGGGTGTAGAGTGTAGGGTGTAGGGTGTAGAGTGTAGGGTGTAGAGTGTAGTGTGTAGTGTGTAGAGTGTAGGGTGTAGGGTGTAGAGTGTAGGGTGTAGAGTGTAGTGTTTAGGGTGTAGGGTGTAGGGTGTAGAGTGTAGGGTGTAGGGTGTAGGGTGTAGAGTGTAGGGTGTAGAGTGTAGTGTGTAGGGTGTAGGGTGTAGAGTGTAGGGTGTAGAGTGTAGAGTGTAGGGTGTAGAGTGTAGTGTGTAGAGTGTAGGGTGTAGGTTGTAGAGTGTAGGGTGTAGGGTGTAGAGTGTAGGGTGTAGAGTGTAGTGTGTAGAGTGTAGGGTGTAGGGTGTAGAGTGTAGGGTGTAGGGTGTAGAGTGTAGGGTGTAGGGTGTAGAGTGTAGGGTGTAGAGTGTAGTGTGTAGGGTGTAGGGTGTAGAGTGTAGGGTGTAGGGTGTAGAGTGTAGGGTGTAGAGTGTAGGGTGTAGAGTGTAGTGTGTAGGGTGTAGGGTGTAGAGTGTAGGGTGTAGGGTGTAGAGTGTAGGGTGTAGAGTGTAGGGTGTAGAGTGTAGAGTGTAGCGTGTAGGGTGTAGGGTGTAGGGTGTAGCGTTTATGGTGCAGAGTGTAGAGTGTAGCGTGTAGGGTGTAGCGTGTAGCGTTTAGGGTGTAGCGTGTAGGGTGTAGAGTGTAGGGTGTAGAGTGTAGGGTGTAGAGTGTAGTGTGTAGGGTGTAGAGTGTAGGGTGTAGGGTGTAGAGTGTAGAGTGTAGGGTGTAGAGTGTAGTGTGTAGAGTGTAGGGTGTAGGGTGTAGAGTGTAGGGTGTAGAGTGTAGGGTGTAGAGTGTAGTGTGTAGGGTGTAGGGTGTAGAGTGTAGGGTGTAGGGTGTAGAGTGTAGAGTGTAGGGTGTAGAGTGTAGTGTGTAGAGTGTAGGGTGTAGGGTGTAGAGTGTAGGGTGTAGATTGTAGGGTGTAGAGTGTAGTGTGTAGGGTGTAGGGTGTAGGGTGTAGAGTGTAGAGTGTAGGGTGTAGAGTGTAGTGTGTAGAGTGTAGGGTGTAGGGTGTAGAGTGTAGGGTGTAGGGTGTAGAGTGTAGTGTGTAGGGTGTAGGGTGTAGAGTGTAGGGTGTAGGGTGTAGAGTGTAGGGTGTAGAGTGTAGTGTGTAGTGTGTAGAGTGTAGGGTGTAGGGTGTAGAGTGTAGGGTGTAGAGTGTAGTGTTTAGGGTGTAGGGTGTAGGGTGTAGAGTGTAGGGTGTAGGGTGTAGGGTGTAGAGTGTAGGGTGTAGAGTGTAGTGTGTAGGGTGTAGGGTGTAGAGTGTAGGGTGTAGAGTGTAGAGTGTAGGGTGTAGAGTGTAGTGTGTAGAGTGTAGGGTGTAGGTTGTAGAGTGTAGGGTGTAGGGTGTAGAGTGTAGGGTGTAGAGTGTAGTGTGTAGGGTGTAGGGTGTAGGGTGTAGAGTGTAGGGTGTAGGGTGTAGAGTGTAGGGTGTAGGGTGTAGAGTGTAGGGTGTAGAGTGTAGTGTGTAGGGTGTAGGGTGTAGAGTGTAGGGTGTAGGGTGTTGAGTGTAGGGTGTAGAGTGTAGGGTGTAGTGTGTAGGGTGTAGAGTGTAGGGTGTAGGGTGTAGAGTGTAGAGTGTAGGGTGTAGAGTGTAGTGTGTAGAGTGTAGGGTGTAGGGTGTAGAGTGTAGGGTGTAGAGTGTAGGGTGTAGAGTGTAGTGTGTAGGGTGTAGGGTGTAGAGTGTAGGGTGTAGGGTGTAGAGTGTAAAGTGTAGGGTGTAGAGTGTAGTGTGTAGAGTGTAGGGTGTAGGGTGTAGAGTGTAGGGTGTAGGGTGTAGAGTGTAGGGTGTAGAGTGTAGTGTGTAGAGTGTAGGGTGTAGGGTGTAGAGTGTAGGGTGTAGTGTGTAGGGTGTAGGGTGTAGGGTGTAGAGTGTAGGGTGTAGAGTGTAGAGTGTAGGGTGTAGGGTGTAGAGTGTAGGGTGTAGGGTGTAGAGTGTAGGGTGTAGGGTGTAGGATGTAGAGTGTAGGGTGTAGAGTGTAGGGTGTAGGGTGTAGGGTGTAGGATGTAGGGTGTAGGATGTAGAGTGTAGGGTGTAGGGTGTAGAGTGTAGTGTGTAGAGTGTAGGGTGTAGGGTGTAGGGTGTAGGATGTAGAGTGTAGGGTGTAGAGTGTAGGGTGTAGAGTGTAGTGTGTAGGGTGTAGGGTGTAGGGTGTAGAGTGTAGGGTGTGGGGTGTAGAGTGTAGTGTGTAGAGTGTAGGGTGTAGGGTGTAGGGTGTAGAGTGTAGAGTGTAGGGTGTAGGGTGTAGAGTGTAGCGTGTAGGGTGTAGCGTGTAGGGTGTAGCGTTTAGGGTGCACAGAGTAGAGTGTAGCGTGTAGCGTGTAGGGTGTAGCGTGTAGGGTGCAGAGAGTAGAGTGTAGCGTGTAGGGTGTAGCGTGTAGCGTTTAGGGTGTAGAGTGTAGGGTGTAGCGTGTAAGGTGTAGAGTGTAGCGTTTAGCGTGTAGGGTGTAGGGTGTAGAGTGTAGAGTGTAGCGTGTAGATTGTAGAGTGCAGCGTGTAGCATGTAGGGTGTAGAGTGTAGCGTGTAGGGTGTAGGGTGTAGGGTGTAGAGTGTAGCGTATAGGGTGTAGAGTGTAGCGTGTAGCGTGTAGAGTGTAGCGTGTAGAGTGTAGCGTGTAGAGTGTAGCGTGTAGCGTGTAGGGTGTAGAGTGTAGGGTGTAGAGTGTAGGGTGTAGCGTGTAGCGTGTAGGGTGTATGGTGTAGGGTGTAGGGTGTATGGTGTAGCGTGTAGAGTGTAGAGTGTAGAGTGTAGCGTGTAGGGTGTAGATTGTAGGGTGTAGTGTGTAGAGTGTAGCGTGTAGGGTGTAGAGTGTAGGGTGTAGCGTGTAGGGTGTAGGGTGTAGAGTGTAGCGTGTAGAGTGTAGCGTGTAGAGTGTAGAGTGTAGAGTGTAGCGTGTAGGGTGTAGGGTGTAGGGTGTAGGGTGTAGAGTGTAGTGTGTAGGGTGTAGGGTGTAGAGTGTAGGGTGTAGGGTGTAGAGTGTAGAGTGTAGGGTGTAGAGTGTAGTGTGTAGAGTGTAGGGTGTAGGGTGTAGGGTGTAGGGTGTAGAGTGTAGGGTGTAGAGTGTAGGGTGTAGGGTGTAGTGTGTAGGGTGTAGGGTGTAGGGTGTAGAGTGTAGAGTGTAGGGTGTAGAGTGTAGTGTGTAGGGTGTATGGTGTAGAGTGTAGGGTGTGGGGTGTAGAGTGTAGTGTGTAGAGTGTAGGGTGTAGGGTGTAGGGTGTAGAGTGTAGAGTGTAGGGTGTAGGGTGTAGAGTGTAGCGTGTAGGGTGTAGCGTGTAGGGTGTAGCGTTTAGGGTGCACAGAGTAGAGTGTAGCGTGTAGCGTGTAGGGTGTAGCGTGTAGGGTGCAGAGAGTAGAGTGTAGCGTGTAGGGTGTAGCGTGTAGCGTTTAGGGTGTAGAGTGTAGGGTGTAGCGTGTAAGGTGTAGAGTGTAGCGTTTAGCGTGTAGGGTGTAGGGTGTAGAGTGTAGAGTGTAGCGTGTAGATTGTAGAGTGCAGCGTGTAGCATGTAGGGTGTAGAGTGTAGGGTGTAGCGTGTAGGGTGTAGGGTGTAGGGTGTAGAGTGTAGCGTATAGGGTGTAGAGTGTAGCGTGTAGCGTGTAGAGTGTAGCGTGTAGAGTGTAGCGTGTAGAGTGTAGCGTGTAGCGTGTAGGGTGTAGAGTGTAGGGTGTAGAGTGTAGGGTGTAGCGTGTAGCGTGTAGGGTGTATGGTGTAGGGTGTAGGATGTATGGTGTAGCGTGTAGAGTGTAGAGTGTAGAGTGTAGCGTGTAGGGTGTAGATTGTAGGGTGTAGCGTGTAGGGTGTAGAGTGTAGGGTGTAGTGTGTAGAGTGTAGCGTGTAGGGTGTAGAGTGTAGGGTGTAGCGTGTAGGGTGTAGGGTGTAGAGTGTAGCGTGTAGAGTGTAGCGTGTAGAGTGTAGAGTGTAGAGTGTAGCGTGTAGGGTGTAGGGTGTAGGGTGTAGGGTGTAGAGTGTAGTGTGTAGGGTGTAGGGTGTAGAGTGTAGGGTGTAGGGTGTAGAGTGTAGAGTGTAGGGTGTAGAGTGTAGTGTGTAGAGTGTAGGGTGTAGGGTGTAGAGTGTAGGGTGTAGAGTGTAGGGTGTAGAGTGTAGTGTGTAGGGTGTAGGGTGTAGGGTGTAGAGTGTAGAGTGTAGGGTGTAGAGTGTAGTGTGTAGGGTGTAGGGTGTAGAGTGTAGGGTGTAGGGTGTAGAGTGTAGGGTGTAGCGTGTAGGGTGTAGAGTGTAGCGTGTAGGTTGTAGCGTGTAGAGTGTAGCGTGCAGGGTGTAGAGTGTAGAGTGTAGGGTGTAGAGTGTAGGGTGTAGAGTGTAGAGTGTAGCGTGTAGGGTGTAGGGTGTAGGGTGTAGCGTTTATGGTGCAGAGTGTAGAGTGTAGTGTGTAGGGTGTAGCGTGTAGCGTTTAGGGTGTAGCGTGTAGGGTGTAGAGTGTAGGGTGTAGAGTGTAGGGTGTAGAGTGTAGTGTGTAGGGTGTAGAGTGTAGGGTGTAGGGTGTAGAGTGTAGAGTGTAGGGTGTAGAGTGTAGTGTGTAGAGTGTAGGGTGTAGGGTGTAGAGTGTAGGGTGTAGAGTGTAGGGTGTAGAGTGTAGTGTGTAGCGTGTAGGGTGTAGAGTGTAGGTTGTAGGGTGTAGAGTGTAGAGTGTAGGGTGTAGAGTGTAGTGTGTAGAGTGTAGGGTGTAGGGTGTAGAGTGTAGGGTGTAGGGTGTAGAGTGTAGTGTGTAGGGTGTAGAGTGTAGGGTGTAGGGTGTAGAGTGTAGAGTGTAGGGTGTAGAGTGTAGTGTGTAGAGTGTAGGGTGTAGGGTGTAGAGTGTAGGGTGTAGAGTGTAGGGTGTAGAGTGTAGTGTGTAGGGTGTAGGGTGTAGGGTGTAGAGTGTAGAGTGTAGGGTGTAGAGTGTAGTGTGTAGAGTGTAGGGTGTAGGGTGTAGAGTGTAGGGTGTAGGGTGTAGAGTGTAGTGTGTAGGGTGTAGGGTGTAGAGTGTAGGGTGTAGGGTGTAGAGTGTAGGGTGTAGAGTGTAGTGTGTAGTGTGTAGAGTGTAGGGTGTAGAGTGTAGGGTGTAGAGTGTAGTGTTTAGGGTGTAGGGTGTAGGGTGTAGAGTGTAGGGTGTAGGGTGTAGGGTGTAGAGTGTAGGGTGTAGAGTGTAGTGTGTAGGGTGTAGGGTGTAGAGTGTAGGGTGTAGAGTGTAGAGTGTAGGGTGTAGAGTGTAGTGTGTAGAGTGTAGGGTGTAGGTTGTAGAGTGTAGGGTGTAGGGTGTAGAGTGTAGGGTGTAGAGTGTAGTGTGTAGAGTGTAGGGTGTAGGGTGTAGAGTGTAGGGTGTAGAGTGTAGGGTGTAGGGTGTAGAGTGTAGGGTGTAGAGTGTAGTGTGTAGGGTGTAGGGTGTAGAGTGTAGGGTGTAGGGTGTAGAGTGTAGGGTGTAGAGTGTAGGGTGTAGAGTGTAGTGTGTAGGGTGTAGAGTGTAGGGTGTAGGGTGTAGAGTGTAGAGTGTAGGGTGTAGAGTGTAGTGTGTAGAGTGTAGGGTGTAGGGTGTAGAGTGTAGGGTGTAGAGTGTAGGGTGTAGAGTGTAGTGTGTAGGGTGTAGGGTGTAGAGTGTAGGGTGTAGGGTGTAGAGTGTAGAGTGTAGGGTGTAGAGTGTAGTGTGTAGAGTGTAGGGTGTAGGGTGTAGAGTGTAGAGTGTAGGGTGTAGAGTGTAGTGTGTAGAGTGTAGGGTGTAGGGTGTAGAGTGTAGGGTGTAGTGTGTAGGGTGTAGGGTGTAGGGTGTAGAGTGTAGGGTGTAGAGTGTAGAGTGTAGGGTGTAGGGTGTAGGATGTAGAGTGTAGGGTGTAGGGTGTAGAGTGTAGGGTGTAGGGTGTAGGATGTAGAGTGTAGGGTGTAGAGTGTAGGGTGTAGGGTGTAGGATGTAGGGTGTAGGATGTAGAGTGTAGGGTGTAGGGTGTAGGGTGTAGAGTGTAGTGTGTAGAGTGTAGGGTGTAGGGTGTAGGGTGTAGGATGTAGAGTGTAGGGTGTAGAGTGTAGGGTGTAGAGTGTAGTGTGTAGGGTGTAGGGTGTAGAGTGTAGGGTGTGGGGTGTAGAGTGTAGTGTGTAGAGTGTAGGGTGTAGGGTGTAGGGTGTAGAGTGTAGAGTGTAGGGTGTAGGGTGTAGAGTGTAGCGTGTAGGGTGTAGCGTGTAGGGTGTAGCGTTTAGGGTGCACAGAGTAGAGTGTAGCGTGTAGGGTGTAGCGTGTAGGGTGCAGAGAGTAGAGTGTAGCGTGTAGGGTGTAGCGTGTAGCGTTTAGGGTGTAGAGTGTAGGGTGTAGCGTGTAAGGTGTAGAGTGTAGCGTTTAGCGTGTAGGGTGTAGGGTGTAGAGTGTAGAGTGTAGCGTGTAGATTGTAGAGTGCAGCGTGTAGCATGTAGGGTGTAGAGTGTAGGGTGTAGCGTGTAGGGTGTAGGGTGTAGAGTGTAGCGTATAGGGTGTAGAGTGTAGCGTGTAGCGTGTAGAGTGTAGCGTGTAGAGTGTAGCGTGTAGAGTGTAGCGAGTAGAGTGTAGCGTGTAGAGTGCAGCGTGTAGAGTGTAGCGTGTAGAGTGTAGCGTGTAGCGTGTAGGGTGTAGAGTGTAGGGTGTAGAGTGTAGGGTGTAGCGTGTAGCGTGTAGGGTGTATGGTGTAGGGTGTAGGGTGTATGGTGTAGCGTGTAGAGTGTAGAGTGTAGAGTGTAGCGTGTAGGGTGTAGATTGTAGGGTGTAGCGTGTAGGGTGTAGAGTGTAGGGTGTAGTGTGTAGAGTGTAGCGTGTAGGGTGTAGAGTGTAG
This sequence comes from Ranitomeya variabilis, assembly GCF_051348905.1. Taxonomy (NCBI): domain Eukaryota; kingdom Metazoa; phylum Chordata; class Amphibia; order Anura; family Dendrobatidae; genus Ranitomeya; species Ranitomeya variabilis. The sequence goes on from NC_135235.1 coordinate 356,265,327, forward strand.
GGTGTAGCGTGTAGGGTGTAGGGTGTAGAGTGTAGCGTGTAGAGTGTAGCGTGTAGAGTGTAGAGTGTAGAGTGTAGCGTGTAGGGTGTAGGGTGTAGGGTGTAGAGTGTAGGGTGTAGGGTGTAGAGTGTAGAGTGTAGCGTGTAGGGTGTAGAGTGTAGCGTGTAGGGTGTAGGATGTAGAGTGTAGAGTGTAGCGTGTAGCGTGTAGGGTGTTGCGTGTAGCGTGCAGAGTGTAGCGTGTAGGGTGTAGAGTGTAGGGTGCAGCGTGTAGGGTGTAGAGTGTAGCGTGTAGAGTGTAGAGTGTAGCGTGTAGGGTGTAGGGTGTAGGGTGTAGCGTGTAGAGTGTAGCATGTAGGGTGTAGCGTGTAGGGTGTAGAGTGTAGAGTGTAGCGTGTAGCATGTAGGTTGTAGCGCGTAGCGTGTAGGGTGTAGAGTGTAGAGTGTAGGGTGTAGAGTGTAGCGTGTAGAGTGTAGCGTGTAGCGTGTAGAGTGTAGAGTGTAGCGTGTAGAGTGTAGGGTGTAGGGTGTATATTGTAGCTTGTTGCGTGTAGGGTGTAAAGTTTAGTGTGTAGCGTGTAGAGTGTAGCGTGTAGCGTGTAGGGTGTGGAGTGTAGCGTGTAGGGTGTAGAGTGTAGCGTGTAGGGTGTAGGGTGTAGCGTGTAGGGTGTAGACTGTAGAGTGTAGAGTGTAGAGTGTGGCGTGTAGAGTGTAGGGTGTAGGGTGTAGAGTGTAGCATGTAGAGTGTAGCGTGTAGGGTGTAGAGTGTAGCGTGTAGGGTGTAGAGTGTAGAGTGTAGGGTGTAGGGTGTAGGGTGTAGAGTGTGGCGTGTAGGGTGTAGGGTGTAGAGTGTAGGGTGTAGGGTGTAGAGTGCAGCGTGTATGGTGTAGAGTGTAGCGTGTAGGGTGTAGAGTGTAGCGTGTAGGGTGTAGAGTGTAGAGTGTAGAGTGTAGGGTGTAGGGTGTAGGGTGTAGAGTGTAGCGTGTAGCGTGAAGAGTGTAGGGTGTAGGGTGTAGAGTGCAGCGTGTATGGTGTAGAGTGTAGCGCGTAGCGTGTAGCGTGTAGGGTGTAGAATGTAGGGTGGAGCGTGTAGGGTGTAGAGTGTAGAGTGTAGGGTGTAGAGTGTAGCATGTGGCGTGTAGGGTGTAGAGTGTAGGGTGTAGCGTGTAGCGTGTAGGGTGTAGAGTGTAGGGTGTAGGGTGTAGAGTGTAGGGTGTAGCGTGTAGCGTGTAGCGTGTAGGGCGTAGCTTGTTGGGTGTAGCGTGTAGCGTGTAGCATGTAGGGTGTAAAGTTTAGCGTGTAGAGTGTAGCGTGTAGGGTGTAGAGTGTAGCGTGTAGAATGTAGAGTGTAGCGCGTTGCGTGTAGAGTGTAGCGTGTAGAGTGTAGGGTGTAGGCTGTAGGCTGTAGAGTGTAGGGTGTATCGTGTAGGGTGTAGCGTGTAGCCTGTAGCATGTAGCGTGTAGGGTGTAAAGTGTAGGGTGTAGCGTGTAGGGTGTAGAGTGTAGCGTGTAGGGTGTAGTGTGTAGCGTGTAGGGTGTAGAGTGTAGAGTGTAGCGTGTAGAGTGTAGCGTGTAGAGTGTAGGGTGTAGGCTGTAGGCTGTAGAGTGTAGGGTGTAGGGTGTAGGGTGTAGCGTGTAGAGTGTAGCGTGTAGCGTGTAGGGTGTAGCGTGTAGGGTGTAGCGTGTAGGGTGTAGAGTGTAGAGTGTAGCGTGTAGCATGTAGGTTGTAGCGCGTAGCGTGTAGGGTGTAGAGTGTAGAGTGTAGGGTGTAGAGTGTAGAGTGTAGCGTGTAGCGTGTAGAGTGCAGAGTGTAGCGTGTAGAGTGTAGGGTGTAGGGTGTATATTGTAGCTTGTTGCGTGTAGGGTGTAAAGTTTAGTGTGTAGCATGTAGAGTGTAGCGTGTAGCGTGTAGGGTGTAGAGTGTAGCGTGTAGGGTGTAGAGTGTAGCGTGTAGGGTGTAGACTGTAGAGTGTAGAGTGTAGAGTGTGGCGTGTAGAGTGTAGGGTGTAGAGTGTAGCGTGTAGGGTGTAGAGTGTAGCGTGTAGGGTGTAGGGTGTAGGGTGTAGCATGTAGGGTGTAGAGTGTAGAGTGTAGAGTGTAGGGTGTAGGGTGTAGAGTGTGGCGTGTAGGGTGTAGGGTGTAGAGTGTAGGGTGTAGGGTGTAGCGTGTAGGGTGTAGAGTGTAGAGTGTAGAGTGTAGGGTGTAGGGTGTAGAGTGCAGCGTGTATGGTGTAGAGTGTAGCGCGTAGCGTGTAGCGTGTAGCGTGTAGGGTGTAGAATGTAGGGTGTAGCGTGTAGGGTGTAGAGTGTAGAGTGTAGAGTGTAGGGTGTAGAGTGTAGCATGTGGCGTGTAGGGTGTAGAGTGTAGGGTGTAGCGTGTAGCGTGTAGAGTGTAGCGTGTAGGGTGTAGAGTGTAGCGTGTAGAATGTAGAGTGTAGCGCGTAGCGTGTAGAGTGTACAGTGTAGCGTGTAGAGTGTAGGGTGTAGGCTGTAGGCTGTAGAGTGTAGGGTGTATCGTGTAGGGTGTAGCGTGTAGCCTGTAGCATGTAGCGTGTAGGGTGTAAAGTGTAGGGTGTAGCGTGTAGGGTGTAGAGTGTAGCGTGTAGGGTGTAGTGTGTAGCGTGTAGGGTGTAGAGTGTAGAGTGTAGCGTGTAGGGTGTAGAGTGTAGGGTGTAGAGTGTAGCGTGTAGCGTGTAGGGTGTAGGGTGCAGCGTGTAGCGTGTAGGGTGTAGAGTGTAGGGTGTAGCGTGTTAAGTGTAGATTGTAGCGTGCAGGGTGTAGAGTGTAGAGTGTAGCGTGTAGGGTGTAGAGTGTAGAGTGTAGGGTGTAGGGTGTAGGGTGTAGGGTGTAGAGTGTAGCGTGTAGAGTGTAGAGTGTAGGGTGTAGATTGTAGCGTGCAGGGTGTAGAGTGTAGAGTGTAGCGTGTAGGGTGTAGAGTGTAGGGTGTAGGGTGTAGAGTGTAGAGTGTAGAGTGTAGGGTGTAGGGTGTAGAGTGTAGTGTGTAGTGTGTAGAGTGTAGGGTGTAGAGTGTAGGGTGTAGGATGTAGAGTGTAGAGTGTAGAGTGTAGGGTGTAGGGTGTAGAGTGTAGCGTGTAGCGTGTAGCGTGAAGAGTGTAGGGTGTAGGGTGTAGAGTGCAGCGTGTATGGTGTAGAGTGTAGCGCGTAGCGTGTAGCGTGTAGCATGTAGGGTGTAGAATGTAGGGTGTAGCGTGTAGGGTGTAGAGTGTAGAGTGTAGAGTGTAGGGTGTAGAGTGTAGCATGTGGCGTGTAGGGTGTAGAGTGTAGGGTGTAGCGTGTAGCGTGTAGGGTGTAGAGTGTAGGGTGTAGGGTGTAGAGTGTAGGGTGTAGCGTGTAGCGTGTAGCGTGTAGCGTGTAGGGCGTAGCTTGTTGGGTGTAGCGTGTAGCGTGTAGCATGTAGGGTGTAAAGTTTAGCGTGTAGAGTGTAGCGTGTAGGGTGTAGAGTGTAGCGTGTAGAATGTAGAGTGTAGCGCGTAGCGTGTAGAGTGTAGCGTGTAGAGTGTAGGGTGTAGGCTGTAGGCTGTAGAGTGTAGGGTGTATCGTGTAGGGTGTAGCGTGTAGCCTGTAGCATGTAGCGTGTAGGGTGTAAAGTGTAGGGTGTAGCGTGTAGGGTGTAGAGTGTAGCGTGTAGGGTGTAGTGTGTAGCGTGTAGGGTGTAGAGTGTAGAGTGTAGCGTGTAGAGTGTAGCGTGTAGAGTGTAGGGTGTAGGCTGTAGGCTGTAGAGTGTAGGGTGTAGGGTGTAGGGTGTAGCGTGTAGAGTGTAGCGTGTAGCGTGTAGGGTGTAGCGTGTAGGGTGTAGCGTGTAGGGTGTAGAGTGTAGAGTGTAGCGTGTAGCATGTAGGTTGTAGCGCGTAGCGTGTAGGGTGTAGAGTGTAGAGTGTAGGGTGTAGAGTGTAGAGTGTAGCGTTTAGCGTGTAGAGTGCAGAGTGTAGCGTGTAGAGTGTAGGGTGTAGGGTGTATATGGTAGCTTGTTGCGTGTAGGGTGTAAAGTTTAGTGTGTAGCGTGTAGAGTGTAGGGTGTAGCGTGTAGGGTGTAGAGTGTAGCGTGTAGGGTGTAGAGTGTAGCGTGTAGGGTGTAGACTGTAGAGTGTAGAGTGTAGAGTGTGGCGTGTAGAGTGTAGGGTGTAGAGTGTAGCGTGTAGGGTGTAGAGTGTAGCGTGTAGAATGTAGAGTGTAGCGCGTAGCGTGTAGAGTGTAGAGTGTAGCGAGTAGAGTGTAGGGTGTAGGCTGTAGGCTGTAGAGTGTAGGGTGTATCGTGTAGGGTGTAGCGTGTAGCCTGTAGCATGTAGCGTGTAGGGTGTAAAGTGTAGGGTGTAGCGTGTAGGGTGTAGAGTGTAGCGTGTAGGGTGTAGTGTGTAGCGTGTAGGGTGTAGAGTGTAGAGTGTAGCGTGTAGGGTGTAGAGTGTAGCGTGTAGGGTGTAGAGTGTAGCGTGTAGCGTGTAGGGTGTAGGGTGCAGCGTGTAGCGTGTAGGGTGTAGAGTGTAGGGTGTAGCGTGTTAAGTGTAGATTGTAGCGTGCAGGGTGTAGAGTGTAGAGTGTAGCGTGTAGGGTGTAGAGTGTAGAGTGTAGGGTGTAGGGTGTAGGGTGTAGGGTGTAGAGTGTAGCGTGTAGAGTGTAGAGTGTAGGGTGTAGATTGTAGCGTGCAGGGTGTAGAGTGTAGAGTGTAGCGTGTAGGGTGTAGGGTGTAGAGTGTAGAGCAGAGGTCCCCAACCTTTTTTGCACCAGGGACCGGCTTTAAGCAAGACCAGTTTTCCATGGCCCGGTGGGGGTGGGGCAGGGGCGGGGCTTTGGTCATATGGGGGTGGGGTTATGGAGGGATGGAGCTTAGTGCATACTTATCATATAATTATGACATTTATAATGAGAATGTGATTCAACTTACCATAGGTTCAGAATGAGTGGGAGCACCATGCTTGTTTCCCTGGTGCTCTGCACCATTATTGCCCCATAGCTGTGCCATACAGTGCTCTGCACCATTATTGCCCCATAGCTGTGCCATACAGTGCTCTGCACCATTATTGCCCCATAGCTGTGCCATATAGTGCTCTGCACCGTTCATTATTGCCCCATAGCTGTGCCATATAGTGCTCTGCACCATTATTGCCCCATAGCTGTGCCATATAGTGCTCTGCACCATTATTGCCCCATAGCTGTGCCATATAGTGCTCTGCACCATTATTGCCCCATAGCTGTGCCATACAGTGCTCTGCACTGTTTATTATTGCCCCATAGCTGTGCCATACAGTGCTCTGCACCGTTTATTATTGCCCCATAGCTGTGCCATACAGTGCTCTGCACTGTTCATAATTGCCCCATAGCTGTGCCATATAGTGCTCTGCACCATTATTGCCCCATAGCTGTACCATATAGTGCTCTGCACCATTATTGCCCCATAGCTGTGCCATATAGTGCTCTGCACCATTATTGCCCCATAGCTGTGCCATACAGTGCTCTGCACCATTATTGCCCCATAGCTGTGCCATATAGTGCTCTGCACCATTATTGCCCCATAGCTGTGCCATATAGTGCTCTGCACCATTATTGCCCCATAGCTGTGCCATATAGTGCTCTGCACCATTATTGCCCCATAGCTGTGCCATACAGTGCTCTGCACCATTATTGCCCCATAGCTGTGCCATACAGTGCTCTGCACCATTATTGCCCCATAGCTGTGCCATATAGTGCTCTGCACCATTATTGCCCCATAGCTGTGCCATACAGTGCTCTGCACCGTTTATTATTGCCCCATAGCTGTGCCATATAGTGCTCTGCACCGTTCATTATTGCCCCATAGCTGTGCCATATAGTGCTCTGCACCATTATTGCCCCATAGCTGTACCATACAGTGCTCTGCACCATTATTGCCCCATAGCTGTGCCATACAGTGCTCTGCACCATTATTGCCCCATAGCTGTGCCATACAGTGCTCTGCACTGTTCATAATTGCCCCATAGCTGTGCCATATAGTGCTCTGCACCATTATTGCCCCATAGCTGTACCATATAGTGCTCTGCACCATTATTGCCCCATAGCTGTGCCATACAGTGCTCTGCACCATTATTGCCCCATAGCTGTGCCATATAGTGCTCTGCACCATTATTGCCCCATAGCTGTGCCATATAGTGCTCTGCACCATTATTGCCCCATAGCTGTGCCATATAGTGCTCTGCACCATTATTGCCCCATAGCTGTGCCATACAGTGCTCTGCACCATTATTGCCCCATAGCTGTGCCATATAGTGCTCTGCACCGTTCATTATTGCCCCATAGCTGTGCCATATAGTGCTCTGCACCATTATTGCCCCATAGCTGTGCCATACAGTGCTCTGCACCATTACTGCCCCATAGCTCTGCCATATAGTGCTCTGCACCGTCCATTATTGCCCCATAGCTGTGCTGCTGCTGCTGCAATAAAAATAATAAAACACATACTCACCTGTCTTGCTTGCAGCTCCTCGGCGCCATCTTTCCGGCGTCTCTCTGCACTGACTGATCAGGCAGAGGGCGGCGCGCACACTATATGCGTCATCGCGCCCTCTGCCTGCACAGTCAGTGAGGAGAGAGAGACGCCGGAAAGATGGAGACAGCGCCCGGCGTGTGGGAACGAGGAGAGGTGAATATGACATACTTACCTGCTCCCGGCGTCCCGCTCCTTCCCCCTGCCTGTCTTCGGTGCCGCCGCAGCCTCTTTCTCTATCAGCGGTCACCGGCACCGCTTCATTAGAGAAATGAATAGGCGGCTCCGCCCCTATGGGAGGTGGAGCAGCCTATTCATTTCTCTAATGAGCGGTCCCACGTGACCGCTGAACAGGGGCGCCGCGGACCGGCTGAAAAACCCCAACGGCCCGGTCCCGGTCCGCGGACCGGCGGTTGGGGACCTCTGGTGTAGAGTGTAGAGTGTAGGGTGTAGGGTGTAGAGTGTAGTGTGTAGTGTGTAGAGTGTAGGGTGTAGAGTGTAGGGTGTAGGATGTAGAGTGTAGAGTGTAGAGTGTAGGGTGTAGGGTGTAGAGTGTAGTGTGTAGTGTGTAGAGTGTAGGGTGCAGGGTGTAGAGTGTAGGGTGTAGAGTGTAGGGTGTAGAGTGTAGTGTGTAGGGTGTAGGGTGTAGAGTGTTGAGTGTAGGGTGTAGAGTGTAGTGTGTAGTGTGTAGAGTGTAAGGTGTAGGGTGTAGGGTGTAGAGTGTAGGGTGTAGGGTGTAGAGTGTAGGGTGTAGAGTGTAGAGTGTAGGGTGTAAAGTGTAGGGTGTAGGGTGTAGGGTGTAGGGTGTAGAGTGTAGTGTGTAGTGTGTAGAGTGTAGGGTGTAGGGTGTAGGGTGTAGAGTGTAGGGTGTAGGGTGTAGGGTGTAGAGTGTAGGGTGTAGGGTGTAGAGTGTAGAGTGTAGGGTGTAGAGTGTAGTGTGTAGTGTGTAGAGTGTAGGGTGTAGGGTGTAGAGTGTAGGGTGTAGAGTGTAGGGTGTAGCGTGTAGCGTGTAGGGTGTAGAGTGTAGAGTGTAGGGTGTAGTGTGAAGGGTGTAGAGTGTAGCGTGTAGAGTGTAGCGTGTAGGGTGTAGGGTGTAGAGTGTAGGGTGTAGGGTGTAGAGTGTAGGGTGTAGAGTGTAGAGTGTAGGGTGTAGAGTGTAGGGTGTAGGGTGTAGAGTGTAGTGTGTAGAGTGTAGGGTGCAGGGTGTAGGGTGTAGAGTGTAGTGTGTAGGGTGTAGTGTGTAGAGTGTAAGGTGTAGGGTGTAGGGTGTAGAGTGTAGGGTGTAGAGTGTAGGGTGTAGAGTGTAGAGTGTAGGGTGTAGGGTGTAGGATGTAGAGTGTAGGGTGTAGGGTGTAGGGTGTAGAGTGTTGAGTGTAGGGTGTAGAGTGTAGTGTGTAGTGTGTAGTGTGTAGAGTGTAAGGTGTAGGGTGTAGGGTGTAGAGTGTAGGGTGTAGAGTGTACGGTGTAGAGTGTAGTGTGTAGGGTGTAGGGTGTAGGATGTAGAGTGTAGGGTGTAGAGTGTAGGGTGTAGGGTGTAGAGTGTAGGGTGTAGGGTGTAGAGTGTAGTGTGTAGTGTGTAGGGTTTAGGGTGTAGAGTGTAGGGTGTAGAGTGTAGAGTGTAGGGTGTAGGGTGTAGGGTGCAGGGTGTAGGGTGTAGAGTGTAGTGTGTAGGGTGTAGGGTGTAGAGTGTTGAGTGTAGGGTGTAGAGTGTAGTGTGTAGTGTGTAGAGTGTAAGGTGTAGGGTGTAGGGTGTAGAGTGTAGGGTGTAGAGTGTAGGGTGTAGAGTGTAGTGTGTAGGGTGTAGGGTGTAGGATGTAGAGTGTAGGGTGTAGGGTGTAGAGTGTAGGGTGTAGGGTGTTGATTGTAGGGTGTAGGGTGTAGGGTGTAGAGTGTAGGGTGTAGAGTGTAGAGTGTAGTGTGTAGGGTGTAGGGTGTAGGATGTAGAGTGTAGGGTGTAGAGTGTAGGGTGTAGGGTGTAGAGTGTAGTGTGTAGGGTGTAGGGTGTAGGGTGTAGAGTGTAGGGTGTGGGGTGTAGAGTGTAGTGTGTAGAGTGTAGGGTGTAGGGTGTAGAGTGTAGAGTGTAGGGTGTAGGGTGTAGAGTGTAGCGTGTAGCGTGTAGGGTGTAGCGTGTAGGGTGTAGCGTGTAGGGTGCACAGAGTAGAGTGTAGCGTGTAGCGTGTAGGGTGTAGCGTGTAGGGTGCAGAGAGTAGAGTGTATCGTGTAGGGTGTAGCGTTTAGGGTGTAGAGTGTAGGGTGTAGCGTGTAAGGTGTAGAGTGTAGCGTTTAGCGTGTAGGGTGTAGAGTGTAGAGTGTAGCGTGTAGATTGTAGAGTGCAGCGTGTAGCATGTAGGGTGTAGAGTGTAGGGTGTAGAGTGTAGCGTGTAGCGTGTAGGGTGTAGGGTGTAGGGTGTAGCGTGTAGGGTGTAGAGTGTAGCGTGTAGGGTGTAGAGTGTAGCATGTAGGGTGTAGCGTGTAGAGTGTAGCGTGTAGAGTGTAGCGTGTAGAGTGTAGCGTGTAGAGTGTAGCGTGTAGGGTGTAGAGTGTAGGGTGTAGCGTGTAGGGTGTATGGTGTAGAATGTAGGGTGTATGGTGTAGGGTGTAGCGTGTAGCGTGTAGAGTGTAGCGTGTAGGGTGTAGATTGTACAGTGTAGCGTGTAGGGTGTAGAGTGTAGAGTGTAGAGTGTAGCGTGTAGCGTGTAGCGTGTAGCGTGTAGCGTGTAGGGTGTAGCGTGTAGGGTGTAGAGTGTAGGGTGCAGTGTGTAGGTTGTAGAGTGTAGCGTGTAGATTGTAGAGTGTAGCGTGTAGGGTGTAGGGTGTAGGGTGTAGCGTGTAGAGTGTAGCGTGTAGAGTGTAGCGTGTAGGGTGTAGGGTGTAGAGTGTAGCATGTAGCATGTAGGGTGTAGCGCGTAGCGTGTAGGGTGTAGAGTGTAGGGTGTAGGGTGTATAGTGTAGCGTGTAGCGTGTAGCGTGTAGAGTGTAGAGTGTAGAGTGTAGAGTGTAGCGTGTAGAGTGTAGGGTGTAGAGTGTATATTGTAGCTTGTTGCGTGTAGGGTGTAAAGTTTAGTGTGTAGCGTGTAGAGTGTAGCGTGTAGCGTGTAGGGTGTAGAGTGTAGCGTGTAGTGTGTAGAGTGTAGGGTGTAGGGTGTAGAGTGTAGGGTGTAGAGTGTAGGGTGTAGAGTGTAGCTTGATGCGTGTAGGGTGTAAAGTTTAGTGTGTAGCGTGTAGAGTGTAGCGTGTAGGGTGTAGAGTGTATCGTGTAGGGTGTAGGGTGTAAAGTGTAGCGTGTAGGGTGTAGGGTGTAGCGTGTAGCGTGTAGGGTGTAGAGTGTAGAGTGTAGGGTGTAGAGTGTGGCGTGTAGAGTGTACGGTGTAGGGTGTAGAGTGTAGCGTGTAGCGTGTAGGGTGTAGAGTGTAGGGTGTAGGGTGTAGGGTGTAGAGTGTAGCGTGTAGGGTGTAGGGTGTAGAGTGTAGCATGTAGGGTGTAGAGTGTAGCGTGTAGCGTGTAGCGTGAAGAGTGTAGGGTGTAGGGTGTAGAGTGCAGCGTGTATGGTGTAGAGTGTAGCGCGTAGCGTGTAGCGTGTAGGGTGTAGAATGTAGGGTGTAGCGTGTAGGGTGTAGAGTGTAGAGTGTAGGGTGTAGAGTGTAGCATGTGGCGTGTAGGGTGTAGAATGTAGGGTGTAGCGTGTAGCGTGTAGGGTGTAGAGTGTAGGGTGTAAGGTGTAGAGTGTAGGGTGTAGCATGTAGCGTGTAGGGTGTAGCGTGTAGGGTGTAGCTTGTTGGGTGTAGCGTGTAGCGTGTAGCATGTAGGGTGTAAAGTTTAGCGTGTAGAGTGTAGCGTGTAGGGTGTAGAGTGTAGCGTGTAGAATGTAGAGTGTAGCGCGTAGCGTGTAGAGTGTAGAGTGTAGCGTGTAGAGTGTAGGGTGTAGGCTGTAGGCTGTAGAGTGTAGGGTGTATCGTGTAGGGTGTAGCGTGTAGCCTGTAGCATGTAGCGTGTAGGGTGTAAAGTGTAGGGTGTAGCGTGTAGGGTGTAGAGTGTAGCGTGTAGGGTGTAGAGTGTAGCGTGTAGGGTGTAGAGTGTAGCGTGTAGGGTGTAGAGTGTAGCGTGTAGGGTGTAGAGTGTAGGGTGTAGCGTGTTAAGTGTAGATTGTAGCGTGCAGGGTGTAGAGTGTAGCGTGTAGAGTGTAGGGTGTAGGCTGTAGGCTGTAGAGTGTAGGGTGTATCGTGTAGGGTGTAGTGTGTAGCCTGTAGCATGTAGCGTGTAGGGTGTAAAGTGTAGGGTGTAGCGTGTAGGGTGTAGAGTGTAGCGTGTAGGTTGTAGAGTGTAGCGTGTAGGGTGTAGAGTGTAGCGTGTAGGGTGTAGAGTGTAGCGTGTAGGGTGTAGAGTGTAGGGTGTAGCGTGTTAAGTGTAGATTGTAGCGTGCAGGGTGTAGAGTGTAGAGTGTAGCGTGTAGGGTGTAGAGTGTAGCGTGTGGCGTGTAGCGTGCAGGGTGTAGAGTGTAGGGTGTAGCGTGTAGGGTGTAGAGTGTAGCGTGTAGGTTGTAGCGTGTAGAGTGTAGCGTGCAGGGTGTAGAGTGTAGAGTGTAGGGTGTAGAGTGTAGGGTGTAGAGTGTAGGGTGTAGAGTGTAGAGTGTAGCGTGTAGGGTGTAGGGTGTAGGGTGTAGCGTTTATGGTGCAGAGTGTAGAGTGTAGCGTGTAGGGTGTAGCGTGTAGCGTTTAGGGTGTAGCGTGTAGGGTGTAGAGTGTAGGGTGTAGAGTGTAGGGTGTAGAGTGTAGTGTGTAGGGTGTAGAGTGTAGGGTGTAGGGTGTAGAGTGTAGAGTGTAGGGTGTAGAGTGTAGTGTGTAGAGTGTAGGGTGTAGGGTGTAGAGTGTAGGGTGTAGAGTGTAGGGTGTAGAGTGTAGTGTGTAGGGTGTAGGGTGTAGAGTGTAGGGTGTAGGGTGTAGAGTGTAGAGTGTAGGGTGTAGAGTGTAGTGTGTAGAGTGTAGGGTGTAGGGTGTAGAGTGTAGGGTGTAGGGTGTAGAGTGTAGTGTGTAGGGTGTAGGGTGTAGAGTGTAGGGTGTAGGGTGTAGAGTGTAGAGTGTAGGGTGTAGAGTGTAGTGTGTAGAGTGTAGGGTGTAGGGTGTAGAGTGTAGGGTGTAGAGTGTAGGGTGTAGAGTGTAGTGTGTAGGGTGTAGGGTGTAGGGTGTAGAGTGTAGAGTGTAGGGTGTAGAGTGTAGTGTGTAGAGTGTAGGGTGTAGGGTGTAGAGTGTAGGGTGTAGGGTGTAGAGTGTAGTGTGTAGGGTGTAGGGTGTAGAGTGTAGGGTGTAGGGTGTAGAGTGTAGGGTGTAGAGTGTAGTGTGTAGTGTGTAGAGTGTAGGGTGTAGGGTGTAGAGTGTAGGGTGTAGAGTGTAGTGTTTAGGGTGTAGGGTGTAGGGTGTAGAGTGTAGGGTGTAGGGTGTAGGGTGTAGAGTGTAGGGTGTAGAGTGTAGTGTGTAGGGTGTAGGGTGTAGAGTGTAGGGTGTAGAGTGTAGAGTGTAGGGTGTAGAGTGTAGTGTGTAGAGTGTAGGGTGTAGGTTGTAGAGTGTAGGGTGTAGGGTGTAGAGTGTAGGGTGTAGAGTGTAGTGTGTAGAGTGTAGGGTGTAGGGTGTAGAGTGTAGGGTGTAGGGTGTAGAGTGTAGGGTGTAGGGTGTAGAGTGTAGGGTGTAGAGTGTAGTGTGTAGGGTGTAGGGTGTAGAGTGTAGGGTGTAGGGTGTAGAGTGTAGGGTGTAGAGTGTAGGGTGTAGAGTGTAGTGTGTAGGGTGTAGGGTGTAGAGTGTAGGGTGTAGGGTGTAGAGTGTAGGGTGTAGAGTGTAGGGTGTAGAGTGTAGAGTGTAGCGTGTAGGGTGTAGGGTGTAGGGTGTAGCGTTTATGGTGCAGAGTGTAGAGTGTAGCGTGTAGGGTGTAGCGTGTAGCGTTTAGGGTGTAGCGTGTAGGGTGTAGAGTGTAGGGTGTAGAGTGTAGTGTGTAGAGTGTAGGGTGTAGGGTGTAGAGTGTAGGGTGTAGGGTGTAGAGTGTAGTGTGTAGGGTGTAGGGTGTAGAGTGTAGGGTGTAGGGTGTAGAGTGTAGAGTGTAGGGTGTAGAGTGTAGTGTGTAGAGTGTAGGGTGTAGGGTGTAGAGTGTAGGGTGTAGAGTGTAGGGTGTAGAGTGTAGTGTGTAGGGTGTAGGGTGTAGGGTGTAGAGTGTAGAGTGTAGGGTGTAGAGTGTAGTGTGTAGAGTGTAGGGTGTAGGGTGTAGAGTGTAGGGTGTAGGGTGTAGAGTGTAGTGTGTAGGGTGTAGGGTGTAGAGTGTAGGGTGTAGGGTGTAGAGTGTAGGGTGTAGAGTGTAGTGTGTAGTGTGTAGAGTGTAGGGTGTAGGGTGTAGAGTGTAGGGTGTAGGGTGTAGAGTGTAGTGTTTAGGGTGTAGGGTGTAGGGTGTAGAGTGTAGGGTGTAGGGTGTAGAGTGTAGGGTGTAGAGTGTAGTGTGTAGGGTGTAGGGTGTAGAGTGTAGGGTGTAGAGTGTAGAGTGTAGGGTGTAGAGTGTAGTGTGTAGAGTGTAGGGTGTAGGTTGTAGAGTGTAGGGTGTAGGGTGTAGAGTGTAGGGTGTAGAGTGTAGTGTGTAGAGTGTAGGGTGTAGGGTGTAGAGTGTAGGGTGTAGGGTGTAGAGTGTAGGGTGTAGGGTGTAGAGTGTAGGGTGTAGAGTGTAGTGTGTAGGGTGTAGGGTGTAGAGTGTAGGGTGTAGGGTGTAGAGTGTAGGGTGTAGAGTGTAGGGTGTAGAGTGTAGTGTGTAGGGTGTAGGGTGTAGAGTGTAGGGTGTAGGGTGTAGAGTGTAGGGTGTAGAGTGTAGGGTGTAGAGTGTAGAGTGTAGCGTGTAGGGTGTAGGGTGTAGGGTGTAGCGTTTATGGTGCAGAGTGTAGAGTGTAGCGTGTAGGGTGTAGCGTGTAGCGTTTAGGGTGTAGCGTGTAGGGTGTAGAGTGTAGGGTGTAGAGTGTAGGGTGTAGAGTGTAGTGTGTAGAGTGTAGGGTGTAGGGTGTAGAGTGTAGAGTGTAGGGTGTAGAGTGTAGTGTGTAGAGTGTAGGGTGTAGGGTGTAGAGTGTAGGGTGTAGAGTGTAGGGTGTAGAGTGTAGTGTGTAGGGTGTAGGGTGTAGAGTGTAGGGTGTAGGGTGTAGAGTGTAGAGTGTAGGGTGTAGAGTGTAGTGTGTAGAGTGTAGGGTGTAGGGTGTAGAGTGTAGAGTGTAGCGTGTAGCATGTAGGTTGTAGCGCGTAGCGTGTAGGGTGTAGAGTGTAGAGTGTAGGGTGTAGAGTGTAGAGTGTAGCGTGTAGCGTGTAGAGTGCAGAGTGTAGCGTGTAGAGTGTAGGGTGTAGGGTGTATATGGTAGCTTGTTGCGTGTAGGGTGTAAAGTTTAGTGTGTAGCGTGTAGAGTGTAGGGTGTAGCGTGTAGGGTGTAGAGTGTAGCGTGTAGGGTGTAGAGTGTAGCGTGTAGAATGTAGAGTGTAGCGCGTAGCGTGTAGAGTGTAGAGTGTAGCGAGTAGAGTGTAGGGTGTAGGCTGTAGGCTGTAGAGTGTAGGGTGTATCGTGTAGGGTGTAGCGTGTAGCCTGTAGCATGTAGCGTGTAGGGTGTAAAGTGTAGGGTGTAGCGTGTAGGGTGTAGAGTGTAGCGTGTAGGGTGTAGTGTGTAGCGTGTAGGGTGTAGAGTGTAGAGTGTAGCGTGTAGGGTGTAGAGTGTAGCGTGTAGGGTGTAGAGTGTAGCGTGTAGCGTGTAGGGTGTAGGGTGCAGCGTGTAGCGTGTAGGGTGTAGAGTGTAGGGTGTAGCGTGTTAAGTGTAGATTGTAGCGTGCAGGGTGTAGAGTGTAGAGTGTAGCGTGTAGGGTGTAGAGTGTAGAGTGTAGGGTGTAGGGTGTAGGGTGTAGGGTGTAGAGTGTAGCGTGTAGAGTGTAGAGTGTAGGGTGTAGATTGTAGCGTGCAGGGTGTAGAGTGTAGAGTGTAGCGTGTAGGGTGTAGGGTGTAGAGTGTAGAGCAGAGGTCCCCAACCTTTTTTGCACCAGGGACCGGCTTTAAGCAAGACCAGTTTTCCATGGCCCGGTGGGGGTGGGGCAGGGGCGGGGCTTTGGTCATATGGGGGTGGGGTTATGGAGGGATGGAGCTTAGTGCATACTTATCATATAATTATGACATTTATAATGAGAATGTGATTCAACTTACCATAGGTTCAGAATGAGTGGGAGCACCATGCTTGTTTCCCTGGTGCTCTGCACCATTATTGCCCCATAGCTGTGCCATACAGTGCTCTGCACCATTATTGCCCCATAGCTGTGCCATACAGTGCTCTGCACCATTATTGCCCCATAGCTGTGCCATATAGTGCTCTGCACCGTTCATTATTGCCCCATAGCTGTGCCATATAGTGCTCTGCACCATTATTGCCCCATAGCTGTGCCATATAGTGCTCTGCACCATTATTGCCCCATAGCTGTGCCATATAGTGCTCTGCACCATTATTGCCCCATAGCTGTGCCATACAGTGCTCTGCACTGTTTATTATTGCCCCATAGCTGTGCCATACAGTGCTCTGCACCGTTTATTATTGCCCCATAGCTGTGCCATACAGTGCTCTGCACTGTTCATAATTGCCCCATAGCTGTGCCATATAGTGCTCTGCACCATTATTGCCCCATAGCTGTACCATATAGTGCTCTGCACCATTATTGCCCCATAGCTGTGCCATATAGTGCTCTGCACCATTATTGCCCCATAGCTGTGCCATACAGTGCTCTGCACCATTATTGCCCCATAGCTGTGCCATATAGTGCTCTGCACCATTATTGCCCCATAGCTGTGCCATATAGTGCTCTGCACCATTATTGCCCCATAGCTGTGCCATATAGTGCTCTGCACCATTATTGCCCCATAGCTGTGCCATACAGTGCTCTGCACCATTATTGCCCCATAGCTGTGCCATACAGTGCTCTGCACCATTATTGCCCCATAGCTGTGCCATATAGTGCTCTGCACCATTATTGCCCCATAGCTGTGCCATACAGTGCTCTGCACCGTTTATTATTGCCCCATAGCTGTGCCATATAGTGCTCTGCACCGTTCATTATTGCCCCATAGCTGTGCCATATAGTGCTCTGCACCATTATTGCCCCATAGCTGTACCATACAGTGCTCTGCACCATTATTGCCCCATAGCTGTGCCATACAGTGCTCTGCACCATTATTGCCCCATAGCTGTGCCATACAGTGCTCTGCACTGTTCATAATTGCCCCATAGCTGTGCCATATAGTGCTCTGCACCATTATTGCCCCATAGCTGTACCATATAGTGCTCTGCACCATTATTGCCCCATAGCTGTGCCATACAGTGCTCTGCACCATTATTGCCCCATAGCTGTGCCATATAGTGCTCTGCACCATTATTGCCCCATAGCTGTGCCATATAGTGCTCTGCACCATTATTGCCCCATAGCTGTGCCATATAGTGCTCTGCACCATTATTGCCCCATAGCTGTGCCATACAGTGCTCTGCACCATTATTGCCCCATAGCTGTGCCATATAGTGCTCTGCACCGTTCATTATTGCCCCATAGCTGTGCCATATAGTGCTCTGCACCATTATTGCCCCATAGCTGTGCCATACAGTGCTCTGCACCATTACTGCCCCATAGCTCTGCCATATAGTGCTCTGCACCGTCCATTATTGCCCCATAGCTGTGCTGCTGCTGCTGCAATAAAAATAATAAAACACATACTCACCTGTCTTGCTTGCAGCTCCTCGGCGCCATCTTTCCGGCGTCTCTCTGCACTGACTGATCAGGCAGAGGGCGGCGCGCACACTATATGCGTCATCGCGCCCTCTGCCTGCACAGTCAGTGAGGAGAGAGAGACGCCGGAAAGATGGAGACAGCGCCCGGCGTGTGGGAACGAGGAGAGGTGAATATGACATACTTACCTGCTCCCGGCGTCCCGCTCCTTCCCCCTGCCTGTCTTCGGTGCCGCCGCAGCCTCTTTCTCTATCAGCGGTCACCGGCACCGCTTCATTAGAGAAATGAATAGGCGGCTCCGCCCCTATGGGAGGTGGAGCAGCCTATTCATTTCTCTAATGAGCGGTCCCACGTGACCGCTGAACAGGGGCGCCGCGGACCGGCTGAAAAACCCCAACGGCCCGGTCCCGGTCCGCGGACCGGCGGTTGGGGACCTCTGGTGTAGAGTGTAGAGTGTAGGGTGTAGGGTGTAGAGTGTAGTGTGTAGTGTGTAGAGTGTAGGGTGTAGAGTGTAGGGTGTAGGATGTAGAGTGTAGAGTGTAGAGTGTAGGGTGTAGGGTGTAGAGTGTAGTGTGTAGTGTGTAGAGTGTAGGGTGCAGGGTGTAGAGTGTAGGGTGTAGAGTGTAGGGTGTAGAGTGTAGTGTGTAGGGTGTAGGGTGTAGAGTGTTGAGTGTAGGGTGTAGAGTGTAGTGTGTAGTGTGTAGAGTGTAAGGTGTAGGGTGTAGGGTGTAGAGTGTAGGGTGTAGGGTGTAGAGTGTAGGGTGTAGAGTGTAGAGTGTAGGGTGTAAAGTGTAGGGTGTAGGGTGTAGGGTGTAGGGTGTAGAGTGTAGTGTGTAGTGTGTAGAGTGTAGGGTGTAGGGTGTAGGGTGTAGAGTGTAGGGTGTAGGGTGTAGGGTGTAGAGTGTAGGGTGTAGGGTGTAGAGTGTAGAGTGTAGGGTGTAGAGTGTAGTGTGTAGTGTGTAGAGTGTAGGGTGTAGGGTGTAGAGTGTAGGGTGTAGAGTGTAGGGTGTAGCGTGTAGCGTGTAGGGTGTAGAGTGTAGAGTGTAGGGTGTAGTGTGAAGGGTGTAGAGTGTAGCGTGTAGAGTGTAGCGTGTAGGGTGTAGGGTGTAGAGTGTAGGGTGTAGGGTGTAGAGTGTAGGGTGTAGAGTGTAGAGTGTAGGGTGTAGAGTGTAGGGTGTAGGGTGTAGAGTGTAGTGTGTAGAGTGTAGGGTGCAGGGTGTAGGGTGTAGAGTGTAGTGTGTAGGGTGTAGTGTGTAGAGTGTAAGGTGTAGGGTGTAGGGTGTAGAGTGTAGGGTGTAGAGTGTAGGGTGTAGAGTGTAGAGTGTAGGGTGTAGGGTGTAGGATGTAGAGTGTAGGGTGTAGGGTGTAGGGTGTAGGGTGTAGAGTGTTGAGTGTAGGGTGTAGAGTGTAGTGTGTAGTGTGTAGTGTGTAGAGTGTAAGGTGTAGGGTGTAGGGTGTAGAGTGTAGGGTGTAGAGTGTACGGTGTAGAGTGTAGTGTGTAGGGTGTAGGGTGTAGGATGTAGAGTGTAGGGTGTAGAGTGTAGGGTGTAGGGTGTAGAGTGTAGGGTGTAGGGTGTAGAGTGTAGTGTGTAGTGTGTAGGGTTTAGGGTGTAGAGTGTAGGGTGTAGAGTGTAGAGTGTAGGGTGTAGGGTGTAGGGTGCAGGGTGTAGGGTGTAGAGTGTAGTGTGTAGGGTGTAGGGTGTAGAGTGTTGAGTGTAGGGTGTAGAGTGTAGTGTGTAGTGTGTAGAGTGTAAGGTGTAGGGTGTAGGGTGTAGAGTGTAGGGTGTAGAGTGTAGGGTGTAGAGTGTAGTGTGTAGGGTGTAGGGTGTAGGATGTAGAGTGTAGGGTGTAGGGTGTAGAGTGTAGGGTGTAGGGTGTTGATTGTAGGGTGTAGGGTGTAGGGTGTAGAGTGTAGGGTGTAGAGTGTAGAGTGTAGTGTGTAGGGTGTAGGGTGTAGGATGTAGAGTGTAGGGTGTAGAGTGTAGGGTGTAGGGTGTAGAGTGTAGTGTGTAGGGTGTAGGGTGTAGGGTGTAGAGTGTAGGGTGTGGGGTGTAGAGTGTAGTGTGTAGAGTGTAGGGTGTAGGGTGTAGAGTGTAGAGTGTAGGGTGTAGGGTGTAGAGTGTAGCGTGTAGCGTGTAGGGTGTAGCGTGTAGGGTGTAGCGTGTAGGGTGCACAGAGTAGAGTGTAGCGTGTAGCGTGTAGGGTGTAGCGTGTAGGGTGCAGAGAGTAGAGTGTATCGTGTAGGGTGTAGCGTTTAGGGTGTAGAGTGTAGGGTGTAGCGTGTAAGGTGTAGAGTGTAGCGTTTAGCGTGTAGGGTGTAGAGTGTAGAGTGTAGCGTGTAGATTGTAGAGTGCAGCGTGTAGCATGTAGGGTGTAGAGTGTAGGGTGTAGAGTGTAGCGTGTAGCGTGTAGGGTGTAGGGTGTAGGGTGTAGCGTGTAGGGTGTAGAGTGTAGCGTGTAGGGTGTAGAGTGTAGCATGTAGGGTGTAGCGTGTAGAGTGTAGCGTGTAGAGTGTAGCGTGTAGAGTGTAGCGTGTAGAGTGTAGCGTGTAGGGTGTAGAGTGTAGGGTGTAGCGTGTAGGGTGTATGGTGTAGAATGTAGGGTGTATGGTGTAGGGTGTAGCGTGTAGCGTGTAGAGTGTAGCGTGTAGGGTGTAGATTGTACAGTGTAGCGTGTAGGGTGTAGAGTGTAGAGTGTAGAGTGTAGCGTGTAGCGTGTAGCGTGTAGCGTGTAGGGTGTAGCGTGTAGGGTGTAGAGTGTAGGGTGCAGTGTGTAGGTTGTAGAGTGTAGCGTGTAGATTGTAGAGTGTAGCGTGTAGGGTGTAGGGTGTAGGGTGTAGCGTGTAGAGTGTAGCGTGTAGAGTGTAGCGTGTAGGGTGTAGGGTGTAGAGTGTAGCATGTAGCATGTAGGGTGTAGCGCGTAGCGTGTAGGGTGTAGAGTGTAGGGTGTAGGGTGTATAGTGTAGCGTGTAGCGTGTAGCGTGTAGAGTGTAGAGTGTAGAGTGTAGAGTGTAGCGTGTAGAGTGTAGGGTGTAGAGTGTATATTGTAGCTTGTTGCGTGTAGGGTGTAAAGTTTAGTGTGTAGCGTGTAGAGTGTAGCGTGTAGCGTGTAGGGTGTAGAGTGTAGCGTGTAGTGTGTAGAGTGTAGGGTGTAGGGTGTAGAGTGTAGGGTGTAGAGTGTAGGGTGTAGAGTGTAGCTTGATGCGTGTAGGGTGTAAAGTTTAGTGTGTAGCGTGTAGAGTGTAGCGTGTAGGGTGTAGAGTGTATCGTGTAGGGTGTAGGGTGTAAAGTGTAGCGTGTAGGGTGTAGGGTGTAGCGTGTAGCGTGTAGGGTGTAGAGTGTAGAGTGTAGGGTGTAGAGTGTGGCGTGTAGAGTGTACGGTGTAGGGTGTAGAGTGTAGCGTGTAGCGTGTAGGGTGTAGAGTGTAGGGTGTAGGGTGTAGGGTGTAGAGTGTAGCGTGTAGGGTGTAGGGTGTAGAGTGTAGCATGTAGGGTGTAGAGTGTAGCGTGTAGCGTGTAGCGTGAAGAGTGTAGGGTGTAGGGTGTAGAGTGCAGCGTGTATGGTGTAGAGTGTAGCGCGTAGCGTGTAGCGTGTAGGGTGTAGAATGTAGGGTGTAGCGTGTAGGGTGTAGAGTGTAGAGTGTAGGGTGTAGAGTGTAGCATGTGGCGTGTAGGGTGTAGAATGTAGGGTGTAGCGTGTAGCGTGTAGGGTGTAGAGTGTAGGGTGTAAGGTGTAGAGTGTAGGGTGTAGCATGTAGCGTGTAGGGTGTAGCGTGTAGGGTGTAGCTTGTTGGGTGTAGCGTGTAGCGTGTAGCATGTAGGGTGTAAAGTTTAGCGTGTAGAGTGTAGCGTGTAGGGTGTAGAGTGTAGCGTGTAGAATGTAGAGTGTAGCGCGTAGCGTGTAGAGTGTAGAGTGTAGCGTGTAGAGTGTAGGGTGTAGGCTGTAGGCTGTAGAGTGTAGGGTGTAGAGTGTAGCGTGTAGGGTGTAGAGTGTAGAGTGTAGGGTGTAGGGTGTAGGGTGTAGAGTGTGGCGTGTAGGGTGTAGGGTGTAGAGTGTAGGGTGTAGGGTGTAGAGTGCAGCGTGTATGGTGTAGAGTGTAGCGTGTAGGGTGTAGAGTGTAGCGTGTAGGGTGTAGAGTGTAGAGTGTAGAGTGTAGGGTGTAGGGTGTAGGGTGTAGAGTGTAGCGTGTAGCGTGAAGAGTGTAGGGTGTAGG
This sequence comes from Ranitomeya variabilis, assembly GCF_051348905.1. NCBI lineage: Eukaryota > Metazoa > Chordata > Amphibia > Anura > Dendrobatidae > Ranitomeya > Ranitomeya variabilis. The sequence continues at coordinate 356,285,767 of NC_135235.1, forward strand.
GTGTAGAGTGCAGCGTGTATGGTGTAGAGTGTAGCGCGTAGCGTGTAGCGTGTAGGGTGTAGAATGTAGGGTGGAGCGTGTAGGGTGTAGAGTGTAGAGTGTAGGGTGTAGAGTGTAGCATGTGGCGTGTAGGGTGTAGAGTGTAGGGTGTAGCGTGTAGCGTGTAGGGTGTAGAGTGTAGGGTGTAGGGTGTAGAGTGTAGGGTGTAGCGTGTAGCGTGTAGCGTGTAGGGCGTAGCTTGTTGGGTGTAGCGTGTAGCGTGTAGCATGTAGGGTGTAAAGTTTAGCGTGTAGAGTGTAGCGTGTAGGGTGTAGAGTGTAGCGTGTAGAATGTAGAGTGTAGCGCGTTGCGTGTAGAGTGTAGCGTGTAGAGTGTAGGGTGTAGGCTGTAGGCTGTAGAGTGTAGGGTGTATCGTGTAGGGTGTAGCGTGTAGCCTGTAGCATGTAGCGTGTAGGGTGTAAAGTGTAGGGTGTAGCGTGTAGGGTGTAGAGTGTAGCGTGTAGGGTGTAGTGTGTAGCGTGTAGGGTGTAGAGTGTAGAGTGTAGCGTGTAGAGTGTAGCGTGTAGAGTGTAGGGTGTAGGCTGTAGGCTGTAGAGTGTAGGGTGTAGGGTGTAGGGTGTAGCGTGTAGAGTGTAGCGTGTAGCGTGTAGGGTGTAGCGTGTAGGGTGTAGCGTGTAGGGTGTAGAGTGTAGAGTGTAGCGTGTAGCATGTAGGTTGTAGCGCGTAGCGTGTAGGGTGTAGAGTGTAGAGTGTAGGGTGTAGAGTGTAGAGTGTAGCGTGTAGCGTGTAGAGTGCAGAGTGTAGCGTGTAGAGTGTAGGGTGTAGGGTGTATATTGTAGCTTGTTGCGTGTAGGGTGTAAAGTTTAGTGTGTAGCATGTAGAGTGTAGCGTGTAGCGTGTAGGGTGTAGAGTGTAGCGTGTAGGGTGTAGAGTGTAGCGTGTAGGGTGTAGACTGTAGAGTGTAGAGTGTAGAGTGTGGCGTGTAGAGTGTAGGGTGTAGAGTGTAGCGTGTAGGGTGTAGAGTGTAGCGTGTAGGGTGTAGGGTGTAGGGTGTAGCATGTAGGGTGTAGAGTGTAGAGTGTAGAGTGTAGGGTGTAGGGTGTAGAGTGTGGCGTGTAGGGTGTAGGGTGTAGAGTGTAGGGTGTAGGGTGTAGCGTGTAGGGTGTAGAGTGTAGAGTGTAGAGTGTAGGGTGTAGGGTGTAGAGTGCAGCGTGTATGGTGTAGAGTGTAGCGCGTAGCGTGTAGCGTGTAGCGTGTAGGGTGTAGAATGTAGGGTGTAGCGTGTAGGGTGTAGAGTGTAGAGTGTAGAGTGTAGGGTGTAGAGTGTAGCATGTGGCGTGTAGGGTGTAGAGTGTAGGGTGTAGCGTGTAGCGTGTAGAGTGTAGCGTGTAGGGTGTAGAGTGTAGCGTGTAGAATGTAGAGTGTAGCGCGTAGCGTGTAGAGTGTACAGTGTAGCGTGTAGAGTGTAGGGTGTAGGCTGTAGGCTGTAGAGTGTAGGGTGTATCGTGTAGGGTGTAGCGTGTAGCCTGTAGCATGTAGCGTGTAGGGTGTAAAGTGTAGGGTGTAGCGTGTAGGGTGTAGAGTGTAGCGTGTAGGGTGTAGTGTGTAGCGTGTAGGGTGTAGAGTGTAGAGTGTAGCGTGTAGGGTGTAGAGTGCAGCGTGTATGGTGTAGAGTGTAGCGTGTAGGGTGTAGAGTGTAGCGTGTAGGGTGTAGAGTGTAGAGTGTAGAGTGTAGGGTGTAGGGTGTAGGGTGTAGAGTGTAGCGTGTAGCGTGAAGAGTGTAGGGTGTAGGGTGTAGAGTGCAGCGTGTATGGTGTAGAGTGTAGCGCGTAGCGTGTAGCGTGTAGGGTGTAGAATGTAGGGTGGAGCGTGTAGGGTGTAGAGTGTAGAGTGTAGGGTGTAGAGTGTAGCATGTGGCGTGTAGGGTGTAGAGTGTAGGGTGTAGCGTGTAGCGTGTAGGGTGTAGAGTGTAGGGTGTAGGGTGTAGAGTGTAGGGTGTAGCGTGTAGCGTGTAGCGTGTAGGGCGTAGCTTGTTGGGTGTAGCGTGTAGCGTGTAGCATGTAGGGTGTAAAGTTTAGCGTGTAGAGTGTAGCGTGTAGGGTGTAGAGTGTAGCGTGTAGAATGTAGAGTGTAGCGCGTTGCGTGTAGAGTGTAGCGTGTAGAGTGTAGGGTGTAGGCTGTAGGCTGTAGAGTGTAGGGTGTATCGTGTAGGGTGTAGCGTGTAGCCTGTAGCATGTAGCGTGTAGGGTGTAAAGTGTAGGGTGTAGCGTGTAGGGTGTAGAGTGTAGCGTGTAGGGTGTAGTGTGTAGCGTGTAGGGTGTAGAGTGTAGAGTGTAGCGTGTAGAGTGTAGCGTGTAGAGTGTAGGGTGTAGGCTGTAGGCTGTAGAGTGTAGGGTGTAGGGTGTAGGGTGTAGCGTGTAGAGTGTAGCGTGTAGCGTGTAGGGTGTAGCGTGTAGGGTGTAGCGTGTAGGGTGTAGAGTGTAGAGTGTAGCGTGTAGCATGTAGGTTGTAGCGCGTAGCGTGTAGGGTGTAGAGTGTAGAGTGTAGGGTGTAGAGTGTAGAGTGTAGCGTGTAGCGTGTAGAGTGCAGAGTGTAGCGTGTAGAGTGTAGGGTGTAGGGTGTATATTGTAGCTTGTTGCGTGTAGGGTGTAAAGTTTAGTGTGTAGCATGTAGAGTGTAGCGTGTAGCGTGTAGGGTGTAGAGTGTAGCGTGTAGGGTGTAGAGTGTAGCGTGTAGGGTGTAGACTGTAGAGTGTAGAGTGTAGAGTGTGGCGTGTAGAGTGTAGGGTGTAGAGTGTAGCGTGTAGGGTGTAGAGTGTAGCGTGTAGGGTGTAGGGTGTAGGGTGTAGCATGTAGGGTGTAGAGTGTAGAGTGTAGAGTGTAGGGTGTAGGGTGTAGAGTGTGGCGTGTAGGGTGTAGGGTGTAGAGTGTAGGGTGTAGGGTGTAGCGTGTAGGGTGTAGAGTGTAGAGTGTAGAGTGTAGGGTGTAGGGTGTAGAGTGCAGCGTGTATGGTGTAGAGTGTAGCGCGTAGCGTGTAGCGTGTAGCGTGTAGGGTGTAGAATGTAGGGTGTAGCGTGTAGGGTGTAGAGTGTAGAGTGTAGAGTGTAGGGTGTAGAGTGTAGCATGTGGCGTGTAGGGTGTAGAGTGTAGGGTGTAGCGTGTAGCGTGTAGAGTGTAGCGTGTAGGGTGTAGAGTGTAGCGTGTAGAATGTAGAGTGTAGCGCGTAGCGTGTAGAGTGTACAGTGTAGCGTGTAGAGTGTAGGGTGTAGGCTGTAGGCTGTAGAGTGTAGGGTGTATCGTGTAGGGTGTAGCGTGTAGCCTGTAGCATGTAGCGTGTAGGGTGTAAAGTGTAGGGTGTAGCGTGTAGGGTGTAGAGTGTAGCGTGTAGGGTGTAGTGTGTAGCGTGTAGGGTGTAGAGTGTAGAGTGTAGCGTGTAGGGTGTAGAGTGTAGGGTGTAGAGTGTAGCGTGTAGCGTGTAGGGTGTAGGGTGCAGCGTGTAGCGTGTAGGGTGTAGAGTGTAGGGTGTAGCGTGTTAAGTGTAGATTGTAGCGTGCAGGGTGTAGAGTGTAGAGTGTAGCGTGTAGGGTGTAGAGTGTAGAGTGTAGGGTGTAGGGTGTAGGGTGTAGGGTGTAGAGTGTAGCGTGTAGAGTGTAGAGTGTAGGGTGTAGATTGTAGCGTGCAGGGTGTAGAGTGTAGAGTGTAGCGTGTAGGGTGTAGAGTGTAGGGTGTAGGGTGTAGAGTGTAGAGTGTAGAGTGTAGGGTGTAGGGTGTAGAGTGTAGTGTGTAGTGTGTAGAGTGTAGGGTGTAGAGTGTAGGGTGTAGGATGTAGAGTGTAGAGTGTAGAGTGTAGGGTGTAGGGTGTAGAGTGTAGCGTGTAGCGTGTAGCGTGAAGAGTGTAGGGTGTAGGGTGTAGAGTGCAGCATGTATGGTGTAGAGTGTAGCGCGTAGCGTGTAGCGTGTAGCGTGTAGGGTGTAGAATGTAGGGTGTAGCGTGTAGGGTGTAGAGTGTAGAGTGTAGAGTGTAGGGTGTAGAGTGTAGCATGTGGCGTGTAGGGTGTAGAGTGTAGGGTGTAGCGTGTAGCGTGTAGGGTGTAGAGTGTAGGGTGTAGGGTGTAGAGTGTAGGGTGTAGCGTGTAGCGTGTAGCGTGTAGCGTGTAGGGCGTAGCTTGTTGGGTGTAGCGTGTAGCGTGTAGCATGTAGGGTGTAAAGTTTAGCGTGTAGAGTGTAGCGTGTAGGGTGTAGAGTGTAGCGTGTAGAATGTAGAGTGTAGCGCGTAGCGTGTAGAGTGTAGCGTGTAGAGTGTAGGGTGTAGGCTGTAGGCTGTAGAGTGTAGGGTGTATCGTGTAGGGTGTAGCGTGTAGCCTGTAGCATGTAGCGTGTAGGGTGTAAAGTGTAGGGTGTAGCGTGTAGGGTGTAGAGTGTAGCGTGTAGGGTGTAGTGTGTAGCGTGTAGGGTGTAGAGTGTAGAGTGTAGCGTGTAGAGTGTAGCGTGTAGAGTGTAGGGTGTAGGCTGTAGGCTGTAGAGTGTAGGGTGTAGGGTGTAGGGTGTAGCGTGTAGAGTGTAGCGTGTAGCGTGTAGGGTGTAGCGTGTAGGGTGTAGCGTGTAGGGTGTAGAGTGTAGAGTGTAGCGTGTAGCATGTAGGTTGTAGCGCGTAGCGTGTAGGGTGTAGAGTGTAGAGTGTAGGGTGTAGAGTGTAGAGTGTAGCGTGTAGCGTGTAGAGTGCAGAGTGTAGCGTGTAGAGTGTAGGGTGTAGGGTGTATATGGTAGCTTGTTGCGTGTAGGGTGTAAAGTTTAGTGTGTAGCGTGTAGAGTGTAGGGTGTAGCGTGTAGGGTGTAGAGTGTAGCGTGTAGGGTGTAGAGTGTAGCGTGTAGGGTGTAGACTGTAGAGTGTAGAGTGTAGAGTGTGGCGTGTAGAGTGTAGGGTGTAGAGTGTAGCGTGTAGGGTGTAGAGTGTAGCCTGTAGAATGTAGAGTGTAGCGCGTAGCGTGTAGAGTGTAGAGTGTAGCGAGTAGAGTGTAGGGTGTAGGCTGTAGGCTGTAGAGTGTAGGGTGTATCGTGTAGGGTGTAGCGTGTAGCCTGTAGCATGTAGCGTGTAGGGTGTAAAGTGTAGGGTGTAGCGTGTAGGGTGTAGAGTGTAGCGTGTAGGGTGTAGTGTGTAGCGTGTAGGGTGTAGAGTGTAGAGTGTAGCGTGTAGGGTGTAGAGTGTAGCGTGTAGGGTGTAGAGTGTAGCGTGTAGCGTGTAGGGTGTAGGGTGCAGCGTGTAGCGTGTAGGGTGTAGAGTGTAGGGTGTAGCGTGTTAAGTGTAGATTGTAGCGTGCAGGGTGTAGAGTGTAGAGTGTAGCGTGTAGGGTGTAGAGTGTAGAGTGTAGGGTGTAGGGTGTAGGGTGTAGGGTGTAGAGTGTAGCGTGTAGAGTGTAGAGTGTAGGGTGTAGATTGTAGCGTGCAGGGTGTAGAGTGTAGAGTGTAGCGTGTAGGGTGTAGGGTGTAGAGTGTAGAGCAGAGGTCCCCAACCTTTTTTGCACCAGGGACCGGCTTTAAGCAAGACCAGTTTTCCATGGCCCGGTGGGGGTGGGGCAGGGGCGGGGCTTTGGTCATATGGGGGTGGGGTTATGGAGGGATGGAGCTTAGTGCATACTTATCATATAATTATGACATTTATAATGAGAATGTGATTCAACTTACCATAGGTTCAGAATGAGTGGGAGCACCATGCTTGTTTCCCTGGTGCTCTGCACCATTATTGCCCCATAGCTGTGCCATACAGTGCTCTGCACCATTATTGCCCCATAGCTGTGCCATACAGTGCTCTGCACCATTATTGCCCCATAGCTGTGCCATATAGTGCTCTGCACCGTTCATTATTGCCCCATAGCTGTGCCATATAGTGCTCTGCACCATTATTGCCCCATAGCTGTGCCATATAGTGCTCTGCACCATTATTGCCCCATAGCTGTGCCATATAGTGCTCTGCACCATTATTGCCCCATAGCTGTGCCATACAGTGCTCTGCACTGTTTATTATTGCCCCATAGCTGTGCCATACAGTGCTCTGCACCGTTTATTATTGCCCCATAGCTGTGCCATACAGTGCTCTGCACTGTTCATAATTGCCCCATAGCTGTGCCATATAGTGCTCTGCACCATTATTGCCCCATAGCTGTACCATATAGTGCTCTGCACCATTATTGCCCCATAGCTGTGCCATATAGTGCTCTGCACCATTATTGCCCCATAGCTGTGCCATACAGTGCTCTGCACCATTATTGCCCCATAGCTGTGCCATATAGTGCTCTGCACCATTATTGCCCCATAGCTGTGCCATATAGTGCTCTGCACCATTATTGCCCCATAGCTGTGCCATATAGTGCTCTGCACCATTATTGCCCCATAGCTGTGCCATACAGTGCTCTGCACCATTATTGCCCCATAGCTGTGCCATACAGTGCTCTGCACCATTATTGCCCCATAGCTGTGCCATATAGTGCTCTGCACCATTATTGCCCCATAGCTGTGCCATACAGTGCTCTGCACCGTTTATTATTGCCCCATAGCTGTGCCATATAGTGCTCTGCACCGTTCATTATTGCCCCATAGCTGTGCCATATAGTGCTCTGCACCATTATTGCCCCATAGCTGTACCATACAGTGCTCTGCACCATTATTGCCCCATAGCTGTGCCATACAGTGCTCTGCACCATTATTGCCCCATAGCTGTGCCATACAGTGCTCTGCACTGTTCATAATTGCCCCATAGCTGTGCCATATAGTGCTCTGCACCATTATTGCCCCATAGCTGTACCATATAGTGCTCTGCACCATTATTGCCCCATAGCTGTGCCATACAGTGCTCTGCACCATTATTGCCCCATAGCTGTGCCATATAGTGCTCTGCACCATTATTGCCCCATAGCTGTGCCATATAGTGCTCTGCACCATTATTGCCCCATAGCTGTGCCATATAGTGCTCTGCACCATTATTGCCCCATAGCTGTGCCATACAGTGCTCTGCACCATTATTGCCCCATAGCTGTGCCATATAGTGCTCTGCACCGTTCATTATTGCCCCATAGCTGTGCCATATAGTGCTCTGCACCATTATTGCCCCATAGCTGTGCCATACAGTGCTCTGCACCATTACTGCCCCATAGCTCTGCCATATAGTGCTCTGCACCGTCCATTATTGCCCCATAGCTGTGCTGCTGCTGCTGCAATAAAAATAATAAAACACATACTCACCTGTCTTGCTTGCAGCTCCTCGGCGCCATCTTTCCGGCGTCTCTCTGCACTGACTGATCAGGCAGAGGGCGGCGCGCACACTATATGCGTCATCGCGCCCTCTGCCTGCACAGTCAGTGAGGAGAGAGAGACGCCGGAAAGATGGAGACAGCGCCCGGCGTGTGGGAACGAGGAGAGGTGAATATGACATACTTACCTGCTCCCGGCGTCCCGCTCCTTCCCCCTGCCTGTCTTCGGTGCCGCCGCAGCCTCTTTCTCTATCAGCGGTCACCGGCACCGCTTCATTAGAGAAATGAATAGGCGGCTCCGCCCCTATGGGAGGTGGAGCAGCCTATTCATTTCTCTAATGAGCGGTCCCACGTGACCGCTGAACAGGGGCGCCGCGGACCGGCTGAAAAACCCCAACGGCCCGGTCCCGGTCCGCGGACCGGCGGTTGGGGACCTCTGGTGTAGAGTGTAGAGTGTAGGGTGTAGGGTGTAGAGTGTAGTGTGTAGTGTGTAGAGTGTAGGGTGTAGAGTGTAGGGTGTAGGATGTAGAGTGTAGAGTGTAGAGTGTAGGGTGTAGGGTGTAGAGTGTAGTGTGTAGTGTGTAGAGTGTAGGGTGCAGGGTGTAGAGTGTAGGGTGTAGAGTGTAGGGTGTAGAGTGTAGTGTGTAGGGTGTAGGGTGTAGAGTGTTGAGTGTAGGGTGTAGAGTGTAGCGTGTAGGTTGTAGAGTGTAGCGTGTAGGGTGTAGAGTGTAGCGTGTAGGGTGTAGAGTGTAGCGTGTAGGGTGTAGAGTGTAGGGTGTAGCGTGTTAAGTGTAGATTGTAGCGTGCAGGGTGTAGAGTGTAGAGTGTAGCGTGTAGGGTGTAGAGTGTAGGGTGTAGGGTGTAGGGTGTAGAGTGTAGGGTGTAGGGTGTAGGGTGTAGAGTGTAGGGTGTAGGGTGTAGAGTGTAGAGTGTAGGGTGTAGAGTGTAGTGTGTAGTGTGTAGAGTGTAGGGTGTAGGGTGTAGAGTGTAGGGTGTAGAGTGTAGGGTGTAGCGTGTAGGGTGTAGAGTGTAGAGTGTAGGGTGTAGTGTGAAGGGTGTAGAGTGTAGCGTGTAGAGTGTAGCGTGTAGGGTGTAGGGTGTAGAGTGTAGGGTGTAGGGTGTAGAGTGTAGGGTGTAGAGTGTAGAGTGTAGGGTGTAGAGTGTAGGGTGTAGGGTGTAGAGTGTAGTGTGTAGAGTGTAGGGTGCAGGGTGTAGGGTGTAGAGTGTAGTGTGTAGGGTGTAGTGTGTAGAGTGTAAGGTGTAGGGTGTAGGGTGTAGAGTGTAGGGTGTAGAGTGTAGGGTGTAGAGTGTAGAGTGTAGGGTGTAGGGTGTAGGATGTAGAGTGTAGGGTGTAGGGTGTAGGGTGTAGGGTGTAGAGTGTTGAGTGTAGGGTGTAGAGTGTAGTGTGTAGTGTGTAGTGTGTAGAGTGTAAGGTGTAGGGTGTAGGGTGTAGAGTGTAGGGTGTAGAGTGTACGGTGTAGAGTGTAGTGTGTAGGGTGTAGGGTGTAGGATGTAGAGTGTAGGGTGTAGAGTGTAGGGTGTAGGGTGTAGAGTGTAGGGTGTAGGGTGTAGAGTGTAGTGTGTAGTGTGTAGGGTTTAGGGTGTAGAGTGTAGGGTGTAGAGTGTAGAGTGTAGGGTGTAGGGTGTAGGGTGCAGGGTGTAGGGTGTAGAGTGTAGTGTGTAGGGTGTAGGGTGTAGAGTGTTGAGTGTAGGGTGTAGAGTGTAGTGTGTAGTGTGTAGAGTGTAAGGTGTAGGGTGTAGGGTGTAGAGTGTAGGGTGTAGAGTGTAGGGTGTAGAGTGTAGTGTGTAGGGTGTAGGGTGTAGGATGTAGAGTGTAGGGTGTAGGGTGTAGAGTGTAGGGTGTAGGGTGTTGATTGTAGGGTGTAGGGTGTAGGGTGTAGAGTGTAGGGTGTAGAGTGTAGAGTGTAGTGTGTAGGGTGTAGGGTGTAGGATGTAGAGTGTAGGGTGTAGAGTGTAGGGTGTAGGGTGTAGAGTGTAGTGTGTAGGGTGTAGGGTGTAGGGTGTAGAGTGTAGGGTGTGGGGTGTAGAGTGTAGTGTGTAGAGTGTAGGGTGTAGGGTGTAGAGTGTAGAGTGTAGGGTGTAGGGTGTAGAGTGTAGCGTGTAGCGTGTAGGGTGTAGCGTGTAGGGTGTAGCGTGTAGGGTGCACAGAGTAGAGTGTAGCGTGTAGCGTGTAGGGTGTAGCGTGTAGGGTGCAGAGAGTAGAGTGTATCGTGTAGGGTGTAGCGTTTAGGGTGTAGAGTGTAGGGTGTAGCGTGTAAGGTGTAGAGTGTAGCGTTTAGCGTGTAGGGTGTAGAGTGTAGAGTGTAGCGTGTAGATTGTAGAGTGCAGCGTGTAGCATGTAGGGTGTAGAGTGTAGGGTGTAGAGTGTAGCGTGTAGCGTGTAGGGTGTAGGGTGTAGGGTGTAGCGTGTAGGGTGTAGAGTGTAGCGTGTAGGGTGTAGAGTGTAGCATGTAGGGTGTAGCGTGTAGAGTGTAGCGTGTAGAGTGTAGCGTGTAGAGTGTAGCGTGTAGAGTGTAGCGTGTAGGGTGTAGAGTGTAGGGTGTAGCGTGTAGGGTGTATGGTGTAGAATGTAGGGTGTATGGTGTAGGGTGTAGCGTGTAGCGTGTAGAGTGTAGCGTGTAGGGTGTAGATTGTACAGTGTAGCGTGTAGGGTGTAGAGTGTAGAGTGTAGAGTGTAGCGTGTAGCGTGTAGCGTGTAGCGTGTAGCGTGTAGGGTGTAGCGTGTAGGGTGTAGAGTGTAGGGTGCAGTGTGTAGGTTGTAGAGTGTAGCGTGTAGATTGTAGAGTGTAGCGTGTAGGGTGTAGGGTGTAGGGTGTAGCGTGTAGAGTGTAGCGTGTAGAGTGTAGCGTGTAGGGTGTAGGGTGTAGAGTGTAGCATGTAGCATGTAGGGTGTAGCGCGTAGCGTGTAGGGTGTAGAGTGTAGGGTGTAGGGTGTATAGTGTAGCGTGTAGCGTGTAGCGTGTAGAGTGTAGAGTGTAGAGTGTAGAGTGTAGCGTGTAGAGTGTAGGGTGTAGAGTGTATATTGTAGCTTGTTGCGTGTAGGGTGTAAAGTTTAGTGTGTAGCGTGTAGAGTGTAGCGTGTAGCGTGTAGGGTGTAGAGTGTAGCGTGTAGTGTGTAGAGTGTAGGGTGTAGGGTGTAGAGTGTAGGGTGTAGAGTGTAGGGTGTAGAGTGTAGCTTGATGCGTGTAGGGTGTAAAGTTTAGTGTGTAGCGTGTAGAGTGTAGCGTGTAGGGTGTAGAGTGTATCGTGTAGGGTGTAGGGTGTAAAGTGTAGCGTGTAGGGTGTAGGGTGTAGCGTGTAGCGTGTAGGGTGTAGAGTGTAGAGTGTAGGGTGTAGAGTGTGGCGTGTAGAGTGTACGGTGTAGGGTGTAGAGTGTAGCGTGTAGCGTGTAGGGTGTAGAGTGTAGGGTGTAGGGTGTAGGGTGTAGAGTGTAGCGTGTAGGGTGTAGGGTGTAGAGTGTAGCATGTAGGGTGTAGAGTGTAGCGTGTAGCGTGTAGCGTGAAGAGTGTAGGGTGTAGGGTGTAGAGTGCAGCGTGTATGGTGTAGAGTGTAGCGCGTAGCGTGTAGCGTGTAGGGTGTAGAATGTAGGGTGTAGCGTGTAGGGTGTAGAGTGTAGAGTGTAGGGTGTAGAGTGTAGCATGTGGCGTGTAGGGTGTAGAATGTAGGGTGTAGCGTGTAGCGTGTAGGGTGTAGAGTGTAGGGTGTAAGGTGTAGAGTGTAGGGTGTAGCATGTAGCGTGTAGGGTGTAGCGTGTAGGGTGTAGCTTGTTGGGTGTAGCGTGTAGCGTGTAGCATGTAGGGTGTAAAGTTTAGCGTGTAGAGTGTAGCGTGTAGGGTGTAGAGTGTAGCGTGTAGAATGTAGAGTGTAGCGCGTAGCGTGTAGAGTGTAGAGTGTAGCGTGTAGAGTGTAGGGTGTAGGCTGTAGGCTGTAGAGTGTAGGGTGTATCGTGTAGGGTGTAGCGTGTAGCCTGTAGCATGTAGCGTGTAGGGTGTAAAGTGTAGGGTGTAGCGTGTAGGGTGTAGAGTGTAGCGTGTAGGGTGTAGAGTGTAGCGTGTAGGGTGTAGAGTGTAGCGTGTAGGGTGTAGAGTGTAGCGTGTAGGGTGTAGAGTGTAGGGTGTAGCGTGTTAAGTGTAGATTGTAGCGTGCAGGGTGTAGAGTGTAGCGTGTAGAGTGTAGGGTGTAGGCTGTAGGCTGTAGAGTGTAGGGTGTATCGTGTAGGGTGTAGCGTGTAGCCTGTAGCATGTAGCGTGTAGGGTGTAAAGTGTAGGGTGTAGCGTGTAGGGTGTAGAGTGTAGCGTGTAGGTTGTAGAGTGTAGCGTGTAGGGTGTAGAGTGTAGCGTGTAGGGTGTAGAGTGTAGCGTGTAGGGTGTAGAGTGTAGGGTGTAGCGTGTTAAGTGTAGATTGTAGCGTGCAGGGTGTAGAGTGTAGAGTGTAGCGTGTAGGGTGTAGAGTGTAGCGTGTGGCGTGTAGCGTGCAGGGTGTAGAGTGTAGGGTGTAGCGTGTAGGGTGTAGAGTGTAGCGTGTAGGTTGTAGCGTGTAGAGTGTAGCGTGCAGGGTGTAGAGTGTAGAGTGTAGGGTGTAGAGTGTAGGGTGTAGAGTGTAGGGTGTAGAGTGTAGAGTGTAGCGTGTAGGGTGTAGGGTGTAGGGTGTAGCGTTTATGGTGCAGAGTGTAGAGTGTAGCGTGTAGGGTGTAGCGTGTAGCGTTTAGGGTGTAGCGTGTAGGGTGTAGAGTGTAGGGTGTAGAGTGTAGGGTGTAGAGTGTAGTGTGTAGGGTGTAGAGTGTAGGGTGTAGGGTGTAGAGTGTAGAGTGTAGGGTGTAGAGTGTAGTGTGTAGAGTGTAGGGTGTAGGGTGTAGAGTGTAGGGTGTAGAGTGTAGGGTGTAGAGTGTAGTGTGTAGGGTGTAGGGTGTAGAGTGTAGGGTGTAGGGTGTAGAGTGTAGAGTGTAGGGTGTAGAGTGTAGTGTGTAGAGTGTAGGGTGTAGGGTGTAGAGTGTAGGGTGTAGGGTGTAGAGTGTAGTGTGTAGGGTGTAGGGTGTAGAGTGTAGGGTGTAGGGTGTAGAGTGTAGAGTGTAGGGTGTAGAGTGTAGTGTGTAGAGTGTAGGGTGTAGGGTGTAGAGTGTAGGGTGTAGAGTGTAGGGTGTAGAGTGTAGTGTGTAGGGTGTAGGGTGTAGGGTGTAGAGTGTAGAGTGTAGGGTGTAGAGTGTAGTGTGTAGAGTGTAGGGTGTAGGGTGTAGGGTGTAGAGTGTAGGGTGTAGGGTGTAGAGTGTAGTGTGTAGGGTGTAGGGTGTAGAGTGTAGGGTGTAGGGTGTAGAGTGTAGGGTGTAGAGTGTAGTGTGTAGTGTGTAGAGTGTAGGGTGTAGGGTGTAGAGTGTAGGGTGTAGAGTGTAGTGTTTAGGGTGTAGGGTGTAGGGTGTAGAGTGTAGGGTGTAGGGTGTAGGGTGTAGAGTGTAGGGTGTAGAGTGTAGTGTGTAGGGTGTAGGGTGTAGAGTGTAGGGTGTAGAGTGTAGAGTGTAGGGTGTAGAGTGTAGTGTGTAGAGTGTAGGGTGTAGGTTGTAGAGTGTAGGGTGTAGGGTGTAGAGGGTAGGGTGTAGAGTGTAGTGTGTAGAGTGTAGGGTGTAGGGTGTAGAGTGTAGGGTGTAGGGTGTAGAGTGTAGGGTGTAGGGTGTAGAGTGTAGGGTGTAGAGTGTAGTGTGTAGGGTGTAGGGTGTAGAGTGTAGGGTGTAGGGTGTAGAGTGTAGGGTGTAGAGTGTAGGGTGTAGAGTGTAGTGTGTAGGGTGTAGGGTGTAGAGTGTAGGGTGTAGGGTGTAGAGTGTAGGGTGTAGAGTGTAGGGTGTAGAGTGTAGAGTGTAGCGTGTAGGGTGTAGGGTGTAGGGTGTAGCGTTTATGGTGCAGAGTGTAGAGTGTAGCGTGTAGGGTGTAGCGTGTAGCGTTTAGGGTGTAGCGTGTAGGGTGTAGAGTGTAGGGTGTAGAGTGTAGTGTGTAGAGTGTAGGGTGTAGGGTGTAGAGTGTAGGGTGTAGGGTGTAGAGTGTAGTGTGTAGGGTGTAGGGTGTAGAGTGTAGGGTGTAGGGTGTAGAGTGTAGAGTGTAGGGTGTAGAGTGTAGTGTGTAGAGTGTAGGGTGTAGGGTGTAGAGTGTAGGGTGTAGAGTGTAGGGTGTAGAGTGTAGTGTGTAGGGTGTAGGGTGTAGAGTGTAGAGTGTAGGGTGTAGAGTGTAGTGTGTAGAGTGTAGGGTGTAGGGTGTAGAGTGTAGGGTGTAGGGTGTAGAGTATAGTGTGTAGGGTGTAGGGTGTAGAGTGTAGGGTGTAGGGTGTAGAGTGTAGGGTGTAGAGTGTAGTGTGTAGTGTGTAGAGTGTAGGGTGTAGGGTGTAGAGTGTAGGGTGTAGGGTGTAGAGTGTAGTGTTTAGGGTGTAGGGTGTAGGGTGTAGAGTGTAGGGTGTAGGGTGTAGGGTGTAGAGTGTAGGGTGTAGAGTGTAGTGTGTAGGGTGTAGGGTGTAGAGTGTAGGGTGTAGAGTGTAGAGTGTAGGGTGTAGAGTGTAGTGTGTAGAGTGTAGGGTGTAGGTTGTAGAGTGTAGGGTGTAGGGTGTAGAGTGTAGGGTGTAGAGTGTAGTGTGTAGAGTGTAGGGTGTAGGGTGTAGAGTGTAGGGTGTAGGGTGTAGAGTGTAGGGTGTAGGGTGTAGAGTGTAGGGTGTAGAGTGTAGTGTGTAGGGTGTAGGGTGTAGAGTGTAGGGTGTAGGGTGTAGAGTGTAGGGTGTAGAGTGTAGGGTGTAGAGTGTAGTGTGTAGGGTGTAGGGTGTAGAGTGTAGGGTGTAGGGTGTAGAGTGTAGGGTGTAGAGTGTAGGGTGTAGAGTGTAGAGTGTAGCGTGTAGGGTGTAGGGTGTAGGGTGTAGCGTTTATGGTGCAGAGTGTAGAGTGTAGCGTGTAGGGTGTAGCGTGTAGCGTTTAGGGTGTAGCGTGTAGGGTGTAGAGTGTAGGGTGTAGAGTGTAGGGTGTAGAGTGTAGTGTGTAGAGTGTAGGGTGTAGGGTGTAGAGTGTAGAGTGTAGGGTGTAGAGTGTAGTGTGTAGAGTGTAGGGTGTAGGGTGTAGAGTGTAGGGTGTAGAGTGTAGGGTGTAGAGTGTAGTGTGTAGGGTGTAGGGTGTAGAGTGTAGGGTGTAGGGTGTAGAGTGTAGAGTGTAGGGTGTAGAGTGTAGTGTGTAGAGTGTAGGGTGTAGGGTGTAGAGTGTAGAGTGTAGCGTGTAGCATGTAGGTTGTAGCGCGTAGCGTGTAGGGTGTAGAGTGTAGAGTGTAGGGTGTAGAGTGTAGAGTGTAGCGTGTAGCGTGTAGAGTGCAGAGTGTAGCGTGTAGAGTGTAGGGTGTAGGGTGTATATGGTAGCTTGTTGCGTGTAGGGTGTAAAGTTTAGTGTGTAGCGTGTAGAGTGTAGGGTGTAGCGTGTAGGGTGTAGAGTGTAGCGTGTAGGGTGTAGAGTGTAGCGTGTAGGGTGTAGACTGTAGAGTGTAGAGTGTAGAGTGTGGCGTGTAGAGTGTAGGGTGTAGAGTGTAGCGTGTAGGGTGTAGAGTGTAGCGTGTAGAATGTAGAGTGTAGCGCGTAGCGTGTAGAGTGTAGAGTGTAGCGAGTAGAGTGTAGGGTGTAGGCTGTAGGCTGTAGAGTGTAGGGTGTATCGTGTAGGGTGTAGCGTGTAGCCTGTAGCATGTAGCGTGTAGGGTGTAAAGTGTAGGGTGTAGCGTGTAGGGTGTAGAGTGTAGCGTGTAGGGTGTAGTGTGTAGCGTGTAGGGTGTAGAGTGTAGAGTGTAGCGTGTAGGGTGTAGAGTGTAGCGTGTAGGGTGTAGAGTGTAGCGTGTAGCGTGTAGGGTGTAGGGTGCAGCGTGTAGCGTGTAGGGTGTAGAGTGTAGGGTGTAGCGTGTTAAGTGTAGATTGTAGCGTGCAGGGTGTAGAGTGTAGAGTGTAGCGTGTAGGGTGTAGAGTGTAGAGTGTAGGGTGTAGGGTGTAGGGTGTAGGGTGTAGAGTGTAGCGTGTAGAGTGTAGAGTGTAGGGTGTAGATTGTAGCGTGCAGGGTGTAGAGTGTAGAGTGTAGCGTGTAGGGTGTAGGGTGTAGAGTGTAGAGCAGAGGTCCCCAACCTTTTTTGCACCAGGGACCGGCTTTAAGCAAGACCAGTTTTCCATGGCCCGGTGGGGGTGGGGCAGGGGCGGGGCTTTGGTCATATGGGGGTGGGGTTATGGAGGGATGGAGCTTAGTGCATACTTATCATATAATTATGACATTTATAATGAGAATGTGATTCAACTTACCATAGGTTCAGAATGAGTGGGAGCACCATGCTTGTTTCCCTGGTGCTCTGCACCATTATTGCCCCATAGCTGTGCCATACAGTGCTCTGCACCATTATTGCCCCATAGCTGTGCCATACAGTGCTCTGCACCATTATTGCCCCATAGCTGTGCCATATAGTGCTCTGCACCGTTCATTATTGCCCCATAGCTGTGCCATATAGTGCTCTGCACCATTATTGCCCCATAGCTGTGCCATATAGTGCTCTGCACCATTATTGCCCCATAGCTGTGCCATATAGTGCTCTGCACCATTATTGCCCCATAGCTGTGCCATACAGTGCTCTGCACTGTTTATTATTGCCCCATAGCTGTGCCATACAGTGCTCTGCACCGTTTATTATTGCCTCATAGCTGTGCCATACAGTGCTCTGCACTGTTCATAATTGCCCCATAGCTGTGCCATATAGTGCTCTGCACCATTATTGCCCCATAGCTGTACCATATAGTGCTCTGCACCATTATTGCCCCATAGCTGTGCCATATAGTGCTCTGCACCATTATTGCCCCATAGCTGTGCCATACAGTGCTCTGCACCATTATTGCCCCATAGCTGTACCATATAGTGCTCTGCACCATTATTGCCCCATAGCTGTGCCATATAGTGCTCTGCACCATTATTGCCCCATAGCTGTGCCATATAGTGCTCTGCACCATTATTGCCCCATAGCTGTGCCATACAGTGCTCTGCACCATTATTGCCCCATAGCTGTGCCATATAGTGCTCTGCACCATTATTGCCCCATAGCTGTGCCATATAGTGCTCTGCACCATTATTGCCCCATAGCTGTGCCATACAGTGCTCTGCACCATTATTGCCCCATAGCTGTGCCATACAGTGCTCTGCACCATTATTGCCCCATAGCTGTGCCATATAGTGCTCTGCACCATTATTGCCCCATAGCTGTGCCATACAGTGCTCTGCACCGTTTATTATTGCCCCATAGCTGTGCCATATAGTGCTCTGCACCGTTCATTATTGCCCCATAGCTGTGCCATATAGTGCTCTGCACCATTATTGCCCCATAGCTGTACCATACAGTGCTCTGCACCATTATTGCCCCATAGCTGTGCCATACAGTGCTCTGCACCATTATTGCCCCATAGCTGTGCCATACAGTGCTCTGCACTGTTCATAATTGCCCCATAGCTGTGCCATATAGTGCTCTGCACCATTATTGCCCCATAGCTGTACCATATAGTGCTCTGCACCATTATTGCCCCATAGCTGTGCCATACAGTGCTCTGCACCATTATTGCCCCATAGCTGTGCCATATAGTGCTCTGCACCATTATTGCCCCATAGCTGTGCCATATAGTGCTCTGCACCATTATTGCCCCATAGCTGTGCCATATAGTGCTCTGCACCATTATTGCCCCATAGCTGTGCCATACAGTGCTCTGCACCATTATTGCCCCATAGCTGTGCCATATAGTGCTCTGCACCGTTCATTATTGCCCCATAGCTGTGCCATATAGTGCTCTGCACCATTATTGCCCCATAGCTGTGCCATACAGTGCTCTGCACCATTACTGCCCCATAGCTCTGCCATATAGTGCTCTGCACCGTCCATTATTGCCCCATAGCTGTGCTGCTGCTGCTGCAATAAAAATAATAAAACACATACTCACCTGTCTTGCTTGCAGCTCCTCGGCGCCATCTTTCCGGCGTCTCTCTGCACTGACTGATCAGGCAGAGGGCGGCGCGCACACTATATGCGTCATCGCGCCCTCTGCCTGCACAGTCAGTGAGGAGAGAGAGACGCCAGAAAGATGGAGACAGCGCCCGGCGTGTGGGAACGAGGAGAGGTGAATATGACATACTTACCTGCTCCCGGCGTCCCGCTCCTTCCCCCTGCCTGTCTTCGGTGCCGCCGCAGCCTCTTTCTCTATCAGCGGTCACCGGCACCGCTTCATTAGAGAAATGAATAGGCGGCTCCGCCCCTATGGGAGGTGGAGCAGCCTATTCATTTCTCTAATGAGCGGTCCCACGTGACCGCTGAACAGGGGCGCCGCGGACCGGCTGAAAAACCCCAACGGCCCGGTCCGCGGACCGGCGGTTGGGGACCTCTGGTGTAGAGTGTAGAGTGTAGGGTGTAGGGTGTAGAGTGTAGTGTGTAGTGTGTAGAGTGTAGGGTGTAGAGTGTAGGGTGTAGGATGTAGAGTGTAGAGTGTAGAGTGTAGGGTGTAGGGTGTAGAGTGTAGTGTGTAGTGTGTAGAGTGTAGGGTGCAGGGTGTAGAGTGTAGGGTGTAGAGTGTAGGGTGTAGAGTGTAGTGTGTAGGGTGTAGGGTGTAGAGTGTTGAGTGTAGGGTGTAGAGTGTAGTGTGTAGTGTGTAGAGTGTAAGGTGTAGGGTGTAGGGTGTAGAGTGTAGGGTGTAGGGTGTAGAGTGTAGGGTGTAGAGTGTAGAGTGTAGGGTGTAAAGTGTAGGGTGTAGGGTGTAGGGTGTAGGGTGTAGAGTGTAGTGTGTAGTGTGTAGAGTGTAGGGTGTAGGGTGTAGGGTGTAGAGTGTAGGGTGTAGGGTGTAGGGTGTAGAGTGTAGGGTGTAGGGTGTAGAGTGTAGAGTGTAGGGTGTAGAGTGTAGTGTGTAGTGTGTAGAGTGTAGGGTGTAGGGTGTAGAGTGTAGGGTGTAGAGTGTAGGGTGTAGCGTGTAGCGTGTAGGGTGTAGAGTGTAGAGTGTAGGGTGTAGTGTGAAGGGTGTAGAGTGTAGCGTGTAGAGTGTAGCGTGTAGGGTGTAGGGTGTAGAGTGTAGGGTGTAGGGTGTAGAGTGTAGGGTGTAGAGTGTAGAGTGTAGGGTGTAGAGTGTAGGGTGTAGGGTGTAGAGTGTAGTGTGTAGAGTGTAGGGTGCAGGGTGTAGGGTGTAGAGTGTAGTGTGTAGGGTGTAGTGTGTAGAGTGTAAGGTGTAGGGTGTAGGGTGTAGAGTGTAGGGTGTAGAGTGTAGGGTGTAGAGTGTAGAGTGTAGGGTGTAGGGTGTAGGATGTAGAGTGTAGGGTGTAGGGTGTAGGGTGTAGGGTGTAGAGTGTTGAGTGTAGGGTGTAGAGTGTAGTGTGTAGTGTGTAGTGTGTAGAGTGTAAGGTGTAGGGTGTAGGGTGTAGAGTGTAGGGTGTAGAGTGTACGGTGTAGAGTGTAGTGTGTAGGGTGTAGGGTGTAGGATGTAGAGTGTAGGGTGTAGAGTGTAGGGTGTAGGGTGTAGAGTGTAGGGTGTAGGGTGTAGAGTGTAGTGTGTAGTGTGTAGGGTTTAGGGTGTAGAGTGTAGGGTGTAGAGTGTAGAGTGTAGGGTGTAGGGTGCAGGGTGTAGGGTGTAGAGTGTAGTGTGTAGGGTGTAGGGTGTAGAGTGTTGAGTGTAGGGTGTAGAGTGTAGTGTGTAGTGTGTAGAGTGTAAGGTGTAGGGTGTAGGGTGTAGAGTGTAGGGTGTAGAGTGTAGGGTGTAGAGTGTAGTGTGTAGGGTGTAGGGTGTAGGATGTAGAGTGTAGGGTGTAGGGTGTAGAGTGTAGGGTGTAGGGTGTTGATTGTAGGGTGTAGGGTGTAGGGTGTAGAGTGTAGGGTGTAGAGTGTAGAGTGTAGTGTGTAGGGTGTAGGGTGTAGGATGTAGAGTGTAGGGTGTAGAGTGTAGGGTGTAGGGTGTAGAGTGTAGTGTGTAGGGTGTAGGGTGTAGGGTGTAGAGTGTAGGGTGTGGGGTGTAGAGTGTAGTGTGTAGAGTGTAGGGTGTAGGGTGTAGAGTGTAGAGTGTAGGGTGTAGGGTGTAGAGTGTAGCGTGTAGCGTGTAGGGTGTAGCGTGTAGGGTGTAGCGTGTAGGGTGCACAGAGTAGAGTGTAGCGTGTAGCGTGTAGGGTGTAGCGTGTAGGGTGCAGAGAGTAGAGTGTATCGTGTAGGGTGTAGCGTTTAGGGTGTAGAGTGTAGGGTGTAGCGTGTAAGGTGTAGAGTGTAGCGTTTAGCGTGTAGGGTGTAGAGTGTAGAGTGTAGCGTGTAGATTGTAGAGTGCAGCGTGTAGCATGTAGGGTGTAGAGTGTAGGGTGTAGAGTGTAGCGTGTAGCGTGTAGGGTGTAGGGTGTAGGGTGTAGCGTGTAGGGTGTAGAGTGTAGCGTGTAGGGTGTAGAGTGTAGCATGTAGGGTGTAGCGTGTAGAGTGTAGCGTGTAGAGTGTAGCGTGTAGAGTGTAGCGTGTAGAGTGTAGCGTGTAGGGTGTAGAGTGTAGGGTGTAGCGTGTAGGGTGTATGGTGTAGAATGTAGGGTGTATGGTGTAGGGTGTAGCGTGTAGCGTGTAGAGTGTAGCGTGTAGGGTGTAGATTGTACAGTGTAGCGTGTAGGGTGTAGAGTGTAGAGTGTAGAGTGTAGCGTGTAGCGTGTAGCGTGTAGCGTGTAGCGTGTAGGGTGTAGCGTGTAGGGTGTAGAGTGTAGGGTGCAGTGTGTAGGTTGTAGAGTGTAGCGTGTAGATTGTAGAGTGTAGCGTGTAGGGTGTAGGGTGTAGGGTGTAGCGTGTAGAGTGTAGCGTGTAGAGTGTAGCGTGTAGGGTGTAGGGTGTAGAGTGTAGCATGTAGCATGTAGGGTGTAGCGCGTAGCGTGTAGGGTGTAGAGTGTAGGGTGTATAGTGTAGCGTGTAGCGTGTAGCGTGTAGAGTGTAGAGTGTAGAGTGTAGAGTGTAGAGTGTAGCGTGTAGAGTGTAGGGTGTAGAGTGTATATTGTAGCTTGTTGCGTGTAGGGTGTAAAGTTTAGTGTGTAGCGTGTAGAGTGTAGCGTGTAGCGTGTAGGGTGTAGAGTGTAGCGTGTAGTGTGTAGAGTGTAGGGTGTAGGGTGTAGAGTGTAGGGTGTAGAGTGTAGGGTGTAGAGTGTAGCTTGATGCGTGTAGGGTGTAAAGTTTAGTGTGTAGCGTGTAGAGTGTAGCGTGTAGGGTGTAGAGTGTATCGTGTAGGGTGTAGGGTGTAAAGTGTAGCGTGTAGGGTGTAGGGTGTAGCGTGTAGCGTGTAGGGTGTAGAGTGTAGAGTGTAGGGTGTAGAGTGTGGCGTGTAGAGTGTACGGTGTAGGGTGTAGAGTGTAGCGTGTAGCGTGTAGGGTGTAGAGTGTAGGGTGTAGGGTGTAGGGTGTAGAGTGTAGCGTGTAGGGTGTAGGGTGTAGAGTGTAGCATGTAGGGTGTAGAGTGTAGCGTGTAGCGTGTAGCGTGAAGAGTGTAGGGTGTAGGGTGTAGAGTGCAGCGTGTATGGTGTAGAGTGTAGCGCGTAGCGTGTAGCGTGTAGGGTGTAGAATGTAGGGTGTAGCGTGTAGGGTGTAGAGTGTAGAGTGTAGGGTGTAGAGTGTAGCATGTGGCGTGTAGGGTGTAGAATGTAGGGTGTAGCGTGTAGCGTGTAGGGTGTAGAGTGTAGGGTGTAAGGTGTAGAGTGTAGGGTGTAGCATGTAGCGTGTAGGGTGTAGCGTGTAGGGTGTAGCTTGTTGGGTGTAGCGTGTAGCGTGTAGCATGTAGGGTGTAAAGTTTAGCGTGTAGAGTGTAGCGTGTAGGGTGTAGAGTGTAGCGTGTAGAATGTAGAGTGTAGCGCGTAGCGTGTAGAGTGTAGAGTGTAGCGTGTAGAGTGTAGGGTGTAGGCTGTAGGCTGTAGAGTGTAGGGTGTATCGTGTAGGGTGTAGCGTGTAGCCTGTAGCATGTAGCGTGTAGGGTGTAAAGTGTAGGGTGTAGCGTGTAGGGTGTAGAGTGTAGCGTGTAGGGTGTAGAGTGTAGCGTGTAGGGTGTAGAGTGTAGCGTGTAGGGTGTAGAGTGTAGCGTGTAGGGTGTAGAGTGTAGGGTGTAGCGTGTTAAGTGTAGATTGTAGCGTGCAGGGTGTAGAGTGTAGCGTGTAGAGTGTAGGGTGTAGGCTGTAGGCTGTAGAGTGTAGGGTGTATCGTGTAGGGTGTAGCGTGTAGCCTGTAGCATGTAGCGTGTAGGGTGTAAAGTGTAGGGTGTAGCGTGTAGGGTGTAGAGTGTAGCGTGTAGGTTGTAGAGTGTAGCGTGTAGGGTGTAGAGTGTAGCGTGTAGGGTGTAGAGTGTAGCGTGTAGGGTGTAGAGTGTAGGGTGTAGCGTGTTAAGTGTAGATTGTAGCGTGCAGGGTGTAGAGTGTAGAGTGTAGCGTGTAGGGTGTAGAGTGTAGCGTGTGGCGTGTAGCGTGCAGGGTGTAGAGTGTAGGGTGTAGCGTGTAGGGTGTAGAGTGTAGCGTGTAGGTTGTAGCGTGTAGAGTGTAGCGTGCAGGGTGTAGAGTGTAGAGTGTAGGGTGTAGAGTGTAGGGTGTAGAGTGTAGGGTGTAGAGTGTAGAGTGTAGCGTGTAGGGTGTAGGGTGTAGGGTGTAGCGTTTATGGTGCAGAGTGTAGAGTGTAGCGTGTAGGGTGTAGCGTGTAGCGTTTAGGGTGTAGCGTGTAGGGTGTAGAGTGTAGGGTGTAGAGTGTAGGGTGTAGAGTGTAGTGTGTAGGGTGTAGAGTGTAGGGTGTAGGGTGTAGAGTGTAGAGTGTAGGGTGTAGAGTGTAGTGTGTAGAGTGTAGGGTGTAGGGTGTAGAGTGTAGGGTGTAGAGTGTAGGGTGTAGAGTGTAGTGTGTAGGGTGTAGGGTGTAGAGTGTAGGGTGTAGGGTGTAGAGTGTAGAGTGTAGGGTGTAGAGTGTAGTGTGTAGAGTGTAGGGTGTAGGGTGTAGAGTGTAGGGTGTAGGGTGTAGAGTGTAGTGTGTAGGGTGTAGGGTGTAGAGTGTAGGGTGTAGGGTGTAGAGTGTAGAGTGTAGGGTGTAGAGTGTAGTGTGTAGAGTGTAGGGTGTAGGGTGTAGAGTGTAGGGTGTAGAGTGTAGGGTGTAGAGTGTAGTGTGTAGGGTGTAGGGTGTAGGGTGTAGAGTGTAGAGTGTAGGGTGTAGAGTGTAGTGTGTAGAGTGTAGGGTGTAGGGTGTAGAGTGTAGGGTGTAGGGTGTAGAGTGTAGTGTGTAGGGTGTAGGGTGTAGAGTGTAGGGTGTAGGGTGTAGAGTGTAGGGTGTAGAGTGTAGTGTGTAGTGTGTAGAGTGTAGGGTGTAGGGTGTAGAGTGTAGGGTGTAGAGTGTAGTGTTTAGGGTGTAGGGTGTAGGGTGTAGAGTGTAGGGTGTAGGGTGTAGGGTGTAGAGTGTAGGGTGTAGAGTGTAGTGTGTAGGGTGTAGGGTGTAGAGTGTAGGGTGTAGAGTGTAGAGTGTAGGTGTCGAGTGTAGAGTGTAGTGTGTAGAGTGTAGGGTGTAGGTTGTAGAGTGTAGGGTGTAGGGTGTAGAGTGTAGGGTGTAGAGTGTAGTGTGTAGAGTGTAGGGTGTAGGGTGTAGAGTGTAGGGTGTAGGGTGTAGAGTGTAGGGTGTAGGGTGTAGAGTGTAGGGTGTAGAGTGTAGTGTGTAGGGTGTAGGGTGTAGAGTGTAGGGTGTAGGGTGTAGAGTGTAGGGTGTAGAGTGTAGGGTGTAGAGTGTAGTGTGTAGGGTGTAGGGTGTAGAGTGTAGGGTGTAGGGTGTAGAGTGTAGGGTGTAGAGTGTAGGGTGTAGAGTGTAGAGTGTAGCGTGTAGGGTGTAGGGTGTAGGGTGTAGCGTTTATGGTGCAGAGTGTAGAGTGTAGCGTGTAGGGTGTAGCGTGTAGCGTTTAGGGTGTAGCGTGTAGGGTGTAGAGTGTAGGGTGTAGAGTGTAGTGTGTAGAGTGTAGGGTGTAGGGTGTAGAGTGTAGGGTGTAGGGTGTAGAGTGTAGTGTGTAGGGTGTAGGGTGTAGAGTGTAGGGTGTAGGGTGTAGAGTGTAGAGTGTAGGGTGTAGAGTGTAGTGTGTAGAGTGTAGGGTGTAGGGTGTAGAGTGTAGGGTGTAGAGTGTAGGGTGTAGAGTGTAGTGTGTAGGGTGTAGGGTGTAGGGTGTAGAGTGTAGAGTGTAGGGTGTAGAGTGTAGTGTGTAGAGTGTAGGGTGTAGGGTGTAGAGTGTAGGGTGTAGGGTGTAGAGTGTAGTGTGTAGGGTGTAGGGTGTAGAGTGTAGGGTGTAGGGTGTAGAGTGTAGGGTGTAGAGTGTAGTGTGTAGTGTGTAGAGTGTAGGGTGTAGGGTGTAGAGTGTAGGGTGTAGGGTGTAGAGTGTAGTGTTTAGGGTGTAGGGTGTAGGGTGTAGAGTGTAGGGTGTAGGGTGTAGGGTGTAGAGTGTAGGGTGTAGAGTGTAGTGTGTAGGGTGTAGGGTGTAGAGTGTAGGGTGTAGAGTGTAGAGTGTAGGGTGTAGAGTGTAGTGTGTAGAGTGTAGGGTGTAGGTTGTAGAGTGTAGGGTGTAGGGTGTAGAGTGTAGGGTGTAGAGTGTAGTGTGTAGAGTGTAGGGTGTAGGGTGTAGAGTGTAGGGTGTAGGGTGTAGAGTGTAGGGTGTAGGGTGTAGAGTGTAGGGTGTAGAGTGTAGTGTGTAGGGTGTAGGGTGTAGAGTGTAGGGTGTAGGGTGTAGAGTGTAGGGTGTAGAGTGTAGGGTGTAGAGTGTAGTGTGTAGGGTGTAGGGTGTAGAGTGTAGGGTGTAGGGTGTAGAGTGTAGGGTGTAGAGTGTAGGGTGTAGAGTGTAGAGTGTAGCGTGTAGGGTGTAGGGTGTAGGGTGTAGCGTTTATGGTGCAGAGTGTAGAGTGTAGCGTGTAGGGTGTAGCGTGTAGCGTTTAGGGTGTAGCGTGTAGGGTGTAGCGTGTAGGGTGTAGAGTGTAGGGTGTAGAGTGTAGGGTGTAGAGTGTAGTGTGTAGAGTGTAGGGTGTAGGGTGTAGAGTGTAGAGTGTAGGGTGTAGAGTGTAGTGTGTAGAGTGTAGGGTGTAGGGTGTAGAGTGTAGGGTGTAGAGTGTAGGGTGTAGAGTGTAGTGTGTAGGGTGTAGGGTGTAGAGTGTAGGGTGTAGGGTGTAGAGTGTAGAGTGTAGGGTGTAGAGTGTAGTGTGTAGAGTGTAGGGTGTAGGGTGTAGAGTGTAGGGTGTAGAGTGTAGGGTGTAGAGTGTAGTGTGTAGGGTGTAGGGTGTAGGGTGTAGAGTGTAGAGTGTAGGGTGTAGAGTGTAGTGTGTAGAGTGTAGGGTGTAGGGTGTAGAGTGTAGGGTGTAGGGTGTAGAGTGTAGTGTGTAGGGTGTAAGGTGTAGAGTGTAGGGTGTAGGGTGTAGAGTGTAGGGTGTAGAGTGTAGTGTGTAGTGTGTAGAGTGTAGGGTGTAGGGTGTAGAGTGTAGGGTGTAGAGTGTAGTGTTTAGGGTGTAGGGTGTAGGGTGTAGAGTGTAGGGTGTAGGGTGTAGGGTGTAGAGTGTAGGGTGTAGAGTGTAGTGTGTAGGGTGTAGGGTGTAGGGTGTAGAGTGTAGAGTGTAGGGTGTAGAGTGTAGTGTGTAGAGTGTAGGGTGTAGGTTGTAGAGTGTAGGGTGTAGGGTGTAGAGTGTAGGGTGTAGAGTGTAGTGTGTAGAGTGTAGGGTGTAGGGTGTAGAGTGTAGGGTGTAGGGTGTAGAGTGTAGTGTGTAGGGTGTAGGGTGTAGAGTGTAGGGTGTAGGGTGTAGAGTGTAGGGTGTAGAGTGTAGTGTGTAGTGTGTAGAGTGTAGGGTGTAGGGTGTAGAGTGTAGGGTGTAGGGTGTAGAGTGTAGTGTTTAGGGTGTAGGGTGTAGGGTGTAGAGTGTAGGGTGTAGGGTGTAGGGTGTAGAGTGTAGGGTGTAGAGTGTAGTGTGTAGGGTGTAGGGTGTAGAGTGTAGGGTGTAGAGTGTAGAGTGTAGGGTGTAGAGTGTAGTGTGTAGAGTGTAGGGTGTAGGTTGTAGAGTGTAGGGTGTAGGGTGTAGAGTGTAGGGTGTAGAGTGTAGTGTGTAGAGTGTAGGGTGTAGGGTGTAGAGTGTAGGGTGTAGGGTGTAGAGTGTAGGGTGTAGGGTGTAGAGTGTAGGGTGTAGAGTGTAGTGTGTAGGGTGTAGGGTGTAGAGTGTAGGGTGTAGGGTGTAGAGTGTAGGGTGTAGAGTGTAGGGTGTAGAGTGTAGTGTGTAGGGTGTAGGGTGTAGAGTGTAGGGTGTAGGGTGTAGAGTGTAGGGTGTAGAGTGTAGGGTGTAGAGTGTAGAGTGTAGCGTGTAGGGTGTAGGGTGTAGGGTGTAGCGTTTATGGTGCAGAGTGTAGAGTGTAGCGTGTAGGGTGTAGCGTGTAGCGTTTAGGGTGTAGCGTGTAGGGTGTAGCGTGTAGGGTGTAGAGTGTAGGGTGTAGAGTGTAGGGTGTAGAGTGTAGTGTGTAGAGTGTAGGGTGTAGGGTGTAGAGTGTAGAGTGTAGGGTGTAGAGTGTAGTGTGTAGAGTGTAGGGTGTAGGGTGTAGAGTGTAGGGTGTAGAGTGTAGGGTGTAGAGTGTAGTGTGTAGGGTGTAGGGTGTAGAGTGTAGGGTGTAGGGTGTAGAGTGTAGAGTGTAGGGTGTAGAGTGTAGTGTGTAGAGTGTAGGGTGTAGGGTGTAGAGTGTAGGGTGTAGAGTGTAGGGTGTAGAGTGTAGTGTGTAGGGTGTAGGGTGTAGGGTGTAGAGTGTAGAGTGTAGGGTGTAGAGTGTAGTGTGTAGAGTGTAGGGTGTAGGGTGTAGAGTGTAGGGTGTAGGGTGTAGAGTGTAGTGTGTAGGGTGTAAGGTGTAGAGTGTAGGGTGTAGGGTGTAGAGTGTAGGGTGTAGAGTGTAGTGTGTAGTGTGTAGAGTGTAGGGTGTAGGGTGTAGAGTGTAGGGTGTAGAGTGTAGTGTTTAGGGTGTAGGGTGTAGGGTGTAGAGTGTAGGGTGTAGGGTGTAGGGTGTAGAGTGTAGGGTGTAGAGTGTAGTGTGTAGGGTGTAGGGTGTAGAGTGTAGGGTGTAGAGTGTAGAGTGTAGGGTGTAGAGTGTAGTGTGTAGAGTGTAGGGTGTAGGTTGTAGAGTGTAGGGTGTAGGGTGTAGAGTGTAGGGTGTAGAGTGTAGTGTGTAGGGTGTAGGGTGTAGGGTGTAGAGTGTAGGGTGTAGGGTGTAGAGTGTAGGGTGTAGAGTGTAGGGTGTAGAGTGTAGTGTGTAGGGTGTAGGGTGTAGAGTGTAGGGTGTAGGGTGTAGGGTGTAGAGTGTAGGGTGTAGAGTGTAGTGTGTAGGGTGTAGGGTGTAGAGTGTAGGGTGTAGGGTGTAGAGTGTAGGGTGTAGAGTGTAGGGTGTAGAGTGTAGTGTGTAGGGTGTAGGGTGTAGAGTGTAGGGTGTAGGGTGTAGAGTGTAAAGTGTAGGGTGTAGAGTGTAGTGTGTAGAGTGTAGGGTGTAGGGTGTAGAGTGTAGGGTGTAGGGTGTAGAGTGTAGGGTGTAGAGTGTAGTGTGTAGAGTGTAGGGTGTAGGGTGTAGAGTGTAGGGTGTAGTGTGTAGGGTGTAGGGTGTAGGGTGTAGAGTGTAGGGTGTAGAGTGTAGAGTGTAGGGTGTAGGGTGTAGAGTGTAGGGTGTAGGGTGTAGAGTGTAGGGTGTAGGGTGTAGGATGTAGAGTGTAGGGTGTAGAGTGTAGGGTGTAGGGTGTAGGGTGTAGGATGTAGGGTGTAGGATGTAGAGTGTAGGGTGTAGGGTGTAGAGTGTAGTGTGTAGAGTGTAGGGTGTAGGGTGTAGGGTGTAGGATGTAGAGTGTAGGGTGTAGAGTGTAGGGTGTAGAGTGTAGTGTGTAGGGTGTAGGGTGTAGGGTGTAGAGTGTAGGGTGTGGGGTGTAGAGTGTAGTGTGTAGAGTGTAGGGTGTAGGGTGTAGGGTGTAGAGTGTAGAGTGTAGGGTGTAGGGTGTAGAGTGTAGCGTGTAGGGTGTAGCGTGTAGGGTGTAGCGTTTAGGGTGCACAGAGTAGAGTGTAGCGTGTAGCGTGTAGGGTGTAGCGTGTAGGGTGCAGAGAGTAGAGTGTAGCGTGTAGGGTGTAGCGTGTAGCGTTTAGGGTGTAGAGTGTAGGGTGTAGCGTGTAAGGTGTAGAGTGTAGCGTTTAGCGTGTAGGGTGTAGGGTGTAGAGTGTAGAGTGTAGCGTGTAGATTGTAGAGTGCAGCGTGTAGCATGTAGGGTGTAGAGTGTAGCGTGTAGGGTGTAGGGTGTAGGGTGTAGAGTGTAGCGTATAGGGTGTAGAGTGTAGCGTGTAGCGTGTAGAGTGTAGCGTGTAGAGTGTAGCGTGTAGAGTGTAGCGTGTAGCGTGTAGGGTGTAGAGTGTAGGGTGTAGAGTGTAGGGTGTAGCGTGTAGCGTGTAGGGTGTATGGTGTAGGGTGTAGGGTGTATGGTGTAGCGTGTAGAGTGTAGAATGTAGAGTGTAGCGTGTAGGGTGTAGATTGTAGGGTGTAGCGTGTAGGGTGTAGAGTGTAGGGTGTAGTGTGTAGAGTGTAGCGTGTAGGGTGTAGAGTGTAGGGTGTAGCGTGTAGGGTGTAGGGTGTAGAGTGTAGCGTGTAGAGTGTAGCGTGTAGAGTGTAGAGTGTAGAGTGTAGGGTGTAGGGTGTAGGGTGTAGGGTGTAGAGTGTAGTGTGTAGGGTGTAGGGTGTAGAGTGTAGGGTGTAGGGTGTAGAGTGTAGAGTGTAGGGTGTAGAGTGTAGTGTGTAGAGTGTAGGGTGTAGGGTGTAGAGTGTAGGGTGTAGAGTGTAGGGTGTAGAGTGTAGTGTGTAGGGTGTAGGGTGTAGGGTGTAGAGTGTAGAGTGTAGGGTGTAGAGTGTAGTGTGTAGGGTGTAGGGTGTAGAGTGTAGGGTGTGGGGTGTAGCGTGTAGAGTGTAGAGTGTAGCATGTAGGGTGTAGAGTGTAGCGTGTAGGGTGTAGGGTGTAGGGTGTAGGGTGTAGAGTGTAGAGTGTAGCGTGTAGGGTGTATCGTGTAGGGTGTAGCGTGTAGCCTGTAGCATGTAGCGTGTAGGGTGTAAAGTGTAGGGTGTAGCGTGTAGGGTGTAGAGTGTAGCGTGTAGGGTGTAGTGTGTAGCGTGTAGGGTGTAGAGTGTAGAGTGTAGCGTGTAGGGTGTAGAGTGTAGGGTGTAGAGTGTAGCGTGTAGCGTGTAGGGTGTAGGGTGCAGCGTGTAGCGTGTAGGGTGTAGAGTGTAGGGTGTAGCGTGTTAAGTGTAGATTGTAGCGTGCAGGGTGTAGAGTGTAGAGTGTAGCGTGTAGGGTGTAGAGTGTAGAGTGTAGGGTGTAGGGTGTAGGGTGTAGGGTGTAGAGTGTAGCGTGTAGAGTGTAGAGTGTAGGGTGTAGATTGTAGCGTGCAGGGTGTAGAGTGTAGAGTGTAGCGTGTAGGGTGTAGAGTGTAGGGTGTAGGGTGTAGAGTGTAGAGTGTAGAGTGTAGGGTGTAGGGTGTAGAGTGTAGTGTGTAGTGTGTAGAGTGTAGGGTGTAGAGTGTAGGGTGTAGGATGTAGAGTGTAGAGTGTAGAGTGTAGGGTGTAGGGTGTAGAGTGTAGCGTGTAGCGTGTAGCGTGAAGAGTGTAGGGTGTAGGGTGTAGAGTGCAGCGTGTATGGTGTAGAGTGTAGCGCGTAGCGTGTAGCGTGTAGCGTGTAGGGTGTAGAATGTAGGGTGTAGCGTGTAGGGTGTAGAGTGTAGAGTGTAGAGTGTAGGGTGTAGAGTGTAGCATGTGGCGTGTAGGGTGTAGAGTGTAGGGTGTAGCGTGTAGCGTGTAGGGTGTAGAGTGTAGGGTGTAGGGTGTAGAGTGTAGGGTGTAGCGTGTAGCGTGTAGCGTGTAGCGTGTAGGGCGTAGCTTGTTGGGTGTAGCGTGTAGCGTGTAGCATGTAGGGTGTAAAGTTTAGCGTGTAGAGTGTAGCGTGTAGGGTGTAGAGTGTAGCGTGTAGAATGTAGAGTGTAGCGCGTAGCGTGTAGAGTGTAGCGTGTAGAGTGTAGGGTGTAGGCTGTAGGCTGTAGAGTGTAGGGTGTATCGTGTAGGGTGTAGCGTGTAGCCTGTAGCATGTAGCGTGTAGGGTGTAAAGTGTAGGGTGTAGCGTGTAGGGTGTAGAGTGTAGCGTGTAGGGTGTAGTGTGTAGCGTGTAGGGTGTAGAGTGTAGAGTGTAGCGTGTAGAGTGTAGCGTGTAGAGTGTAGGGTGTAGGCTGTAGGCTGTAGAGTGTAGGGTGTAGGGTGTAGGGTGTAGCGTGTAGAGTGTAGCGTGTAGCGTGTAGGGTGTAGCGTGTAGGGTGTAGCGTGTAGGGTGTAGAGTGTAGAGTGTAGCGTGTAGCATGTAGGTTGTAGCGCGTAGCGTGTAGGGTGTAGAGTGTAGAGTGTAGGGTGTAGAGTGTAGAGTGTAGTGTGTAGCGTGTAGAGTGCAGAGTGTAGCGTGTAGAGTGTAGGGTGTAGGGTGTATATGGTAGCTTGTTGCGTGTAGGGTGTAAAGTTTAGTGTGTAGCGTGTAGAGTGTAGCGTGTAGCGTGTAGGGTGTAGAGTGTAGCGTGTAGGGTGTAGAGTGTAGCGTGTAGGGTGTAGACTGTAGAGTGTAGAGTGTAGAGTGTGGCGTGTAGAGTGTAGGGTGTAGAGTGTAGCGTGTAGGGTGTAGAGTGTAGCGTGTAGAATGTAGAGTGTAGCGCGTAGCGTGTAGAGTGTAGAGTGTAGCGAGTAGAGTGTAGGGTGTAGGCTGTAGGCTGTAGAGTGTAGGGTGTATCGTGTAGGGTGTAGCGTGTAGCCTGTAGCATGTAGCGTGTAGGGTGTAAAGTGTAGGGTGTAGCGTGTAGGGTGTAGAGTGTAGCGTGTAGGGTGTAGTGTGTAGCGTGTAGGGTGTAGAGTGTAGAGTGTAGCGTGTAGGGTGCAGAGTGTAGCGTGTAGGGTGTAGAGTGTAGCGTGTAGCGTGTAGGGTGTAGGGTGCAGCGTGTAGCGTGTAGGGTGTAGAGTGTAGGGTGTAGCGTGTTAAGTGTAGATTGTAGCGTGCAGGGTGTAGAGTGTAGAGTGTAGCGTGTAGGGTGTAGAGTGTAGAGTGTAGGGTGTAGGGTGTAGGGTGTAGAGTGTAGCGTGTAGAGTGTAGAGTGTAGGGTGTAGATTGTAGCGTGCAGGGTGTAGAGTGTAGAGTGTAGCGTGTAGGGTGTAGGGTGTAGAGTGTAGAGCAGAGGTCCCCAACCTTTTTTGCACCAGGGACCGGCTTTAAGCAAGACCAGTTTTCCATGGCCCGGTGGGGGTGGGGCAGGGGCGGGGCTTTGGTCATATGGGGGTGGGGTTATGGAGGGATGGAGCTTAGTGCATACTTATCATATAATTATGACATTTATAATGAGAATGTGATTCAACTTACCATAGGTTCAGAATGAGTGGGAGCACCATGCTTGTTTCCCTGGTGCTCTGCACCATTATTGCCCCATAGCTGTGCCATACAGTGCTCTGCACCATTATTGCCCCATAGCTGTGCCATACAGTGCTCTGCACCATTATTGCCCCATAGCTGTGCCATATAGTGCTCTGCACCGTTCATTATTGCCCCATAGCTGTGCCATATAGTGCTCTGCACCATTATTGCCCCATAGCTGTGCCATATAGTGCTCTGCACCATTATTGCCCCATAGCTGTGCCATATAGTGCTCTGCACCATTATTGCCCCATAGCTGTGCCATACAGTGCTCTGCACTGTTTATTATTGCCCCATAGCTGTGCCATACAGTGCTCTGCACCGTTTATTATTGCCCCATAGCTGTGCCATACAGTGCTCTGCACTGTTCATAATTGCCCCATAGCTGTGCCATATAGTGCTCTGCACCATTATTGCCCCATAGCTGTACCATATAGTGCTCTGCACCATTATTGCCCCATAGCTGTGCCATATAGTGCTCTGCACCGTTCATTATTGCCCCATAGCTGTGCCATATAGTGCTCTGCACCATTATTGCCCCATAGCTGTGCCATACAGTGCTCTGCACCATTATTGCCCCATAGCTGTGCCATATAGTGCTCTGCACCATTATTGCCCCATAGCTGTGCCATATAGTGCTCTGCACCATTATTGCCCCATAGCTGTGCCATATAGTGCTCTGCACCATTATTGCCCCATAGCTGTGCCATACAGTGCTCTGCACCATTATTGCCCCATAGCTGTGCCATACAGTGCTCTGCACCATTATTGCCCCATAGCTGTGCCATATAGTGCTCTGCACCATTATTGCCCCATAGCTGTGCCATACAGTGCTCTGCACTGTTTATTATTGCCCCATAGCTGTGCCATACAGTGCTCTGCACCGTTTATTATTGCCCCATAGCTGTGCCATATAGTGCTCTGCACCGTTCATTATTGCCCCATAGCTGTGCCATATAGTGCTCTGCACCATTATTGCCCCATAGCTGTACCATACAGTGCTCTGCACCATTATTGCCCCATAGCTGTGCCATACAGTGCTCTGCACCATTATTGCCCCATAGCTGTGCCATACAGTGCTCTGCACTGTTCATAATTGCCCCATAGCTGTGCCATATAGTGCTCTGCACCATTATTGCCCCATAGCTGTACCATATAGTGCTCTGCACCATTATTGCCCCATAGCTGTGCCATACAGTGCTCTGCACCATTATTGCCCCATAGCTGTGCCATATAGTGCTCTGCACCATTATTGCCCCATAGCTGTGCCATATAGTGCTCTGCACCATTATTGCCCCATAGCTGTGCCATATAGTGCTCTGCACCATTATTGCCCCATAGCTGTGCCATACAGTGCTCTGCACCATTATTGCCCCATAGCTGTGCCATATAGTGCTCTGCACCGTTCATTATTGCCCCATAGCTGTGCCATATAGTGCTCTGCACCATTATTGCCCCATAGCTGTGCCATATAGTGCTCTGCACCATTATTGCCCCATAGCTGTGCCATACAGTGCTCTGCACCATTACTGCCCCATAGCTCTGCCATATAGTGCTCTGCACCGTCCATTATTGCCCCATAGCTGTGCTGCTGCTGCTGCAATAAAAATAATAAAACACATACTCACCTGTCTTGCTTGCAGCTCCTCGGCGCCATCTTTCCGGCGTCTCTCTGCACTGACTGATCAGGCAGAGGGCGGCGCGCACACTATATGCGTCATCGCGCCCTCTGCCTGCACAGTCAGTGAGGAGAGAGAGACGCCGGAAAGATGGAGACAGCGCCCGGCGTGTGGGAACGAGGAGAGGTGAATATGACATACTTACCTGCTCCCGGCGTCCCGCTCCTTCCCCCTGCCTGTCTTCGGTGCCGCCGCAGCCTCTTTCTCTATCAGCGGTCACCGGCACCGCTTCATTAGAGAAATGAATAGGCGGCTCCGCCCCTATGGGAGGTGGAGCAGCCTATTCATTTCTCTAATGAGCGGTCCCACGTGACCGCTGAACAGGGGCGCCGCGGACCGGCTTAAAAACCCCAACGGCCCGGTCCCGGTCCGCGGACCGGCGGTTGGGGACCTCTGGTGTAGAGTGTAGAGTGTAGGGTGTAGAGTGTAGTGTGTAGTGTGTAGAGTGTAGGGTGTAGAGTGTAGGGTGTAGGATGTAGAGTGTAGAGTGTAGAGTGTAGGGTGTAGGGTGTAGAGTGTAGTGTGTAGTGTGTAGAGTGTAGGGTGCAGGGTGTAGAGTGTAGGGTGTAGAGTGTAGGGTGTAGGGTGTAGAGTGTAGTGTGTAGGGTGTAGGGTGTAGAGTGTTGAGTGTAGGGTGTAGAGTGTAGTGTGTAGTGTGTAGAGTGTAAGGTGTAGGGTGTAGGGTGTAGAGTGTAGGGTGTAGAGTGTAGGGTGTAGAGTGTAGAGTGTAGGGTGTAAAGTGTAGGGTGTAGGGTGTAGGGTGTAGGGTGTAGAGTGTAGTGTGTAGTGTGTAGAGTGTAGGGTGTAGGGTGTAGGGTGTAGAGTGTAGGGTGTAGGGTGTAGGGTGTAGAGTGTAGGGTGTAGGGTGTAGAGTGTAGAGTGTAGGGTGTAGAGTGTAGTGTGTAGTGTGTAGAGTGTAGGGTGTAGGGTGTAGAGTGTAGGGTGTAGAGTGTAGGGTGTAGCGTGTAGCGTGTAGGGTGTAGAGTGTAGAGTGTAGGGTGTAGTGTGTAGGGTGTAGAGTGTAGCGTGTAGAGTGTAGCGTGTAGGGTGTAGGGTGTAGAGTGTAGGGTGTAGGGTGTAGAGTGTAGGGTGTAGAGTGTAGAGTGTAGGGTGTAGAGTGTAGGGTGTAGGGTGTAGAGTGTAGTGTGTAGAGTGTAGGGTGCAGGGTGTAGGGTGTAGAGTGTAGTGTGTAGGGTGTAGTGTGTAGAGTGTAAGGTGTAGGGTGTAGGGTGTAGAGTGTAGGGTGTAGAGTGTAGGGTGTAGAGTGTAGAGTGTAGGGTGTAGGGTGTAGGATGTAGAGTGTAGGGTGTAGGGTGTAGGGTGTAGGGTGTAGAGTGTTGAGTGTAGGGTGTAGAGTGTAGTGTGTAGTGTGTAGTGTGTAGAGTGTAAGGTGTAGGGTGTAGGGTGTAGAGTGTAGGGTGTAGAGTGTACGGTGTAGAGTGTAGTGTGTAGGGTGTAGGGTGTAGGATGTAGAGTGTAGGGTGTAGAGTGTAGGGTGTAGGGTGTAGAGTGTAGGGTGTAGGGTGTAGAGTGTAGTGTGTAGTGTGTAGGGTTTAGGGTGTAGAGTGTAGGGTGTAGAGTGTAGAGTGTAGGGTGTAGGGTGTAGGGTGCAGGGTGTAGGGTGTAGAGTGTAGTGTGTAGGGTGTAGGGTGTAGAGTGTTGAGTGTAGGGTGTAGAGTGTAGTGTGTAGTGTGTAGAGTGTAAGGTGTAGGGTGTAGGGTGTAGAGTGTAGGGTGTAGAGTGTAGGGTGTAGAGTGTAGTGTGTAGGGTGTAGGGTGTAGGATGTAGAGTGTAGGGTGTAGGGTGTAGAGTGTAGGGTGTAGGGTGTTGATTGTAGGGTGTAGGGTGTAGGGTGTAGAGTGTAGGGTGTAGAGTGTAGAGTGTAGTGTGTAGGGTGTAGGGTGTAGGATGTAGAGTGTAGGGTGTAGAGTGTAGGGTGTAGGGTGTAGAGTGTAGTGTGTAGGGTGTAGGGTGTAGGGTGTAGAGTGTAGGGTGTGGGGTGTAGAGTGTAGTGTGTAGAGTGTAGGGTGTAGGGTGTAGAGTGTAGAGTGTAGGGTGTAGGGTGTAGAGTGTAGCGTGTAGCGTGTAGGGTGTAGCGTGTAGGGTGTAGCGTGTAGGGTGCACAGAGTAGAGTGTAGCGTGTAGCGTGTAGGGTGTAGCGTGTAGGGTGCAGAGAGTAGAGTGTAGCGTGTAGGGTGTAGCGTTTAGGGTGTAGAGTGTAGGGTGTAGCGTGTAAGGTGTAGAGTGTAGCGTTTAGCGTGTAGGGTGTAGAGTGTAGAGTGTAGCGTGTAGATTGTAGAGTGCAGCGTGTAGCATGTAGGGTGTAGAGTGTAGGGTGTAGAGTGTAGCGTGTAGCGTGTAGGGTGTAGGGTGTAGGGTGTAGCGTGTAGGGTGTAGAGTGTAGCGTGTAGGGTGTAGAGTGTAGCATGTAGGGTGTAGCGTGTAGAGTGTAGCGTGTAGAGTGTAGCGTGTAGAGTGTAGCATGTAGGGTGTAGCGTGTAGAGTGTAGCGTGTAGAGTGTAGCGTGTAGGGTGTAGAGTGTAGGGTGTAGCGTGTAGGGTGTATGGTGTAGAATGTAGGGTGTATGGTGTAGGGTGTAGCGTGTAGCGTGTAGAGTGTAGCGTGTAGGGTGTAGATTGTAGAGTGTAGCGTGTAGGCTGTAGAGTGTAGAGTGAAGCGTGTAGGGTGTAGCGTGTAGAGTGTAGCGTGTAGGGTGTAGATTGTAGAGTGTAGCGTGTAGGGTGTAGAGTGTAGAGTGTAGGGTGTAGCGTGTAGAGTGTAGCGTGTAGAGTGTAGAGTGTAGCGTGTAGGGTGTAGGGTGTAGGGTGTAGAGTGTAGGGTGTAGAGTGTAGAGTGTAGAGTGTACAGTGTAGCGTGTAGGGTGTAGGGTGTAGAGTGTAGGGTGTAGAGTGTAGGGTGTAGCGTGTAGGGTGTAGGGTGTAGCGTGTAGGGTGTAGCGTGTAGGGTGCACAGAGTAGAGTGTAGCGTGTAGGGTGTAGCGTGTAGGGTGCAGAGAGTAGAGTGTAGCGTGTAGGGTGTAGCGTGTAGCGTTTAGGGTGTAGAGTGTAGGGTGTAGCGTGTAAGGTGTAGAGTGTAGCGTTTAGCGTGTAGGGTGTAGGGTGTAGAGTGTAGAGTGTAGCGTGTAGAGTGCAGCGTGTAGAGTGTAGCGTGTAGAGTGTAGCGTGTAGAATGTAGCGTGTAGAGTGTAGGGTGTAGAATGTAGCGTGTAGAGTGTAGCGTGTAGAGTGTAGCGTGTAGCGTGTAGGGTGTAGCGTGTAGGGTGTAGGGTGTAGAGTGTAGCGTGTAGGGTGTAGAGTGTAGCATGTAGGGTGTAGCGTGTAGCGTGTAGAGTGTAGCGTGTAGAGTGTAGCGTGTAGAGTGTAGCGTGTAGAATGTAGCGTGTAGAGTGTAGCGTGTAGAGTGTAGCGTGTAGAGTGTAGCGTGTAGAGTGTAGCGTGTAGGGTGTAGAGTGTAGGGTGTAGCGTGTAGCGTGTAGGGTGTGTGGCGTAGAATGTAGGGTGTATGGTGTAGGGTGTAGCGTGTAGAGTGTAGTGTGTAGGGTGTAGATTGTAGAGTGTAGCGTGTAGGGTGTAGATTGTAGAGTGTAGCGTGTAGGGTGTAGAGTGTAGAGTGTAGAGTGTAGCGTGTAGGGTGTAGGGTGTAGAGTGTAGAGTGTAGCGTGTAGGGTGTAGGGTGTAGGGTGTAGAGTGTAGAGTGTAGGGTGTAGAGTGTAGAGTGTAGAGTGTACAGTGTAGCGTGTAGGGTGTAGAGTGTAGGGTGTAGAGTGTAGGGTGTAGCGTGTAGGGTGTAGGGTGTAGCGTGTAGAGTGTAGAGTGTAGCGTGTAGGGTGTAGAGTGTAGCGTGTAGGGTGTAGGGTGTACGGTGTAGAGTGTAGAGTGTAGCGTGTAGGGTGTAGGGTGTAGGGTGTAGGGTGTAGGGTGTAGCGTGTAGAGTGTAGGGTGTAGAGTGTAGCGTGTAGGGTGTAGGGTGTAGGGTGTAGAGTGTAGCGTGTAGGGTGTAGGGTGTAGGGTGTAGGGTGTAGAGTGTAGAGTGTAGAGTGTAGGGTGTAGAGTGTAGAGTGTACAGTGTAGCGTGTAGGGTGTAGAGTGTAGGGTGTAGAGTGTAGCGTGTAGGGTGTAGGGTGTAGCGTGTAGGGTGTAGGGTGTAGAGTGTAGCGTGTAGAGTGTAGAGTGTAGAGTGTAGCGTGTAGGGTGTAGGGTGTAGAGTGTAGAGTGTAGAGTGTACAGTGTAGCGTGTAGGGTGTAGAGTGTAGGGTGTAGCGTGTAGGGTGTAGGGTGTAGAGTGTAGCGTGTAGAGTGTATAGTGTAGCGTGTAGGGTGTAGGGTGTAGGGTCTAGAGTGTAGAGTGTACAGTGTAGCGTGTAGGGTGTAGAGTGTAGAGTGTAGCGTGTAGCGTGTAGCGTGTAGCGTGTAGGGTGTAGCGTGTAGGGTGTAGAGTGTAGGGTGTAGAGTGTAGGGTGTAGAGTGTAGAGTGTAGGGTGTAAAGTGTAGGGTGTAGGGTGTAGGGTGTAGGGTGTAGAGTGTAGTGTGTAGTGTGTAGAGTGTAAGGTGTAGGGTGTAGGGTGTAGAGTGTAGGGTGTAGAGTGTAGGGTGTAGAGTGTAGAGTGTAGGGTGTAAAGTGTAGGGTGTAGGGTGTAGGGTGTAGGGTGTAGAGTGTAGTGTGTAGTGTGTAGAGTGTAGGGTGTAGGGTGTAGGGTGTAGAGTGTAGGGTGTAGGGTGTAGGGTGTAGAGTGTAGGGTGTAGGGTGTAGAGTGTAGAGTGTAGGGTGTAGAGTGTAGTGTGTAGTGTGTAGAGTGTAGGGTGTAGGGTGTAGAGTGTAGGGTGTAGAGTGTAGGGTGTAGCGTGTAGCGTGTAGGGTGTAGAGTGTAGAGTGTAGGGTGTAGTGTGTAGGGTGTAGAGTGTAGCGTGTAGAGTGTAGCGTGTAGGGTGTAGGGTGTAGAGTGTAGGGTGTAGGGTGTAGAGTGTAGGGTGTAGAGTGTAGAGTGTAGGGTGTAGAGTGTAGGGTGTAGGGTGTAGAGTGTAGTGTGTAGAGTGTAGGGTGCAGGGTGTAGGGTGTAGAGTGTAGTGTGTAGGGTGTAGTGTGTAGAGTGTAAGGTGTAGGGTGTAGGGTGTAGAGTGTAGGGTGTAGAGTGTAGGGTGTAGAGTGTAGAGTGTAGGGTGTAGGGTGTAGGATGTAGAGTGTAGGGTGTAGGGTGTAGGGTGTAGGGTGTAGAGTGTTGAGTGTAGGGTGTAGAGTGTAGTGTGTAGAGTGTAGGGTGTAGGGTGTAGAGTGTAGGGTGTAGAGTGTAGGGTGTAGAGTGTAGTGTGTAGGGTGTAGGGTGTAGGGTGTAGAGTGTAGAGTGTAGGGTGTAGAGTGTAGTGTGTAGGGTGTAGGGTGTAGAGTGTAGGGTGTGGGGTGTAGAGTGTAGTGTGTAGAGTGTAGGGTGTAGGGTGTAGGGTGTAGAGTGTAGAGTGTAGGGTGTAGGGTGTAGAGTGTAGCGTGTAGGGTGTAGCGTGTAGGGTGTAGCGTTTAGGGTGCACAGAGTAGAGTGTAGCGTGTAGCGTGTAGGGTGTAGCGTGTAGGGTGCAGAGAGTAGAGTGTAGCGTGTAGGGTGTAGCGTGTAGCGTTTAGGGTGTAGAGTGTAGGGTGTAGCGTGTAAGGTGTAGAGTGTAGCGTTTAGCGTGTAGGGTGTAGGGTGTAGAGTGTAGAGTGTAGCGTGTAGATTGTAGAGTGCAGCGTGTAGCATGTAGGGTGTAGAGTGTAGGGTGTAGCGTGTAGGGTGTAGGGTGTAGGGTGTAGAGTGTAGCGTATAGGGTGTAGAGTGTAGCGTGTAGCGTGTAGAGTGTAGCGTGTAGAGTGTAGCGTGTAGAGTGTAGGGTGTAGAGTGTAGGGTGTAGCGTGTAGCGTGTAGGGTGTATGGTGTAGGGTGTAGGGTGTATGGTGTAGCGTGTAGAGTGTAGAGTGTAGAGTGTAGCGTGTAGGGTGTAGATTGTAGGGTGTAGCGTGTAGGGTGTAGAGTGTAGGGTGTAGTGTGTAGAGTGTAGCGTGTAGGGTGTAGAGTGTAGGGTGTAGCGTGTAGGGTGTAGGGTGTAGAGTGTAGCGTGTAGAGTGTAGCGTGTAGAGTGTAGAGTGTAGAGTGTAGCGTGTAGGGTGTAGGGTGTAGGGTGTAGGGTGTAGAGTGTAGTGTGTAGGGTGTAGGGTGTAGAGTGTAGGGTGTAGGGTGTAGAGTGTAGAGTGTAGGGTGTAGAGTGTAGTGTGTAGAGTGTAGGGTGTAGGGTGTAGAGTGTAGGGTGTAGAGTGTAGGGTGTAGAGTGTAGTGTGTAGGGTGTAGGGTGTAGGGTGTAGAGTGTAGAGTGTAGGGTGTAGAGTGTAGTGTGTAGGGTGTAGGGTGTAGAGTGTAGGGTGTAGGGTGTAGAGTGTAGGGTGTAGCGTGTAGGGTGTAGAGTGTAGCGTGTAGGTTGTAGCGTGTAGAGTGTAGCGTGCAGGGTGTAGAGTGTAGAGTGTAGGGTGTAGAGTGTAGGGTGTAGAGTGTAGAGTGTAGCGTGTAGGGTGTAGGGTGTAGGGTGTAGCGTTTATGGTGCAGAGTGTAGAGTGTAGCGTGTAGGGTGTAGCGTGTAGCGTTTAGGGTGTAGCGTGTAGGGTGTAGAGTGTAGGGTGTAGAGTGTAGGGTGTAGAGTGTAGTGTGTAGGGTGTAGAGTGTAGGGTGTAGGGTGTAGAGTGTAGAGTGTAGGGTGTAGAGTGTAGTGTGTAGAGTGTAGGGTGTAGGGTGTAGAGTGTAGGGTGTAGAGTGTAGGGTGTAGAGTGTAGTGTGTAGCGTGTAGGGTGTAGAGTGTAGGTTGTAGGGTGTAGAGTGTAGAGTGTAGGGTGTAGAGTGTAGTGTGTAGAGTGTAGGGTGTAGGGTGTAGAGTGTAGGGTGTAGGGTGTAGAGTGTAGTGTGTAGGGTGTAGGGTGTAGAGTGTAGGGTGTAGGGTGTAGAGTGTAGAGTGTAGGGTGTAGAGTGTAGTGTGTAGAGTGTAGGGTGTAGGGTGTAGAGTGTAGGGTGTAGAGTGTAGGGTGTAGAGTGTAGTGTGTAGGGTGTAGGGTGTAGGGTGTAGAGTGTAGAGTGTAGGGTGTAGAGTGTAGTGTGTAGAGTGTAGGGTGTAGGGTGTAGAGTGTAGGGTGTAGGGTGTAGAGTGTAGGGTGTAGGGTGTAGGGTGTAGAGTGTAGGGTGTAGGGTGTAGAGTGTAGGGTGTAGAGTGTAGTGTGTAGTGTGTAGAGTGTAGGGTGTAGAGTGTAGGGTGTAGAGTGTAGTGTTTAGGGTGTAGGGTGTAGGGTGTAGAGTGTAGGGTGTAGGGTGTAGGGTGTAGAGTGTAGGGTGTAGAGTGTAGTGTGTAGGGTGTAGGGTGTAGAGTGTAGGGTGTAGAGTGTAGAGTGTAGGGTGTAGAGTGTAGTGTGTAGAGTGTAGGGTGTAGGTTGTAGAGTGTAGGGTGTAGGGTGTAGAGTGTAGGGTGTAGAGTGTAGTGTGTAGAGTGTAGGGTGTAGGGTGTAGAGTGTAGGGTGTAGAGTGTAGGGTGTAGGGTGTAGAGTGTAGGGTGTAGAGTGTAGTGTGTAGGGTGTAGGGTGTAGAGTGTAGGGTGTAGGGTGTAGAGTGTAGGGTGTAGAGTGTAGGGTGTAGAGTGTAGTGTGTAGGGTGTAGAGTGTAGGGTGTAGGGTGTAGAGTGTAGAGTGTAGGGTGTAGAGTGTAGTGTGTAGAGTGTAGGGTGTAGGGTGTAGAGTGTAGGGTGTAGAGTGTAGGGTGTAGAGTGTAGTGTGTAGGGTGTAGGGTGTAGAGTGTAGGGTGTAGGGTGTAGAGTGTAGAGTGTAGGGTGTAGAGTGTAGTGTGTAGAGTGTAGGGTGTAGGGTGTAGAGTGTAGAGTGTAGGGTGTAGAGTGTAGTGTGTAGAGTGTAGGGTGTA
This sequence comes from Ranitomeya variabilis, assembly GCF_051348905.1. Taxonomy (NCBI): domain Eukaryota; kingdom Metazoa; phylum Chordata; class Amphibia; order Anura; family Dendrobatidae; genus Ranitomeya; species Ranitomeya variabilis. Next base: position 356,326,105 of record NC_135235.1, read on the forward strand.
GGGTGTAGAGTGTAGGGTGTAGTGTGTAGGGTGTAGGGTGTAGGGTGTAGAGTGTAGGGTGTAGAGTGTAGAGTGTAGGGTGTAGGGTGTAGGATGTAGAGTGTAGGGTGTAGGGTGTAGAGTGTAGGGTGTAGGGTGTAGGATGTAGAGTGTAGGGTGTAGAGTGTAGGGTGTAGGGTGTAGGATGTAGGGTGTAGGATGTAGAGTGTAGGGTGTAGGGTGTAGGGTGTAGAGTGTAGTGTGTAGAGTGTAGGGTGTAGGGTGTAGGGTGTAGGATGTAGAGTGTAGGGTGTAGAGTGTAGGGTGTAGACTGTAGTGTGTAGGGTGTAGGGTGTAGAGTGTAGGGTGTGGGGTGTAGAGTGTAGTGTGTAGAGTGTAGGGTGTAGGGTGTAGGGTGTAGAGTGTAGAGTGTAGGGTGTAGGGTGTAGAGTGTAGCGTGTAGGGTGTAGCGTGTAGGGTGTAGCGTTTAGGGTGCACAGAGTAGAGTGTAGCGTGTAGCGTGTAGGGTGTAGCGTGTAGGGTGCAGAGAGTAGAGTGTAGCGTGTAGGGTGTAGCGTGTAGCGTTTAGGGTGTAGAGTGTAGGGGGTAGCGTGTAAGGTGTAGAGTGTAGCGTTTAGCGTGTAGGGTGTAGGGTGTAGAGTGTAGAGTGTAGCGTGTAGATTGTAGAGTGCAGCGTGTAGCATGTAGGGTGTAGAGTGTAGGGTGTAGCGTGTAGGGTGTAGGGTGTAGAGTGTAGCGTATAGGGTGTAGAGTGTAGCGTGTAGCGTGTAGAGTGTAGCGTGTAGAGTGTAGCGTGTAGAGTGTAGCGAGTAGAGTGTAGCGTGTAGAGTGCAGCGTGTAGAGTGTAGCGTGTAGAGTGTAGCGTGTAGCGTGTAGGGTGTAGAGTGTAGGGTGTAGAGTGTAGGGTGTAGCGTGTAGCGTGTAGGGTGTATGGTGTAGGGTGTAGGGTGTATGGTGTAGCGTGTAGAGTGTAGAGTGTAGAGTGTAGCGTGTAGGGTGTAGATTGTAGGGTGTAGCGTGTAGGGTGTAGAGTGTAGGGTGTAGTGTGTAGAGTGTAGCGTGTAGGGTGTAGAGTGTAGGGTGTAGCGTGTAGGGTGTAGGGTGTAGAGTGTAGCGTGTAGAGTGTAGCGTGTAGAGTGTAGAGTGTAGAGTGTAGCGTGTAGGGTGTAGGGTGTAGGGTGTAGAGTGTAGGGTGTAGGGTGTAGAGTGTAGAGTGTAGCGTGTAGGGTGTAGAGTGTAGCGTGTAGGGTGTAGGATGTAGAGTGTAGAGTGTAGCGTGTAGCGTGTAGGGTGTTGCGTGTAGCGTGCAGAGTGTAGCGTGTAGGGTGTAGAGTGTAGGGTGCAGCGTGTAGGGTGTAGAGTGTAGCGTGTAGAGTGTAGAGTGTAGCGTGTAGGGTGTAGGGTGTAGGGTGTAGGGTGTAGCGTGTAGAGTGTAGCATGTAGGGTGTAGCGTGTAGGGTGTAGAGTGTAGAGTGTAGCGTGTAGCATGTAGGTTGTAGCGCGTAGCGTGTAGGGTGTAGAGTGTAGAGTGTAGGGTGTAGAGTGTAGCGTGTAGAGTGTAGCGTGTAGCGTGTAGAGTGTAGAGTGTAGCGTGTAGAGTGTAGGGTGTAGGGTGTATATTGTAGCTTGTTGCGTGTAGGGTGTAAAGTTTAGTGTGTAGCGTGTAGAGTGTAGCGTGTAGCGTGTAGGGTGTAGAGTGTAGCGTGTAGGGTGTAGAGTGTAGCGTGTAGGGTGTAGGGTGTAGCGTGTAGGGTGTAGACTGTAGAGTGTAGAGTGTAGAGTGTGGCGTGTAGAGTGTAGGGTGTAGGGTGTAGAGTGTAGCATGTAGAGTGTAGCGTGTAGGGTGTAGAGTGTAGCGTGTAGGGTGTAGAGTGTAGAGTGTAGGGTGTAGGGTGTAGGGTGTAGAGTGTGGCGTGTAGGGTGTAGGGTGTAGAGTGTAGGGTGTAGGGTGTAGAGTGCAGAATGTATGGTGTAGAGTGTAGCGTGTAGGGTGTAGAGTGTAGCGTGTAGGGTGTAGAGTGTAGAGTGTAGAGTGTAGGGTGTAGGGTGTAGGGTGTAGAGTGTAGCGTGTAGCGTGTAGCGTGAAGAGTGTAGGGTGTAGGGTGTAGAGTGCAGCGTGTATGGTGTAGAGTGTAGCGCGTAGCGTGTAGCGTGTAGGGTGTAGAATGTAGGGTGGAGCGTGTAGGGTGTAGAGTGTAGAGTGTAGGGTGTAGAGTGTAGCATGTGGCGTGTAGGGTGTAGAGTGTAGGGTGTAGCGTGTAGCGTGTAGGGTGTAGAGTGTAGGGTGTAGGGTGTAGCGTGTAGCGTGTAGTGTGTAGCGTGTAGGGCGTAGCTTGTTGGGTGTAGCGTGTAGCGTGTAGCATGTAGGGTGTAAAGTTTAGCGTGTAGAGTGTAGCGTGTAGGGTGTAGAGTGTAGCGTGTAGAATGTAGAGTGTAGCGCGTTGCGTGTAGAGTGTAGCGTGTAGAGTGTAGGGTGTAGGCTGTAGGCTGTAGAGTGTAGGGTGTATCGTGTAGGGTGTAGCGTGTAGCCTGTAGCATGTAGCGTGTAGGGTGTAAAGTGTAGGGTGTAGCGTGTAGGGTGTAGAGTGTAGCGTGTAGGGTGTAGTGTGTAGCGTGTAGGGTGTAGAGTGTAGAGTGTAGCGTGTAGAGTGTAGCGTGTAGAGTGTAGGGTGTAGGCTGTAGGCTGTAGAGTGTAGGGTGTAGGGTGTAGGGTGTAGCGTGTAGAGTGTAGCGTGTAGCGTGTAGGGTGTAGCGTGTAGGGTGTAGCGTGTAGGGTGTAGAGTGTAGAGTGTAGCGTGTAGCATGTAGGTTGTAGCGCGTAGCGTGTAGGGTGTAGAGTGTAGAGTGTAGGGTGTAGAGTGTAGAGTGTAGCGTGTAGCGTGTAGAGTGCAGAGTGTAGCGTGTAGAGTGTAGGGTGTAGGGTGTATATTGTAGCTTGTTGCGTGTAGGGTGTAAAGTTTAGTGTGTAGCGTGTAGAGTGTAGCGTGTAGCGTGTAGGGTGTAGAGTGTAGCGTGTAGGGTGTAGAGTGTAGCGTGTAGGGTGTAGACTGTAGAGTGTAGAGTGTAGAGTGTGGCGTGTAGAGTGTAGGGTGTAGAGTGTAGCGTGTAGGGTGTAGAGTGTAGCGTGTAGGGTGTAGGGTGTAGCGTGTAGGGTGTAGAGTGTAGAGTGTAGAGTGTAGGGTGTAGGGTGTAGAGTGTGGCGTGTAGGGTGTAGGGTGTAGAGTGTAGGGTGTAGGGTGTAGCGTGTAGGGTGTAGAGTGTAGAGTGTAGAGTGTAGGGTGTAGGGTGTAGAGTGCAGCGTGTATGGTGTAGAGTGTAGCGCGTAGCGTGTAGCGTGTAGCGTGTAGGGTGTAGAATGTAGGGTGTAGCGTGTAGGGTGTAGAGTGTAGAGTGTAGAGTGTAGGGTGTAGAGTGTAGCATGTGGCGTGTAGGGTGTAGAGTGTAGGGTGTAGCGTGTAGCGTGTAGAGTGTAGCGTGTAGGGTGTAGAGTGTAGCGTGTAGAATGTAGAGTGTAGCGCGTAGCGTGTAGAGTGTACAGTGTAGCGTGTAGAGTGTAGGGTGTAGGCTGTAGGCTGTAGAGTGTAGGGTGTATCGTGTAGGGTGTAGCGTGTAGCCTGTAGCATGTAGCGTGTAGGGTGTAAAGTGTAGGGTGTAGCGTGTAGGGTGTAGAGTGTAGCGTGTAGGGTGTAGTGTGTAGCGTGTAGGGTGTAGAGTGTAGAGTGTAGCGTGTAGGGTGTAGAGTGTAGGGTGTAGAGTGTAGCGTGTAGCGTGTAGGGTGTAGGGTGCAGCGTGTAGCGTGTAGGGTGTAGAGTGTAGGGTGTAGCGTGTTAAGTGTAGATTGTAGCGTGCAGGGTGTAGAGTGTAGAGTGTAGCGTGTAGGGTGTAGAGTGTAGAGTGTAGGGTGTAGGGTGTAGGGTGTAGGGTGTAGAGTGTAGCGTGTAGAGTGTAGAGTGTAGGGTGTAGATTGTAGCGTGCAGGGTGTAGAGTGTAGAGTGTAGCGTGTAGGGTGTAGAGTGTAGGGTGTAGGGTGTAGAGTGTAGAGTGTAGAGTGTAGGGTGTAGGGTGTAGAGTGTAGTGTGTAGTGTGTAGAGTGTAGGGTGTAGAGTGTAGGGTGTAGGATGTAGAGTGTAGAGTGTAGAGTGTAGGGTGTAGGGTGTAGAGTGTAGCGTGTAGCGTGTAGCGTGAAGAGTGTAGGGTGTAGGGTGTAGAGTGCAGCGTGTATGGTGTAGAGTGTAGCGCGTAGCGTGTAGCGTGTAGCGTGTAGGGTGTAGAATGTAGGGTGTAGCGTGTAGGGTGTAGAGTGTAGAGTGTAGAGTGTAGGGTGTAGAGTGTAGCATGTGGCGTGTAGGGTGTAGAGTGTAGGGTGTAGCGTGTAGCGTGTAGGGTGTAGAGTGTAGGGTGTAGGGTGTAGAGTGTAGGGTGTAGCGTGTAGCGTGTAGCGTGTAGCGTGTAGGGCGTAGCTTGTTGGGTGTAGCGTGTAGCGTGTAGCATGTAGGGTGTAAAGTTTAGCGTGTAGAGTGTAGCGTGTAGGGTGTAGAGTGTAGCGTGTAGAATGTAGAGTGTAGCGCGTAGCGTGTAGAGTGTAGCGTGTAGAGTGTAGGGTGTAGGCTGTAGGCTGTAGAGTGTAGGGTGTATCGTGTAGGGTGTAGCGTGTAGCCTGTAGCATGTAGCGTGTAGGGTGTAAAGTGTAGGGTGTAGCGTGTAGGGTGTAGAGTGTAGCGTGTAGGGTGTAGTGTGTAGCGTGTAGGGTGTAGAGTGTAGAGTGTAGCGTGTAGAGTGTAGCGTGTAGAGTGTAGGGTGTAGGCTGTAGGCTGTAGAGTGTAGGGTGTAGGGTGTAGGGTGTAGCGTGTAGAGTGTAGCGTGTAGCGTGTAGGGTGTAGCGTGTAGGGTGTAGCGTGTAGGGTGTAGAGTGTAGAGTGTAGCGTGTAGCATGTAGGTTGTAGCGCGTAGCGTGTAGGGTGTAGAGTGTAGAGTGTAGGGTGTAGAGTGTAGAGTGTAGTGTGTAGCGTGTAGAGTGCAGAGTGTAGCGTGTAGAGTGTAGGGTGTAGGGTGTATATGGTAGCTTGTTGCGTGTAGGGTGTAAAGTTTAGTGTGTAGCGTGTAGAGTGTAGCGTGTAGCGTGTAGGGTGTAGAGTGTAGCGTGTAGGGTGTAGAGTGTAGCGTGTAGGGTGTAGACTGTAGAGTGTAGAGTGTAGAGTGTGGCGTGTAGAGTGTAGGGTGTAGAGTGTAGCGTGTAGGGTGTAGAGTGTAGCGTGTAGAATGTAGAGTGTAGCGCGTAGCGTGTAGAGTGTAGAGTGTAGCGAGTAGAGTGTAGGGTGTAGGCTGTAGGCTGTAGAGTGTAGGGTGTATCGTGTAGGGTGTAGCGTGTAGCCTGTAGCATGTAGCGTGTAGGGTGTAAAGTGTAGGGTGTAGCGTGTAGGGTGTAGAGTGTAGCGTGTAGGGTGTAGTGTGTAGCGTGTAGGGTGTAGAGTGTAGAGTGTAGCGTGTAGGGTGCAGAGTGTAGCGTGTAGGGTGTAGAGTGTAGCGTGTAGCGTGTAGGGTGTAGGGTGCAGCGTGTAGCGTGTAGGGTGTAGAGTGTAGGGTGTAGCGTGTTAAGTGTAGATTGTAGCGTGCAGGGTGTAGAGTGTAGAGTGTAGCGTGTAGGGTGTAGAGTGTAGAGTGTAGGGTGTAGGGTGTAGGGTGTAGAGTGTAGCGTGTAGAGTGTAGAGTGTAGGGTGTAGATTGTAGCGTGCAGGGTGTAGAGTGTAGAGTGTAGCGTGTAGGGTGTAGGGTGTAGAGTGTAGAGCAGAGGTCCCCAACCTTTTTTGCACCAGGGACCGGCTTTAAGCAAGACCAGTTTTCCATGGCCCGGTGGGGGTGGGGCAGGGGCGGGGCTTTGGTCATATGGGGGTGGGGTTATGGAGGGATGGAGCTTAGTGCATACTTATCATATAATTATGACATTTATAATGAGAATGTGATTCAACTTACCATAGGTTCAGAATGAGTGGGAGCACCATGCTTGTTTCCCTGGTGCTCTGCACCATTATTGCCCCATAGCTGTGCCATACAGTGCTCTGCACCATTATTGCCCCATAGCTGTGCCATACAGTGCTCTGCACCATTATTGCCCCATAGCTGTGCCATATAGTGCTCTGCACCGTTCATTATTGCCCCATAGCTGTGCCATATAGTGCTCTGCACCATTATTGCCCCATAGCTGTGCCATATAGTGCTCTGCACCATTATTGCCCCATAGCTGTGCCATATAGTGCTCTGCACCATTATTGCCCCATAGCTGTGCCATACAGTGCTCTGCACTGTTTATTATTGCCCCATAGCTGTGCCATACAGTGCTCTGCACCGTTTATTATTGCCCCATAGCTGTGCCATACAGTGCTCTGCACTGTTCATAATTGCCCCATAGCTGTGCCATATAGTGCTCTGCACCATTATTGCCCCATAGCTGTACCATATAGTGCTCTGCACCATTATTGCCCCATAGCTGTGCCATATAGTGCTCTGCACCGTTCATTATTGCCCCATAGCTGTGCCATATAGTGCTCTGCACCATTATTGCCCCATAGCTGTGCCATACAGTGCTCTGCACCATTATTGCCCCATAGCTGTGCCATATAGTGCTCTGCACCATTATTGCCCCATAGCTGTGCCATATAGTGCTCTGCACCATTATTGCCCCATAGCTGTGCCATATAGTGCTCTGCACCATTATTGCCCCATAGCTGTGCCATACAGTGCTCTGCACCATTATTGCCCCATAGCTGTGCCATACAGTGCTCTGCACCATTATTGCCCCATAGCTGTGCCATATAGTGCTCTGCACCATTATTGCCCCATAGCTGTGCCATACAGTGCTCTGCACTGTTTATTATTGCCCCATAGCTGTGCCATACAGTGCTCTGCACCGTTTATTATTGCCCCATAGCTGTGCCATATAGTGCTCTGCACCGTTCATTATTGCCCCATAGCTGTGCCATATAGTGCTCTGCACCATTATTGCCCCATAGCTGTACCATACAGTGCTCTGCACCATTATTGCCCCATAGCTGTGCCATACAGTGCTCTGCACCATTATTGCCCCATAGCTGTGCCATACAGTGCTCTGCACTGTTCATAATTGCCCCATAGCTGTGCCATATAGTGCTCTGCACCATTATTGCCCCATAGCTGTACCATATAGTGCTCTGCACCATTATTGCCCCATAGCTGTGCCATACAGTGCTCTGCACCATTATTGCCCCATAGCTGTGCCATATAGTGCTCTGCACCATTATTGCCCCATAGCTGTGCCATATAGTGCTCTGCACCATTATTGCCCCATAGCTGTGCCATATAGTGCTCTGCACCATTATTGCCCCATAGCTGTGCCATACAGTGCTCTGCACCATTATTGCCCCATAGCTGTGCCATATAGTGCTCTGCACCGTTCATTATTGCCCCATAGCTGTGCCATATAGTGCTCTGCACCATTATTGCCCCATAGCTGTGCCATATAGTGCTCTGCACCATTATTGCCCCATAGCTGTGCCATACAGTGCTCTGCACCATTACTGCCCCATAGCTCTGCCATATAGTGCTCTGCACCGTCCATTATTGCCCCATAGCTGTGCTGCTGCTGCTGCAATAAAAATAATAAAACACATACTCACCTGTCTTGCTTGCAGCTCCTCGGCGCCATCTTTCCGGCGTCTCTCTGCACTGACTGATCAGGCAGAGGGCGGCGCGCACACTATATGCGTCATCGCGCCCTCTGCCTGCACAGTCAGTGAGGAGAGAGAGACGCCGGAAAGATGGAGACAGCGCCCGGCGTGTGGGAACGAGGAGAGGTGAATATGACATACTTACCTGCTCCCGGCGTCCCGCTCCTTCCCCCTGCCTGTCTTCGGTGCCGCCGCAGCCTCTTTCTCTATCAGCGGTCACCGGCACCGCTTCATTAGAGAAATGAATAGGCGGCTCCGCCCCTATGGGAGGTGGAGCAGCCTATTCATTTCTCTAATGAGCGGTCCCACGTGACCGCTGAACAGGGGCGCCGCGGACCGGCTTAAAAACCCCAACGGCCCGGTCCCGGTCCGCGGACCGGCGGTTGGGGACCTCTGGTGTAGAGTGTAGAGTGTAGGGTGTAGAGTGTAGTGTGTAGTGTGTAGAGTGTAGGGTGTAGAGTGTAGGGTGTAGGATGTAGAGTGTAGAGTGTAGAGTGTAGGGTGTAGGGTGTAGAGTGTAGTGTGTAGTGTGTAGAGTGTAGGGTGCAGGGTGTAGAGTGTAGGGTGTAGAGTGTAGGGTGTAGGGTGTAGAGTGTAGTGTGTAGGGTGTAGGGTGTAGAGTGTTGAGTGTAGGGTGTAGAGTGTAGTGTGTAGTGTGTAGAGTGTAAGGTGTAGGGTGTAGGGTGTAGAGTGTAGGGTGTAGAGTGTAGGGTGTAGAGTGTAGAGTGTAGGGTGTAAAGTGTAGGGTGTAGGGTGTAGGGTGTAGGGTGTAGAGTGTAGTGTGTAGTGTGTAGAGTGTAGGGTGTAGGGTGTAGGGTGTAGAGTGTAGGGTGTAGGGTGTAGGGTGTAGAGTGTAGGGTGTAGGGTGTAGAGTGTAGAGTGTAGGGTGTAGAGTGTAGTGTGTAGTGTGTAGAGTGTAGGGTGTAGGGTGTAGAGTGTAGGGTGTAGAGTGTAGGGTGTAGCGTGTAGCGTGTAGGGTGTAGAGTGTAGAGTGTAGGGTGTAGTGTGTAGGGTGTAGAGTGTAGCGTGTAGAGTGTAGCGTGTAGGGTGTAGGGTGTAGAGTGTAGGGTGTAGGGTGTAGAGTGTAGGGTGTAGAGTGTAGAGTGTAGGGTGTAGAGTGTAGGGTGTAGGGTGTAGAGTGTAGTGTGTAGAGTGTAGGGTGCAGGGTGTAGGGTGTAGAGTGTAGTGTGTAGGGTGTAGTGTGTAGAGTGTAAGGTGTAGGGTGTAGGGTGTAGAGTGTAGGGTGTAGAGTGTAGGGTGTAGAGTGTAGAGTGTAGGGTGTAGGGTGTAGGATGTAGAGTGTAGGGTGTAGGGTGTAGGGTGTAGGGTGTAGAGTGTTGAGTGTAGGGTGTAGAGTGTAGTGTGTAGTGTGTAGTGTGTAGAGTGTAAGGTGTAGGGTGTAGGGTGTAGAGTGTAGGGTGTAGAGTGTACGGTGTAGAGTGTAGTGTGTAGGGTGTAGGGTGTAGGATGTAGAGTGTAGGGTGTAGAGTGTAGGGTGTAGGGTGTAGAGTGTAGGGTGTAGGGTGTAGAGTGTAGTGTGTAGTGTGTAGGGTTTAGGGTGTAGAGTGTAGGGTGTAGAGTGTAGAGTGTAGGGTGTAGGGTGTAGGGTGCAGGGTGTAGGGTGTAGAGTGTAGTGTGTAGGGTGTAGGGTGTAGAGTGTTGAGTGTAGGGTGTAGAGTGTAGTGTGTAGTGTGTAGAGTGTAAGGTGTAGGGTGTAGGGTGTAGAGTGTAGGGTGTAGAGTGTAGGGTGTAGAGTGTAGTGTGTAGGGTGTAGGGTGTAGGATGTAGAGTGTAGGGTGTAGGGTGTAGAGTGTAGGGTGTAGGGTGTTGATTGTAGGGTGTAGGGTGTAGGGTGTAGAGTGTAGGGTGTAGAGTGTAGAGTGTAGTGTGTAGGGTGTAGGGTGTAGGATGTAGAGTGTAGGGTGTAGAGTGTAGGGTGTAGGGTGTAGAGTGTAGTGTGTAGGGTGTAGGGTGTAGGGTGTAGAGTGTAGGGTGTGGGGTGTAGAGTGTAGTGTGTAGAGTGTAGGGTGTAGGGTGTAGAGTGTAGAGTGTAGGGTGTAGGGTGTAGAGTGTAGCGTGTAGCGTGTAGGGTGTAGCGTGTAGGGTGTAGCGTGTAGGGTGCACAGAGTAGAGTGTAGCGTGTAGCGTGTAGGGTGTAGCGTGTAGGGTGCAGAGAGTAGAGTGTAGCGTGTAGGGTGTAGCGTTTAGGGTGTAGAGTGTAGGGTGTAGCGTGTAAGGTGTAGAGTGTAGCGTTTAGCGTGTAGGGTGTAGAGTGTAGAGTGTAGCGTGTAGATTGTAGAGTGCAGCGTGTAGCATGTAGGGTGTAGAGTGTAGGGTGTAGAGTGTAGCGTGTAGCGTGTAGGGTGTAGGGTGTAGGGTGTAGCGTGTAGGGTGTAGAGTGTAGCGTGTAGGGTGTAGAGTGTAGCATGTAGGGTGTAGCGTGTAGAGTGTAGCGTGTAGAGTGTAGCGTGTAGAGTGTAGCATGTAGGGTGTAGCGTGTAGAGTGTAGCGTGTAGAGTGTAGCGTGTAGGGTGTAGAGTGTAGGGTGTAGCGTGTAGGGTGTATGGTGTAGAATGTAGGGTGTATGGTGTAGGGTGTAGCGTGTAGCGTGTAGAGTGTAGCGTGTAGGGTGTAGATTGTAGAGTGTAGCGTGTAGGCTGTAGAGTGTAGAGTGAAGCGTGTAGGGTGTAGCGTGTAGAGTGTAGCGTGTAGGGTGTAGATTGTAGAGTGTAGCGTGTAGGGTGTAGAGTGTAGAGTGTAGGGTGTAGCGTGTAGAGTGTAGCGTGTAGAGTGTAGAGTGTAGCGTGTAGGGTGTAGGGTGTAGGGTGTAGAGTGTAGGGTGTAGAGTGTAGAGTGTAGAGTGTACAGTGTAGCGTGTAGGGTGTAGGGTGTAGAGTGTAGGGTGTAGAGTGTAGGGTGTAGCGTGTAGGGTGTAGGGTGTAGCGTGTAGGGTGTAGCGTGTAGGGTGCACAGAGTAGAGTGTAGCGTGTAGGGTGTAGCGTGTAGGGTGCAGAGAGTAGAGTGTAGCGTGTAGGGTGTAGCGTGTAGCGTTTAGGGTGTAGAGTGTAGGGTGTAGCGTGTAAGGTGTAGAGTGTAGCGTTTAGCGTGTAGGGTGTAGGGTGTAGAGTGTAGAGTGTAGCGTGTAGAGTGCAGCGTGTAGAGTGTAGCGTGTAGAGTGTAGCGTGTAGAATGTAGCGTGTAGAGTGTAGGGTGTAGAATGTAGCGTGTAGAGTGTAGCGTGTAGAGTGTAGCGTGTAGCGTGTAGGGTGTAGCGTGTAGGGTGTAGGGTGTAGAGTGTAGCGTGTAGGGTGTAGAGTGTAGCATGTAGGGTGTAGCGTGTAGCGTGTAGAGTGTAGCGTGTAGAGTGTAGCGTGTAGAGTGTAGCGTGTAGAATGTAGCGTGTAGAGTGTAGCGTGTAGAGTGTAGCGTGTAGAGTGTAGCGTGTAGAGTGTAGCGTGTAGGGTGTAGAGTGTAGGGTGTAGCGTGTAGCGTGTAGGGTGTGTGGCGTAGAATGTAGGGTGTATGGTGTAGGGTGTAGCGTGTAGAGTGTAGTGTGTAGGGTGTAGATTGTAGAGTGTAGCGTGTAGGGTGTAGATTGTAGAGTGTAGCGTGTAGGGTGTAGAGTGTAGAGTGTAGAGTGTAGCGTGTAGGGTGTAGGGTGTAGAGTGTAGAGTGTAGCGTGTAGGGTGTAGGGTGTAGGGTGTAGAGTGTAGAGTGTAGGGTGTAGAGTGTAGAGTGTAGAGTGTACAGTGTAGCGTGTAGGGTGTAGAGTGTAGGGTGTAGAGTGTAGGGTGTAGCGTGTAGGGTGTAGGGTGTAGCGTGTAGAGTGTAGAGTGTAGCGTGTAGGGTGTAGAGTGTAGCGTGTAGGGTGTAGGGTGTACGGTGTAGAGTGTAGAGTGTAGCGTGTAGGGTGTAGGGTGTAGGGTGTAGGGTGTAGGGTGTAGCGTGTAGAGTGTAGGGTGTAGAGTGTAGCGTGTAGGGTGTAGGGTGTAGGGTGTAGAGTGTAGCGTGTAGGGTGTAGGGTGTAGGGTGTAGGGTGTAGAGTGTAGAGTGTAGAGTGTAGGGTGTAGAGTGTAGAGTGTACAGTGTAGCGTGTAGGGTGTAGAGTGTAGGGTGTAGAGTGTAGCGTGTAGGGTGTAGGGTGTAGCGTGTAGGGTGTAGGGTGTAGAGTGTAGCGTGTAGAGTGTAGAGTGTAGAGTGTAGCGTGTAGGGTGTAGGGTGTAGAGTGTAGAGTGTAGAGTGTACAGTGTAGCGTGTAGGGTGTAGAGTGTAGGGTGTAGCGTGTAGGGTGTAGGGTGTAGAGTGTAGCGTGTAGAGTGTATAGTGTAGCGTGTAGGGTGTAGGGTGTAGGGTCTAGAGTGTAGAGTGTACAGTGTAGCGTGTAGGGTGTAGAGTGTAGAGTGTAGCGTGTAGCGTGTAGCGTGTAGCGTGTAGGGTGTAGCGTGTAGGGTGTAGAGTGTAGGGTGCAGCGTGTAGGTTGTAGAGTGTAGCATGTAGAGTGTAGAGTGTAGTGTGTAGGGTGTAGGGTGTAGGGTGTAGGGTGTAGCGTGTAGAGTGTAGCGTGTAGAGTGTAGCGTGTAGGGTGTAGAGTGTAGCATGTAGCATGTAGGGTGTAGCGCGTAGCGTGTAGGGTGTAGAGTGTAGGGTGTAGGGTGTATAGTGTAGCGTGTAGCGTGTAGAGTGTAGCGTGTAGAGTGTAGAGTGTAGCGTGTAGAGTGTAGGGTGTAGAGTGTATATTGTAGCTTGTGGCGTGTAGGGTGTAGGGTGTAGAATGTAGCGTGTAGCGTGTAGCGTGTAGGGTGTAGGGTGTAGAGTGTAGCGTGTAGGGTGTAGGGTGTAGGGTGTAGAGTGTAGGGTGTAGAGTGTGGCGTGTAGGGTGTAGCATGTAGCGTGTAGCGTGTAGAGTGTAGAGTGTAGCGTGTAGGGTGTAGCGTGTAGGGTGTAGCGTGTAGCGTGTAGGGTGTAGAGTGTAGAGTGTGGCGTGTGGCGTGTAGCGTGTAGGGTGTAGGGTGTAGGGTGTAGAGTGTAGCGTGTAGGGTGTAGAGTGTAGCGTGTAGGGTGTAGGGTGTAGCGTGTAGAGTGTAGAGTGTGGCGTGTGGCGTGTAGCGTGTAGGGTGTAGGGTGTAGGGTGTAGAGTGTAGCGTGTAGGGTGTAGAGTGTAGCGTGTAGGGTGTAGGGTGTAGCGTGTAGAGTGTAGAGTGTGGCGTGTGGCGTGTAGCGTGTAGCGTGTAGGGTGTAGGGTGTAGCATGTAGGGTGTAGAGTATAGAGTGTAGGGTGTAGAGTGTAGGGTGTAGAGTGTAGGGTGTAGTGTGTAGGGTGTAGCGCGTAGCGTGTAGCGTGTAGGGTGTAGGGTGTAGGGTGTAGAGTGTAGGGTGTAGAGTGTAGCATGTGGCGTGTAGGGTGTAGAGTGTAGGGTGTAGGGTGTAGGGTGTAGAGTGTAGGGTGTAGGGTGTAGGGTGTAGAGTGTAGAGTGTAGGGTGTAGCGTGTAGCGTGTAGGGTGTAGCGTGTAGGGTGTAGCTTGTTGGGTGTAGCGTGTAGCATGTAGGGTGTAAAGTTTAGCGTGTAGAGTGTAGCGTGTAGGGTGTAGAGTGTAGCGTGTAGAATGTAGAGTGTAGCGTGTAGCGCGTAGCGTGTAGAGTGTAGCGTGTAGGCTGTAGAGTGTAGGGTGTATCGTGTAGGGTGTAGCGTGTAGCCTGTAGCATGTAGCGTGTAGGGTGTAAAGTGTAGGGTGTAGCGTGTAGGGTGTAGAGTGTAGCGTGTAGAGTGTAGCGTGTAGGGTGTAGTGTGTAGCGTGTAGGGTGTAGAGTGTAGAGTGTAGCGTGTAGAGTGTAGAGTTTAGGGTGTAGGGTGTAAAGTGTAGGGTGCAGCGTGTAGAGTGTAGCGTGTAGGGTGTAGAGTGTAGAGTGTAGCATGTAGGGTGTAGAGTGTAGCATGTAGGGTGTAGAGTGTAGCGTGTAGCGTGAAGGGTGTAGCGTGTAGCGTGTAGGGTGTACGGTGTAGCGTGTAGCTTGTAGGGTGTAGAGTGTAGGGTGTAGGGTGTAGGGTGTAGCGTGTAGGGTGTAGAGTGTAGAGTGTAGAGTGTGGCGTGTAGAGTGTAGGGTGTAGGGTGTAGGATGTAGAGTGTAGAGTGTAGGGTGTAGGGTGTAGAGTGTAGGGTGTAGGGTGTAGCGTGTAGAGTGGAGCGTGTGGGCTGTAGAGTGTAGAGTATAGAGTGTAGCGTGTAGGGTGTAGCATGTAGGGTGTAGCTTGTAGCGTGTAGGGTGTAGAGTGTAGGGTGTAGAGTGTAGAGTGTAGGGTGTAGAGTGTAGAGTGTAGGGTGTAGGGTGTAGAGTGTAGCGTGTAGCGTGTAGGGTGCAGCGTGTAGGGTGTAGCGTGTAGCGTGTAGGGTGCAGAGTGTAGAGTGTAGCGTGTAGCGTGTAGGGTGTACGGTGTAGCGTGTAGGGTGTACGGTGTAGCGTGTAGGGTGTAGGGTGTAGGGTGAAGGGTGTAGGGTGAAGGGTGTAGGGTGAAGAGTGTAGAATGTAGGGTGTAGAGTGTAGGGTGTAGGGTGAAGAGTGTAGCGTGTAGCGTGTAGCGTGTAGAATGTAGGGTGTAGAGTGTAGCGTGTAGAGTGTAAGGTGTAGAGTGCAGGGTGTAGCGTATAGAGTGTAGAGTGTAGCGTGTAGCATGTGGCGTGTAGGGTGTAGAGTATAGGGTGTAGGGTGTAGGGTGTAGCGTGTAGGGTGTAGGGTGTAGAGTGTAGGGTGTAGAGTGTAGGGTGTAGGGTGTAGAGTGTAGGGTGTAGCGTGTAGGGTGTAGCGTGTAGGGTGTAGCATGTAGGGTGTAGGGTGTAGGGTGTAGAGTGTAGGGTGTAGGGTGTAGAGTGCAGGGTGTAGCGTGTAGAGTGTAGAGTGTAGAGTGTAGCGTGTAGCATGTGGCGTGTAGGGTGTAGGGTGTAGAGTGTAGCGTGTAGAGTGTAGAGTGTAGCGTGTAGGGTGTAGGGTGTAGGGTGTAGGGTGTAGCGTGTAGAGTGTAGCGTGTAGAGTGTAGCGTGTAGGGTGTAGAGTGTAGCATGTAGCATGTAGGGTGTAGCGCGTAGCGTGTAGGGTGTAGAGTGTAGGGTGTAGGGTGTATAGTGTAGCGTGTAGCGTGTAGAGTGTAGCGTGTAGAGTGTAGAGTGTAGCGTGTAGAGTGTAGGGTGTAGAGTGTATATTGTAGCTTGTGGCGTGCAGGGTGTAGGGTGTAGAATGTAGCGTGTAGCGTGTAGCGTGTAGGGTGTAGGGTGTAGAGTGTAGCGTGTAGGGTGTAGGGTGTAGAGTGTAGGGTGTAGAGTGTGGCGTGTAGGGTGTAGCATGTAGCGTGTAGAGTGTAGAGTGTAGCGTGTAGGGTGTAGCGTGTAGGGTGTAGGGTGTAGCGTGTAGCGTGTAGGGTGTAGAGTGTAGAGTGTGGCGTGTGGCGTGTAGCGTGTAGCGTGTAGGGTGTAGGGTGTAGAGTGTAGCGTGTAGGGTGTAGAGTGTAGCGTGTAGGGTGTAGGGTGTAGCGTGTAGAGTGTAGAGTGTGGCGTGTGGCGTGTAGCGTGTAGCGTGTAGCGTGTAGGGTGTAGGGTGTAGCATGTAGGGTGTAGAGTATAGAGTGTAGGGTGTAGAGTGTAGGGTGTAGAGTGTAGGGTGTAGTGTGTAGGGTGTAGCGCGTAGCGTGTAGCGTGTAGGGTGTAGGGTGTAGGGTGTAGAGTGTAGGGTGTAGAGTGTAGCATGTGGCGTGTAGGGTGTAGAGTGTAGGGTGTAGGGTGTAGAGTGTAGGGTGTAGGGTGTAGGGTGTAGAGTGTAGAGTGTAGGGTGTAGCGTGTAGCGTGTAGGGTGTAGCGTGTAGGGTGTAGCTTGTTGGGTGTAGCGTGTAGCATGTAGGGTGTAAAGTTTAGCGTGTAGAGTGTAGCGTGTAGGGTGTAGAGTGTAGCGTGTAGAATGTAGAGTGTAGCGTGTAGCGCGTAGCGTGTAGAGTGTAGCGTGTAGGCTGTAGAGTGTAGGGTGTATCGTGTAGGGTGTAGCGTGTAGCCTGTAGCATGTAGCGTGTAGGGTGTAAAGTATAGGGTGTAGCGTGTAGGGTGTAGAGTGTAGCGTGTAGAGTGTAGCGTGTAGGGTGTAGTGTGTAGCGTGTAGGGTGTAGAGTGTAGAGTGTAGCGTGTAGAGTGTAGAGTTTAGGGTGTAGGGTGTAAAGTGTAGGGTGCAGCGTGTAGAGTGTAGCGTGTAGGGTGTAGAGTGTAGAGTGTAGCATGTAGGGTGTAGAGTGTAGCATGTAGGGTGTAGAGTGTAGCGTGTAGCGTGAAGGGTGTAGCGTGTAGGGTGTAGAGTGTAGAGTGTAGAGTGTGGCGTGTAGAGTGTAGGGTGTAGGGTGTAGGATGTAGAGTGTAGAGTGTAGGGTGTAGGGTGTAGAGTGTAGAGTGTAGGGTGTAGGGTGTAGAGTGTAGCGTGTAGCGTGTAGGGTGCAGCGTGTAGGGTGTAGCGTGTAGCGTGTAGGGTGCAGAGTGTAGGGTGTAGCGTGTAGAGTGGAGCGTGTGGGCTGTAGAGTGTAGAGTATAGAGTGTAGCGTGTAGGGTGTAGCATGTAGGGTGTAGCTTGTAGCGTGTAGGGTGTAGAGTGTAGGGTGTAGAGTGTAGAGTGTAGGGTGTAGAGTGTAGAGTGTAGGGTGTAGGGTG
Organism: Ranitomeya variabilis; assembly: GCF_051348905.1. Classification (NCBI taxonomy): domain Eukaryota; kingdom Metazoa; phylum Chordata; class Amphibia; order Anura; family Dendrobatidae; genus Ranitomeya; species Ranitomeya variabilis. The sequence continues at coordinate 356,342,478 of NC_135235.1, forward strand.
TAGAGTGTAGAGTGTAGCGTGTAGCGTGTAGGGTGCAGCGTGTAGGGTGTAGCGTGTAGCGTGTAGGGTGCAGAGTGTAGAGTGTAGCGTGTAGCGTGTAGGGTGTACGGTGTAGCGTGTAGGGTGTACGGTGTAGCGTGTAGGGTGTAGGGTGTAGGGTGAAGGGTGTAGGGTGAAGAGTGTAGAATGTAGGGTGTAGAGTGTAGGGTGTAGGGTGAAGAGTGTAGCGTGTAGCGTGTAGCGTGTAGAATGTAGGGTGTAGAGTGTAGCGTGTAGAGTGTAGGGTGTAGAGAACAGGGTGTAGCGTGTAGAGTGTAGAGTATAGCGTGTAGCATGTGGCGTGTAGGGTGTAGAGTGTAGGGTGTAGGGTGTAGAGTGTAGGGTGTAGGGTGTAGGCTGTAGAGTGTAGAGTGTAGGGTGTAGGGTGTAGAGTGTAGCGTGTAGCGTGTAGGGTGTAGGGTGTAGAGTGTAGAGTGTAGGGTGTAGAGTGTAGGGTGTAGGGTGTAGGGTGTAGCGTGTAGCATGTAGGGTGTAGGGTGTAGAGTGTAGGGTGTAGGGTGTAGAGTGTAGGGTGTAGCGTGTAGGGTGTAGGGTGTAGAGTGTAGGGTGTAGAGTGTAGGGTGTAGGGTGTAGAGTGTAGGGTGTAGCGTGTAGGGTGTAGCGTGTAGGGTGTAGGGTGTAGGGTGTAGAGTGTAGGGTGTAGGGTGTAGAGTGCAGGGTGTAGCGTGTAGAGTGTAGAGTGTAGAGTGTAGCGTGTAGCATGTGGCGTGTAGGGTGTAGGGTGTAGAGTGTAGGGTGTAGAGTGTAGAGTGTAGAGTGTAGGGTGTAGAGTGTAGTGTGTAGTGTGTAGAGTGTAGGGTGTAGAGTGTAGGGTGTAGAGTGTAGGGTGTAGAGTGTAGCGTGTAGGGTGTAGAGTGTAGGGTGTAGAGTGTAGAGTGTAGGGTGTAGTGTGTAGAGTGTAGAGTGTAGCGTGTAGAGTGTAGCGTGTAGGGTGTAGGGTGTAGAGTGTAGGGTGTAGAGTGTAGGGTGTAGAGTGTAGGGTGTAGAGTGTAGGGTGTAGGGTGTAGAGTGTAGTGTGTAGAGTGTAGGGTGCAGGGTGTAGGGTGTAGAGTGTAGTGTGTAGGGTGTAGTGTGTAGAGTGTAGGGTGTAGGGTGTAGAGTGTAGAGTGTAGGGTGTAGAGTGTAGAGTGTAGGGTGTAGGGTGTAGGATGTAGAGTGTAGGGTGTAGGGTGTAGAGTGTAGGGTGTAGGGTGTAGGGTGTAGAGTGTTGAGTGTAGGGTGTAGAGTGTAGTGTGTAGTGTGTAGTGTGTAGAGTGTAAGGTGTAGGGTGTAGGGTGTAGAGTGTAGGGTGTAGAGTGTAGGGTGTAGAGTGTAGTGTGTAGTGTGTAGGGTGTAGGATGTAGAGTGTAGGGTGTAGAGTGTAGGGTGTAGAGTGTAGGGTGTAGAGTGTAGGGTGTAGAGTGTAGTGTGTAGTGTGTAGGGTGTAGGGTGTAGGGTGTAGAGTGTAGAGTGTAGGGTGTAGGGTGTAGGGTGCAGGGTGTAGGGTGTAGAGTGTAGTGTGTAGGGTGTAGGGTGTAGAGTGTTGAGTGTAGGGTGTAGAGTGTAGTGTGTAGAGTGTAAGGTGTAGGGTGTAGGGTGTAGAGTGTAGGGTGTAGGGTGTAGGCTGTAGAGTGTAGAGTGTAGGGTGTAGAGTGTAGAGTGTAGCGTGTAGCGTGTAGGGTGTAGAGTGTAGAGTGTAGGGTGTAGAGTGTAGGGTGTAGGGTGTAGAGTGTAGGGTGTAGAGTGTAGGGTGTAGAGTGTAGTGTGTAGAGTGTAGGGTGTAGGATGTAGAGTGTAGGGTGTAGGGTGTAGAGTGTAGGGTGTAGGGTGTAGATTGTAGGGTGTAGGGTGTAGGGTGTAGAGTGTAGGGTGTAGAGTGTAGAGTGTAGTGTGTAGGGTGTAGGGTGTAGGGTGTAGGATGTAGAGTGTAGGGTGTAGAGTGTAGGGTGTAGGGTGTAGAGTGTAGTCTGTAGGGTATAGAGTGTAGGGTGTGGGGTGTAGAGTGTAGTGTGTAGAGTGTAGGGTGTAGGGTGTAGAGTGTAGAGTGTAGGGTGTAGGGTGTAGAGTGTAGCGTGTAGCGTGTAGGGTGTAGCGTGTAGGGTGTAGCGTGTAGGGTGCACAGAGTAGAGTGTAGCGTGTAGCGTGTAGGGTGTAGCGTGTAGGGTGCAGAGAGTAGAGTGTAGCGTGTAGGGTGTAGCGTTTAGGGTGTAGAGTGTAGGGTGTAGCGTGTAAGGTGTAGAGTGTAGCGTTTAGCGTGTAGGGTGTAGAGTGTAGAGTGTAGCGTGTAGATTGTAGAGTGCAGCGTGTAGCATGTAGGGTGTAGAGTGTAGGGTGTAGAGTGTAGCGTGTAGCGTGTAGGGTGTAGGGTGTAGGGTGTAGCGTGTAGGGTGTAGAGTGTAGCGTGTAGGGTGTAGAGTGTAGCATGTAGGGTGTAGCGTGTAGAGTGTAGCGTGTAGAGTGTAGCGTGTAGAGTGTAGCGTGTAGAGTGTAGCGTGTAGAGTGTAGCGTGTAGGGTGTAGAGTGTAGGGTGTAGCGTGTAGGGTGTAGCGTGTAGGGTGTATGGTGTAGAATGTAGGGTGTATGGTGTAGGGTGTAGCGTGTAGAGTGTAGCGTGTAGGGTGTAGATTGTAGAGTGTAGCGTGTAGGGTGTAGAGTGTAGAGTGTAGCGTGTAGGGTGTAGCGTGTAGAGTGTAGCGTGTAGGGTGTAGATTGTAGAGTGTAGCGTGTAGGGTGTAGAGTGTAGAGTGTAGCGTGTAGAGTGTAGCGTGTAGCGTGTAGAGTGTAGAGTGTAGAGTGTAGCGTGTAGGGTGTAGGGTGTAGAGTGTACAGTGTAGCGTGTAGGGTGTAGGGTGTAGGGTGTAGAGTGTAGGGTGTAGAGTGTAGGGTGTAGCGTGTAGGGTGTAGGGTGTAGCGTGTAGGGTGTAGCGTGTAGGGTGCACAGAGTAGAGTGTAGCGTGTAGGGTGTAGCGTGTAGGGTGCAGAGAGTAGAGTGTAGCGTGTAGGGTGTAGCGTTTAGGGTGTAGAGTGTAGGGTGTAGCGTGTAGGGTGCACAGAGTAGAGTGTAGCGTGTAGGGTGTAGTGTGTAGGGTGCAGAGAGTAGAGTGTAGCGTGTAGGGTGTAGCGTGTAGCGTTTAGCGTGTAGGGTGTAGGGTGTAGAGTGTAGAGTGTAGCGTGTAGAGTGCAGCGTGTAGCATGTAGGGTGTAGGGTGTAGAGTGTAGCGTGTAGCGTGTAGGGTGTAGCGTGTAGGGTGTAGGGTGTAGAGTGTAGCGTGTAGGGTGTAGAGTGTAGCATGTAGGGTGTAGCGTGTAGCGTTTAGAGTGTAGCGTGTAGAGTGTAGCGTGTAGAGTGTAGCGTGTAGAGTGTAGCGTGTGGAGTGTAGAGTGTAGCGTGTAGAGTGTAGCGTGTAGGGTGCAGAGTGTAGGGTGTAGCGTGTAGCGTGTAGGGTGTATGGCGTAGAATGTAGGGTGTATGGTGTAGGGTGTAGCGTGTAGAGTGTAGTGTGTAGGGTGTAGATTGTAGAGTGCAGCGTGTAGGGTGTAGATTGTAGAGTGTAGCGTGTAGGGTGTAGAGTGTAGAGTGTAGAGTGTAGCGTGTAGGGTGTAGAGTGTAGCGTGTAGGGTGTAGGGTGTAGAGTGTAGCGTGTAGGGTGTAGGGTGTAGGGTGTAGGGTGTAGAGTGTAGAGTGTAGGGTGTAGAGTGTAGAGTGTAGAGTGTACAGTGTAGCGTGTAGGGTGTAGAGTGTAGGGTGTAGAGTGTAGGGTGTAGCGTGTAGGGTGTAGGGTGTAGCGTGTAGAGTGTAGAGTGTAGCGTGTAGGGTGTAGCGTGTAGGGTGTAGGGTGTAGGGTGTAGAGTGTAGAGTGTAGCGTGTAGGGTGTAGGGTGTAGGGTGTAGAGTGTAGAGTGTAGAGTGTAGGGTGTACAGTGTAGTGTGTAGGGTGTAGAGTGTAGGGTGTAGAGTGTAGGGTGTAGCGTGTAGGGTGTAGGGTGTAGGGTGTAGAGTGTAGGGTGTAGAGTGTAGAGTGTAGGGTGTAGAGTGTAGGGTGTAGCGTGTAGGGTGTAGGGTGTAGCGTGTAGGGTGTAGAGTGTAGCGTGTAGAGTGTATAGTGTAGAGTGTAGCGTGTAGGGTGTAGGGTGTAGAGTGTAGAGTGTAGAGTGTAGAGTGTAGGGTGTAGAGTGTAGCGTGTAGCGTGTAGCGTGTAGCGTGTAGCGTGTAGGGTGTAGCGTGTAGGGTGTAGGGTGTAGGGTGTAGAGTGTAGGGTGTAGAGTGTAGAGTGTAGGGTGTAGAGTGTAGCGTGGAGAGTGTATAGTGTAGAGTGTAGCGTGTAGGGTGTAGGGTGTAGAGTGTAGAGTGTAGCGTGTAGGGTGTAGGGTGTAGGGTGTAGGGTGTAGCGTGTAGAGTGTAGCGTGTAGAGTGTAGCGTGTAGGGTGTAGAGTGTAGCATGTAGCATGTAGGGTGTAGCGCGTAGCGTGTAGGGTGTAGAGTGTAGGGTGTAGGGTGTATAGTGTAGCGTGTAGCGTGTAGAGTGTAGCGTGTAGGGTGTAGAGTGTAGCGTGTAGCGTGTAGCGTGTAGAGTGTAGCGTGTAGGGTGTAGGGTGTAGGGTGTAGCGTGTAGGGTGTAGACTGTAGAGTGTAGAGTGTAGAGTGTGGCGTGTAGCGTGTAGGGTGTAGAGTGTAGCGTGTAGGGTGTAGGGTGTAGAGTGTAGCGTGTAGGGTGTAGGGTGTAGGGTGTAGAGTGTAGAGTGTAGGGTGTAGAGTGTAGGGTGTAGGGTGTAGAGTGTAGAGTGTAGCGTGTAGCGTGTAGGGTGTAGAGTGTAGCGTGTAGCGTGTAGAGTGTAGCGTGTAGGGTGTAGGGTGTAGGGTGTAGCGTGTAGGGTGTAGACTGTAGAGTGTAGAGTGTAGAGTGTGGCGTGTAGCGTGTAGGGTGTAGAGTGTAGCGTGTAGTGTGTAGAGTGTAGCGTGTAGCGTGTAGGGTGTAGGGTGTAGCGTGTAGGGTGTAGACTGTAGAGTGTAGAGTGTAGAGTGTGGCGTGTAGAGTGTAGGGTGTAGAGTGTATCGTGTAGCGTGTAGGGTGTAGAGTGTAGCGTGTTGGGTGTAGAGTGTAGAGTGTAGGGTGTAGAGTGTAGAGTGTAGGGTGTAGGGTGTAGAGTGTGGCGTGTAGGGTGTAGAATGTAGCATGTAGCGTGTAGCGTGTAGGGTGTAGGGTGTAGAGTGTAGGGTGTAGGGTGTAGAGTGTAGGGTGTAGAGTGTGGCGTGTAGGGTGTAGCATGTAGCGTGTAGCGTGTAGCGTGTAGAGTGTAGAGTGTAGCGTGTAGGGTGTAGAGTGTAGCGTGTAGGGTGTAAGGTGTAGCGTGTAGTGTGTAGGGTGTAGAGTGTAGAGTGTAGAGTGTGGCGTGTGGCGTGTAGCGTGTAGCGTGTAGGGTGTAGGGTGTAGGGTGTAGAGTGTAGCGTGTAGGGTGTAGAGTGTAGCGTGTAGGGTGTAGCGTGTAGAGTGTAGAGTGTGGCGTGTGGCGTGTAGCGTGTAGCGTGTAGGGTGTAGGGTGTAGCATGTAGGGTGTAGAGTATAGAGTGTAGAGTGTAGGGTGTAGAGTGTAGAGTGTAGAGTGTAGGGAGTAGTGTGTAGGGTGTAGCGCGTAGCGTGTAGCGTGTAGGGTGTAGGGTGTAGAGTGTAGGGTGTAGAGTGTAGCATGTGGCGTGTAGGGTGTAGAGTGTAGGGTGTAGGGTGTAGAGTGTAGGGTGTAGGGTGTAGAGTGTAGAGTGTAGGGTGTAGCGTGTAGGGTGTAGCGTGTAGGGTGTAGCTTGTTGGGTGTAGCGTGTAGCATGTAGGGTGTAAAGTTTAGCGTGTAGAGTGTAGCGTGTAGGGTGTAGAGTGTAGCGTGTAGAATGTAGAGTGTAGCGTGTAGAATGTAGAGTGTAGCGTGTAGCGCGTAGCGTGTAGAGTGTAGCGTGTAGGCTGTAGAGTGTAGGGTGTATCGTGTAGGGTGTAGCATGTAGCCTGTAGCATGTAGCGTGTAGGGTGTAAAGTGTAGGGTGTAGCGTGTAGGGTGTAGAGTGTAGCGTGTAGAGTGTAGCGTGTAGGGTGTAGTGTGTAGCGTGTAGGGTGCAGCGTGTAGAGTGTAGCGTGTAGAGTGTAGAGTGTAGCATGTAGGGTGTAGAGTGTAGCATGTAGGGTGTAGAGTGTAGCGTGTAGCGTGAAGGGTGTAGCGTGTAGCGTGTAGGGTGTACAGTGTAGCGTGTAGCTTGTAGGGTGTAGAGTGTAGAGTGTAGGGTGTAGGGTGTAGGGTGTAGAGTGTAGGGTGTAGGGTGTAGGGTGTAGAGTGTAGGGTGTAGGGTGTAGGGTGTAGCGTGTAGGGTGTAGAGTGTAGAGTGTAGAGTGTAGAGTGTGGCGTGTAGAGTGTAGGGTGTAGGGTGTAGGGTGTAGGATGTAGAGTGTAGAGTGTAGGGTGTAGGGTGTAGGGTGTAGAGTGTAGGGTGTAGGGTGTAGGGTGTAGGGTGTAGAGTGTAGGGTGTAGGGTGTAGGGTGTAGCGTGTAGGGTGTAGAGTGTAGAGTGTAGAGTGTAGAGTGTGGCGTGTAGAGTGTAGGGTGTAGGGTGTAGGGTGTAGGATGTAGAGTGTAGAGTGTAGGGTGTAGGGTGTAGGGTGTAGCGTGTAGCGTGTAGAGTGGAGCGTGTGGGCTGTAGAGTGTAGAGTATAGAGTGTAGCGTGTAGGGTGTAGCATGTAGGGTGTAGCTTGTAGCGTGTAGGGTGTAGAGTGTAGAGTGTAGGGTGTAGAGTGTAGAGTGTAGAGTGTAGGGTGTAGGGTGTAGAGTGTAGAGTGTAGCGTGTAGCGTGTAGGGTGCAGCGTGTAGGGTGTAGCGTGTAGCGTGTAGGGTGCAGAGTGTAGAGTGTAGCGTGTAGCGTGTAGGGTGTAGCGTGTAGGGTGTACGGTGTAGCGTGTAGGGTGTAGGGTGTAGGGTGAAGGGTGTAGGGTGAAGAGTGTAGAATGTAGGGTGTAGAGTGTAGGGTGTAGGGTGAAGAGTGTAGCGTGTAGCGTGTAGAATGTAGGGTGTAGAGTGTAGCGTGTAGCGTGTAGAGTGTAGAGTGCAGGGTGTAGCGTGTAGAGTGTAGAGTGTAGCGTGTAGCATGTGGCGTGTAGGGTGTAGAGTGTAGGGTGTAGGGTGTAGAGTGTAGGGTGTAGGGTGTAGGCTGTAGAGTGTAGAGTGTAGGGTGTAGAGTGTAGAGTGTAGCGTGTAGGGTGTAGGGTGTAGAGTGTAGAGTGTAGAGTGTAGGGTGTAGAGTGTAGGGTGTAGCGTGTAGCTTGTAGGGTGTAGGGTGTAGAGTGTAGGGTGTAGGGTGTAGAGTGTAGGGTGTAGCGTGTAGGGTGTAGGGTGTAGAGTGTAGGGTGTAGAGTGTAGGGTGTAGGGTGTAGAGTGTAGGGTGTAGCGTGTAGGGTGTAGCGTGTAGGGTGTAGGGTGTAGAGTGTAGGGTGTAGAGTGTAGGGTGTAGGGTGTAGAGTGCAGGGTGTAGCGTGTAGAGTGTAGCGTGTAGCATGTGGCGTGTAGGGTGTAGGGTGTAGAGTGTAGGGTGTAGAGTGTAGGGTGTAGAGTGTAGCGTGTAGGGTGTAGGGTGTAGCGTGTAGGGTGTAGAGTGTAGGGTGTAGAGTGTAGGGTGTAGAGTGTGGGGTGTAGAGTGTGGGGTGTAGAGTGTAGGGTGTAGGGTGTAGGGTGTAGGGTGTAGAGTGCAGGGTGTAGCGTGTAGAGTGTAGCGTGTAGCGTGCAGCATGTGGCGTGTAGGGTGTAGAGTGTAGGGTGTAGGGTGTAGAGTGTAGGGTGTAGGGTGTAGAGTGTAGGGTGTAGCGAGTAGCGTGTAGGGTGTAGCGTGTAGGGTGTAGAGTGTAGGGTGTAGGGTGTAGAGTGCAGGGTGTAGCGTGTAGAGTGTAGAGTGTAGAGTGTAGCGTGTAGCATGTGGCGTGTAGGGTGTAGAGTGTATGGTGTAGAGTGTAGGGTGTAGAGTGTAGAGTGTAGTGTATAGTGTGTAGAGTGTAGGGTGCAGGGTGTAGAGTGTAGGGTGTAGGGTGTAGAGTGTAGCGTGTAGGGTGTAGTATGTAGCGTGTAGGGTGTAGAGTGTAGAGTGTAGAGTTTAGGGTGTAGGGTGTAAAGTGTAGAGTGTAGAGTGTAGGGTGTAGAGTGCAGGGTGTAGAGTGTAGCGTGTAGGGTGCAGAGTGTAGGGTGTAGCGTGTAGGGTGTAGAGTGTAGGGTGTAGCGTGTAGGGTGTAGCATTTAGGGTGTAGCTTGTAGGGTGTAGCGTGTAGCGTGTATCGTGTAGCGCGTAGCGTGTAGAGTGTAGCGTGTAGGGTGCAGAGTGTAGGGTGCAGAGTGTAGGGTGCAGAGTGTAGGGTGTAGCGTGTTGGGTGTAGAGTGTGGCGTGTAGCGTGTGGCGTGTAGCGTGTGGCGTGTAGGGTGTGGCGTGTAGGGTGTAGCTTGTAGCGTGTAGAGTGTAGCGTGTAGGGTGTAGGCTGTAGCGTGTAGGGTGTAGGGTGTAGAGTGTAGCGTGTAGCATGTAGCGTGTAGGGTGTAAAGTGTAGCGTGTAGCGTGTAGAGTGTAGCGTGTAGCATGTAGGGTGTAGCCTGTAGCGTGTAGCATGTAGGGTGTAGAGTGTAGCGTGTAGCGTGTAGGGTGTAGAGTGTAGCGTGTAGTGTGTAGAGTGTAGCGTGTAGGGTGTAGGGTGTAGCGTGTAGGGTGTAGACTGTAGAGTGTAGAGTGTGGCGTGTAGAGTGTAGGGTGTAGAGTGTATCGTGTAGGGTGTAGAGTGTAGCGTGTAGGGTGTAGAGTGTAGAGTGTAGAGTGTAGGGTGTAGGGTGTAGAGTGTAGGGTGTAGGGTGTAGGGTGTAGAGTGTAGGGTGTAGAGTGTAGGGTGTAGAGTGTAGGGTGTAGAGTGCAGGGTGTAGAGTGTAGCGTGTAGGGTGCAGAGTGTAGGGTGTAGCGTGTAGGGTGTAGAGTGTAGGGTGTAGCGTGTAGGGTGTAGCGTTTAGGGTGTAGCGTGTAGGGTGTAGCGTGTAGGGTGTAGGGTGTAGGGTGTAGAGTGTAGCGTGTAGAGTGTAGAGTGTAGGGTGTGGAGTGTAGCATGTAGGGTGTAGAGTGTAGCGTGTAGCGTGTAGCGCGTAGCGCGTAGGGTGTAGCGTGTAGGGTGTAGAGTGTAGAGTGTAGCGTGTAGAGTGTAGGGTGCAGGGTGTAGAGTGTAGGGTGTAGAGTGTAGCGTGTAGGGTGTAGCGTGTAGCGTGTAGCGTGTAGAGTGTAGCGTGTAGAGTGTAGGGTGTAGCGTGTAGGGTGTAGCGTGCAGCGTTTAGGGTGTAGCTTGTTGGGTGTAGCGTGTAGGGTGTAGAGTGTAGCGTGTAGCGCGTAGCGTGTAGAGTGTAGCGTGTAGCGTGTAGGCTGTAGGCTGTAGGGTGTAGGGTGTAGCGTGTAGCGTGTAGCCTGTAGCGTGTAGGGTGTAGGGTGTAGGGTGTAGAGTGTAGCGTGTAGAGTGTAGCGTGTAGCGTGTAGGCTGTAGGCTGTAGGCTGTAGGCTGTAGGCTGAAGAGTGTAGGGTGTAGCGTGTAGCGTGTAGCCTGTAGCGTGTAGCGTGTAGGGTGTAGGGTGTAGAGTGTAGGGTGTAGAGTGTAGGGTGTAGGGTGTAGAGTGTAGGGTGTAGAGTGCAGGGTGTAGAGTGTAGCGTGTAGGGTGCAGAGTGTAGGGTGTAGGGTGTAGCGTGTAGGGTGTAGAGTGTAGGGTGTAGCGTGTAGGGTGTAGGGTGTAGCGTTTAGGGTGTAGCGTGTAGGGTGTAGAGTGTAGCGTGTAGAGTGTAGAGTGTAGGATGTGGAGTGTAGCATATAGGGTGTAGAGTGTAGCGTGTAGCGCGTAGCGTGTAGCGTGTAGCGTGTAGGGTGTAGAGTGTAGCGTGTAGAGTGTAGGGTGCAGGGTGTAGAGTGTAGGGTGTAGAGTGTAGCGTGTAGCGTGTAGCGTGTAGCGTGTAGGGTGTAGCGTGTAGCGTGTAGGGTGTAGCGTGTAGGGTGTAGCGTGTAGCGTTTAGGGTGTAGCTTGTTGGGTGTAGCGTGTAGGGTGTAGAGTGTAGCGTGTAGCGCGTAGCGTGTAGAGTGTAGCGTGTAGCGTGTAGGCTGTAGGCTGTAGAGTGTAGGGTGTAGCGTGTAGCCTGTAGCGTGTAGGGTGTAGGGTGTAGAGTGTAGCGTGTAGAGTGTAGCGTGTAGCGTGTAGGCTGTAGGCTGAAAAGTGTAGGGTGTAGCGTGCAGCGTGTAGCCTGTAGCGTGTAGCGTGTAGGGTGTAGGGTGTAGGGTGTAGAGTGTAGCGTGTAGAGTGTAGCGTGTAGGGTGTAGGCTGTAGGCTGTAGAGTGTAGGGTGTAGCGTGTAGCGTGTAGCCTGTAGCCTGTAGGGTGTAGAGTGTAGGGTGTAGAGTGTAGCATGTAGAGTGTAGCGTGTAGCGTGTAGCGTGTAGGGTGTAGGGTGTAAAGTGTAGCGTGTAGGGTGTAGCGTGTAGAGTGTAGCGTGTAGAGTGTAGCGTGTAGAGTGTAGCATGTAGGGTGTAGAGTGTAGCGTGTAGAGTGTAGGGTGTAGCGTGTAGGGTGTAGCGGGTAGCGTGTAGAGTGTAGCGTGTAGCGTGTAGGGTGTAGGGTGTAGCGTGTAGGCTGTAGAGTGTAGCGTGTAGCCTGTAGCGTGTAGGGTGTAGGCTTTAGAGTGTAGGGTGTAGGGTGTAGCGTGTAGGGTGTAGCGTGTAGGGTGTAGCGTGTAGCGTGTAGGGTGTAGCGTGTAGGGTGTAGCGTGTAGCGTGTAGGGTGTAGCGTGTAGCGTGTAGGCTGTAGGCTGTAGAGTGTAGGGTGTAGCGTGTAGCCTGTAGCGTGTAGGGTGTAGGGTGTAGAGTGTAGCGTGTAGAGTGTAGCGTGTAGCGTGTAGGCTGTAGGCTGTAGGCTGAAGAGTGTAGGGTGTAGCGTGTAGCCTGTAGCGTGTAGCGTGTAGGGTGTAGGGTGTAGGGTGTAGAGTGTAGCGTGTAGAGTGTAGCGTGTAGGGTGTAGGCTGTAGAGTGTAGGGTGTAGCGTGTAGCCTGTAGCGTGTAGGGTGTAGAGTGTAGAGTGTAGCATGTAGAGTGTAGCGTGTAGCATGTAGCGTGTAGGGTGTAGAGTGTAGCGTGTAGAGTGTAGCGTGTAGAGTGTAGCGTGTAGAGTGTAGCATGTAGGGTGTAGAGTGTAGCGTGTAGAGTGTAGGGTGTAGCGTGTAGAGTGTAGGGTGTAGCGGGTAGCATGTAGAGTGTAGCGTGTAGAGTGTAGCGTGTAAAGTGTAGCGTGTAGGGTGTAGAGTGTAGCATGTAGCATGTAGGGTGTAGCGCGTAGCGTGTAGGGTGTAGAGTGTAGGGTGTAGGGTGTATAGTGTAGCGTGTAGCGTGTAGAGTGTAGCGTGTAGGGTGTAGAGTGTAGCGTGTAGCGTGTAGCGTGTAGAGTGTAGCGTGTAGGGTGTAGGGTGTAGGGTGTAGCGTGTAGGGTGTAGACTGTAGAGTGTAGAGTGTAGAGTGTGGCGTGTAGCGTGTAGGGTGTAGAGTGTAGCGTGTAGGGTGTAGGGTGTAGAGTGTAGCGTGTAGGGTGTAGGGTGTAGGGTGTAGAGTGTAGAGTGTAGGGTGTAGAGTGTAGGGTGTAGGGTGTAGAGTGTAGAGTGTAGCGTGTAGCGTGTAGGGTGTAGAGTGTAGCGTGTAGCGTGTAGAGTGTAGCGTGTAGGGTGTAGGGTGTAGGGTGTAGCGTGTAGGGTGTAGACTGTAGAGTGTAGAGTGTAGAGTGTGGCGTGTAGCGTGTAGGGTGTAGAGTGTAGCGTGTAGTGTGTAGAGTGTAGCGTGTAGCGTGTAGGGTGTAGGGTGTAGCGTGTAGGGTGTAGACTGTAGAGTGTAGAGTGTAGAGTGTGGCGTGTAGAGTGTAGGGTGTAGAGTGTATCGTGTAGCGTGTAGGGTGTAGAGTGTAGCGTGTTGGGTGTAGAGTGTAGAGTGTAGGGTGTAGAGTGTAGAGTGTAGGGTGTAGGGTGTAGAGTGTGGCGTGTAGGGTGTAGAATGTAGCATGTAGCGTGTAGCGTGTAGGGTGTAGGGTGTAGAGTGTAGGGTGTAGGGTGTAGAGTGTAGGGTGTAGAGTGTGGCGTGTAGGGTGTAGCATGTAGCGTGTAGCGTGTAGCGTGTAGAGTGTAGAGTGTAGCGTGTAGGGTGTAGAGTGTAGCGTGTAGGGTGTAAGGTGTAGCGTGTAGTGTGTAGGGTGTAGAGTGTAGAGTGTAGAGTGTGGCGTGTGGCGTGTAGCGTGTAGCGTGTAGGGTGTAGGGTGTAGGGTGTAGAGTGTAGCGTGTAGGGTGTAGAGTGTAGCGTGTAGGGTGTAGCGTGTAGAGTGTAGAGTGTGGCGTGTGGCGTGTAGCGTGTAGCGTGTAGGGTGTAGGGTGTAGCATGTAGGGTGTAGAGTATAGAGTGTAGAGTGTAGGGTGTAGAGTGTAGAGTGTAGAGTGTAGGGAGTAGTGTGTAGGGTGTAGCGCGTAGCGTGTAGCGTGTAGGGTGTAGGGTGTAGAGTGTAGGGTGTAGAGTGTAGCATGTGGCGTGTAGGGTGTAGAGTGTAGGGTGTAGGGTGTAGAGTGTAGGGTGTAGGGTGTAGAGTGTAGAGTGTAGGGTGTAGCGTGTAGGGTGTAGCGTGTAGGGTGTAGCTTGTTGGGTGTAGCGTGTAGCATGTAGGGTGTAAAGTTTAGCGTGTAGAGTGTAGCGTGTAGGGTGTAGAGTGTAGCGTGTAGAATGTAGAGTGTAGCGTGTAGAATGTAGAGTGTAGCGTGTAGCGCGTAGCGTGTAGAGTGTAGCGTGTAGGCTGTAGAGTGTAGGGTGTATCGTGTAGGGTGTAGCATGTAGCCTGTAGCATGTAGCGTGTAGGGTGTAAAGTGTAGGGTGTAGCGTGTAGGGTGTAGAGTGTAGCGTGTAGAGTGTAGCGTGTAGGGTGTAGTGTGTAGCGTGTAGGGTGCAGCGTGTAGAGTGTAGCGTGTAGAGTGTAGAGTGTAGCATGTAGGGTGTAGAGTGTAGCATGTAGGGTGTAGAGTGTAGCGTGTAGCGTGAAGGGTGTAGCGTGTAGCGTGTAGGGTGTACAGTGTAGCGTGTAGCTTGTAGGGTGTAGAGTGTAGAGTGTAGGGTGTAGGGTGTAGGGTGTAGAGTGTAGGGTGTAGGGTGTAGGGTGTAGAGTGTAGGGTGTAGGGTGTAGGGTGTAGCGTGTAGGGTGTAGAGTGTAGAGTGTAGAGTGTAGAGTGTGGCGTGTAGAGTGTAGGGTGTAGGGTGTAGGGTGTAGGATGTAGAGTGTAGAGTGTAGGGTGTAGGGTGTAGGGTGTAGAGTGTAGGGTGTAGGGTGTAGGGTGTAGGGTGTAGAGTGTAGGGTGTAGGGTGTAGGGTGTAGCGTGTAGGGTGTAGAGTGTAGAGTGTAGAGTGTAGAGTGTGGCGTGTAGAGTGTAGGGTGTAGGGTGTAGGGTGTAGGATGTAGAGTGTAGAGTGTAGGGTGTAGGGTGTAGAGTGTAGGGTGTAGCGTGTAGCGTGTAGAGTGGAGCGTGTGGGCTGTAGAGTGTAGAGTATAGAGTGTAGCGTGTAGGGTGTAGCATGTAGGGTGTAGCTTGTAGCGTGTAGGGTGTAGAGTGTAGAGTGTAGGGTGTAGAGTGTAGAGTGTAGAGTGTAGGGTGTAGGGTGTAGAGTGTAGAGTGTAGCGTGTAGCGTGTAGGGTGCAGCGTGTAGGGTGTAGCGTGTAGCGTGTAGGGTGCAGAGTGTAGAGTGTAGCGTGTAGCGTGTAGGGTGTAGCGTGTAGGGTGTACGGTGTAGCGTGTAGGGTGTAGGGTGTAGGGTGAAGGGTGTAGGGTGAAGAGTGTAGAATGTAGGGTGTAGAGTGTAGGGTGTAGGGTGAAGAGTGTAGCGTGTAGCGTGTAGAATGTAGGGTGTAGAGTGTAGCGTGTAGCGTGTAGAGTGTAGAGTGCAGGGTGTAGCGTGTAGAGTGTAGAGTGTAGCGTGTAGCATGTGGCGTGTAGGGTGTAGAGTGTAGGGTGTAGGGTGTAGAGTGTAGGGTGTAGGGTGTAGGCTGTAGAGTGTAGAGTGTAGGGTGTAGAGTGTAGAGTGCAGCGTGTAGGGTGTAGGGTGTAGAGTGTAGAGTGTAGAGTGTAGGGTGTAGAGTGTAGGGTGTAGCGTGTAGCTTGTAGGGTGTAGGGTGTAGAGTGTAGGGTGTAGGGTGTAGAGTGTAGGGTGTAGCGTGTAGGGTGTAGGGTGTAGAGTGTAGGGTGTAGAGTGTAGGGTGTAGGGTGTAGAGTGTAGGGTGTAGCGTGTAGGGTGTAGCGTGTAGGGTGTAGGGTGTAGAGTGTAGGGTGTAGAGTGTAGGGTGTAGGGTGTAGAGTGCAGGGTGTAGCGTGTAGAGTGTAGCGTGTAGCATGTGGCGTGTAGGGTGTAGGGTGTAGAGTGTAGGGTGTAGAGTGTAGGGTGTAGAGTGTAGCGTGTAGGGTGTAGGGTGTAGCGTGTAGGGTGTAGAGTGTAGGGTGTAGAGTGTAGGGTGTAGAGTGTGGGGTGTAGAGTGTGGGGTGTAGAGTGTAGGGTGTAGGGTGTAGGGTGTAGGGTGTAGAGTGCAGGGTGTAGCGTGTAGAGTGTAGCGTGTAGCGTGCAGCATGTGGCGTGTAGGGTGTAGAGTGTAGGGTGTAGGGTGTAGAGTGTAGGGTGTAGGGTGTAGAGTGTAGGGTGTAGCGAGTAGCGTGTAGGGTGTAGCGTGTAGGGTGTAGAGTGTAGGGTGTAGGGTGTAGAGTGCAGGGTGTAGCGTGTAGAGTGTAGAGTGTAGAGTGTAGCGTGTAGCATGTGGCGTGTAGGGTGTAGAGTGTATGGTGTAGAGTGTAGGGTGTAGAGTGTAGAGTGTAGTGTATAGTGTGTAGAGTGTAGGGTGCAGGGTGTAGAGTGTAGGGTGTAGGGTGTAGAGTGTAGCGTGTAGGGTGTAGTATGTAGCGTGTAGGGTGTAGAGTGTAGAGTGTAGAGTTTAGGGTGTAGGGTGTAAAGTGTAGAGTGTAGAGTGTAGGGTGTAGAGTGCAGGGTGTAGAGTGTAGCGTGTAGGGTGCAGAGTGTAGGGTGTAGCGTGTAGGGTGTAGAGTGTAGGGTGTAGCGTGTAGGGTGTAGCATTTAGGGTGTAGCTTGTAGGGTGTAGCGTGTAGCGTGTATCGTGTAGCGCGTAGCGTGTAGAGTGTAGCGTGTAGGGTGCAGAGTGTAGGGTGCAGAGTGTAGGGTGCAGAGTGTAGGGTGTAGCGTGTTGGGTGTAGAGTGTGGCGTGTAGCGTGTGGCGTGTAGCGTGTGGCGTGTAGGGTGTGGCGTGTAGGGTGTAGCTTGTAGCGTGTAGAGTGTAGCGTGTAGGGTGTAGGCTGTAGCGTGTAGGGTGTAGGGTGTAGAGTGTAGCGTGTAGCATGTAGCGTGTAGGGTGTAAAGTGTAGCGTGTAGCGTGTAGAGTGTAGCGTGTAGCATGTAGGGTGTAGCCTGTAGCGTGTAGCATGTAGGGTGTAGAGTGTAGCGTGTAGCGTGTAGGGTGTAGAGTGTAGCGTGTAGTGTGTAGAGTGTAGCGTGTAGGGTGTAGGGTGTAGCGTGTAGGGTGTAGACTGTAGAGTGTAGAGTGTGGCGTGTAGAGTGTAGGGTGTAGAGTGTATCGTGTAGGGTGTAGAGTGTAGCGTGTAGGGTGTAGAGTGTAGAGTGTAGAGTGTAGGGTGTAGGGTGTAGAGTGTAGGGTGTAGGGTGTAGGGTGTAGAGTGTAGGGTGTAGAGTGTAGGGTGTAGAGTGTAGGGTGTAGAGTGCAGGGTGTAGAGTGTAGCGTGTAGGGTGCAGAGTGTAGGGTGTAGCGTGTAGGGTGTAGAGTGTAGGGTGTAGCGTGTAGGGTGTAGCGTTTAGGGTGTAGCGTGTAGGGTGTAGCGTGTAGGGTGTAGGGTGTAGGGTGTAGAGTGTAGCGTGTAGAGTGTAGAGTGTAGGGTGTGGAGTGTAGCATGTAGGGTGTAGAGTGTAGCGTGTAGCGTGTAGCGCGTAGCGCGTAGGGTGTAGCGTGTAGGGTGTAGAGTGTAGAGTGTAGCGTGTAGAGTGTAGGGTGCAGGGTGTAGAGTGTAGGGTGTAGAGTGTAGCGTGTAGGGTGTAGCGTGTAGCGTGTAGCGTGTAGAGTGTAGCGTGTAGAGTGTAGGGTGTAGCGTGTAGGGTGTAGCGTGCAGCGTTTAGGGTGTAGCTTGTTGGGTGTAGCGTGTAGGGTGTAGAGTGTAGCGTGTAGCGCGTAGCGTGTAGAGTGTAGCGTGTAGCGTGTAGGCTGTAGGCTGTAGGGTGTAGGGTGTAGCGTGTAGCGTGTAGCCTGTAGCGTGTAGGGTGTAGGGTGTAGGGTGTAGAGTGTAGCGTGTAGAGTGTAGCGTGTAGCGTGTAGGCTGTAGGCTGTAGGCTGTAGGCTGTAGGCTGAAGAGTGTAGGGTGTAGCGTGTAGCGTGTAGCCTGTAGCGTGTAGCGTGTAGGGTGTAGGGTGTAGAGTGTAGGGTGTAGAGTGTAGGGTGTAGGGTGTAGAGTGTAGGGTGTAGAGTGCAGGGTGTAGAGTGTAGCGTGTAGGGTGCAGAGTGTAGGGTGTAGGGTGTAGCGTGTAGGGTGTAGAGTGTAGGGTGTAGCGTGTAGGGTGTAGGGTGTAGCGTTTAGGGTGTAGCGTGTAGGGTGTAGAGTGTAGCGTGTAGAGTGTAGAGTGTAGGATGTGGAGTGTAGCATATAGGGTGTAGAGTGTAGCGTGTAGCGCGTAGCGTGTAGCGTGTAGCGTGTAGGGTGTAGAGTGTAGCGTGTAGAGTGTAGGGTGCAGGGTGTAGAGTGTAGGGTGTAGAGTGTAGCGTGTAGCGTGTAGCGTGTAGCGTGTAGGGTGTAGCGTGTAGCGTGTAGGGTGTAGCGTGTAGGGTGTAGCGTGTAGCGTTTAGGGTGTAGCTTGTTGGGTGTAGCGTGTAGGGTGTAGAGTGTAGCGTGTAGCGCGTAGCGTGTAGAGTGTAGCGTGTAGCGTGTAGGCTGTAGGCTGTAGAGTGTAGGGTGTAGCGTGTAGCCTGTAGCGTGTAGGGTGTAGGGTGTAGAGTGTAGCGTGTAGAGTGTAGCGTGTAGCGTGTAGGCTGTAGGCTGAAAAGTGTAGGGTGTAGCGTGCAGCGTGTAGCCTGTAGCGTGTAGCGTGTAGGGTGTAGGGTGTAGGGTGTAGAGTGTAGCGTGTAGAGTGTAGCGTGTAGGGTGTAGGCTGTAGGCTGTAGAGTGTAGGGTGTAGCGTGTAGCGTGTAGCCTGTAGCCTGTAGGGTGTAGAGTGTAGGGTGTAGAGTGTAGCATGTAGAGTGTAGCGTGTAGCGTGTAGCGTGTAGGGTGTAGGGTGTAAAGTGTAGCGTGTAGGGTGTAGCGTGTAGAGTGTAGCGTGTAGAGTGTAGCGTGTAGAGTGTAGCATGTAGGGTGTAGAGTGTAGCGTGTAGAGTGTAGGGTGTAGCGTGTAGGGTGTAGCGGGTAGCGTGTAGAGTGTAGCGTGTAGCGTGTAGGGTGTAGGGTGTAGCGTGTAGGCTGTAGAGTGTAGCGTGTAGCCTGTAGCGTGTAGGGTGTAGGCTTTAGAGTGTAGGGTGTAGGGTGTAGCGTGTAGGGTGTAGCGTGTAGGGTGTAGCGTGTAGCGTGTAGGGTGTAGCGTGTAGGGTGTAGCGTGTAGCGTGTAGGGTGTAGCGTGTAGCGTGTAGGCTGTAGGCTGTAGAGTGTAGGGTGTAGCGTGTAGCCTGTAGCGTGTAGGGTGTAGGGTGTAGAGTGTAGCGTGTAGAGTGTAGCGTGTAGCGTGTAGGCTGTAGGCTGTAGGCTGAAGAGTGTAGGGTGTAGCGTGTAGCCTGTAGCGTGTAGCGTGTAGGGTGTAGGGTGTAGGGTGTAGAGTGTAGCGTGTAGAGTGTAGCGTGTAGGGTGTAGGCTGTAGAGTGTAGGGTGTAGCGTGTAGCCTGTAGCGTGTAGGGTGTAGAGTGTAGAGTGTAGCATGTAGAGTGTAGCGTGTAGCATGTAGCGTGTAGGGTGTAGAGTGTAGCGTGTAGAGTGTAGCGTGTAGAGTGTAGCGTGTAGAGTGTAGCATGTAGGGTGTAGAGTGTAGCGTGTAGAGTGTAGGGTGTAGCGTGTAGAGTGTAGGGTGTAGCGGGTAGCATGTAGAGTGTAGCGTGTAGAGTGTAGCGTGTAAAGTGTAGCGTGTAGAGTGTAGCGTGTAGAGTGTAGCGTGTAGAGTGTAGCGTGTAGAGTGTAGCGTGTAGAGTGTAGCGTGTAGGGTGTAGAGTGTAGGGTGTAGCGTGTAGGGTGTAGCGTGTAGGGTGTATGGTGTAGAATGTAGGGTGTATGGTGTAGGGTGTAGCGTGTAGAGTGTAGCGTGTAGGGTGTAGATTGTAGAGTGTAGCGTGTAGGGTGTAGAGTGTAGAGTGTAGCGTGTAGGGTGTAGCGTGTAGAGTGTAGCGTGTAGGGTGTAGATTGTAGAGTGTAGCGTGTAGGGTGTAGAGTGTAGAGTGTAGCGTGTAGAGTGTAGCGTGTAGAGTGTAGAGTGTAGAGTGTAGCGTGTAGGGTGTAGGGTGTAGGGTGTATAGTGTAGAGTGTAGGGTGTAGGGTGTAGAGTGTAGAGTGTAGAGTGTACAGTGTAGCGTGTAGGGTGTAGGGTGCAGAGTGTAGGGTGTAGAGTGTAGGGTGTAGAGTGTAGGGTGTAGAGTGTAGGGTGTAGCGTGTAGGGTGTAGGGTGTAGCGTGTAGGGTGTAGCGTGTAGGGTGCACAGAGTAGAGTGTAGCGTGTAGGGTGTAGCGTGTAGGGTGCAGAGAGTAGAGTGTAGCGTGTAGGGTGTAGCGTGTAGCGTTTAGGGTGTAGAGTGTAGGGTGTAGCGTGTAGGGTGCACAGAGTAGAGTGTAGCGTGTAGGGTGTAGCGTGTAGGGTGCAGAGAGTAGAGTGTAGCGTGTAGGGTGTAGCGTGTAGCGTTTAGCGTGTAGGGTGTAGAGTGTAGAGTGTAGCGTGTAGAGTGCAGCGTGTAGCATGTAGGGTGTAGGGTGTAGAGTGTAGCGTGTAGCGTGTAGGGTGCAGCGTGTAGGGTGTAGGGTGTAGAGTGTAGCGTGTAGGGTGTAGAGTGTAGCATGTAGGGTGTAGCGTGTAGCGTTTAGAGTGTAGAGTGTAGCGTGTAGAGTGTAGCGTGTAGAGTGTAGCGTGTAGAGTGTAGCGTGTAGAGTGTAGAGTGTAGCGTGTAGGGTGCAGAGTGTAGGGTGTAGCGTGTAGCGTGTAGGGTGTATGGCGTAGAATGTAGGGTGTATGGTGTAGGGTGTAGCGTGTAGAGTGTAGTGTGTAGGGTGTAGAGTGTAGAGTGTAGAGTGTAGCGTGTAGGGTGTAGAGTGTAGCGTGTAGGGTGTAGGGTGTAGAGTGTAGCGTGTAGGGTGTAGGGTGTAGGGTGTAGGGTGTAGGGTGTAGAGTGTAGAGTGTAGCGTGTAGGGTGTAGATTGTAGAGTGTAGCGTGTAGGGTGTAGAGTGTAGAGTGTAGAGTGTAGCGTGTAGGGTGTAGAGTGTAGCGTGTAGGGTGTAGGGTGTAGCGTGTAGGGTGTAGGGTGTAGGGTGTAGGGTGTAGAGTGTAGAGTGTAGAGTGTAGAGTGTAGGGTGTAGAGTGTAGAGTGTAGAGTGTACAGTGTAGGGTGTAGAGTGTAGGGTGTAGAGTGTAGGGTGTAGGGTGTAGGGTGTAGCGTGTAGAGTGTAGAGTGTAGCATGTAGGGTGTAGAGTGTAGCGTGTAGGGTGTAGGGTGTAGGGTGTAGGGTGTAGAGTGTAGAGTGTAGCGTGTAGGGTGTAGGGTGTAGGGTGTAGAGTGTAGAGTGTAGAGTGTAGGGTGTACAGTGTAGTGTGTAGGGTGTAGAGTGTAGGGTGTAGAGTGTAGGGTGTAGCGTGTAGGGTGTAGGGAGTAGGGTGTAGGGTGTAGAGTGTAGAGTGTAGGGTGTAGAGTGTAGGGTGTAGCGTGTAGGGTGTAGGGTGTAGAGTGTAGAGTGTAGGGTGTAGAGTGTAGGGTGTAGGGTGTAGGGTGTAGCGTGTAGCATGTAGGGTGTAGGGTGTAGAGTGTAGGGTGTAGGGTGTAGAGTGTAGGGTGTAGGGTGTAGAGTGTAGCGTGTAGCGTGTAGGGTGTAGGGTGTAGAGTGTAGAGTGTAGGGTGTAGAGTGTAGGGTGTAGGGTGTAGGGTGTAGCGTGTAGCATGTAGGGTGTAGGGTGTAGAGTGTAGGGTGTAGGGTGTAGAGTGTAGGGTGTAGCGTGTAGGGTGTAGGGTGTAGAGTGTAGGGTGTAGAGTGTAGGGTGTAGGGTGTAGAGTGTAGGGTGTAGCGTGTAGGGTGTAGCGTGTAGGGTGTAGGGTGTAGGGTGTAGAGTGTAGGGTGTAGGGTGTAGAGTGCAGGGTGTAGCGTGTAGAGTGTAGAGTGTAGAGTGTAGCGTGTAGCATGTGGCGTGTAGGGTGTAGGGTGTAGAGTGTAGGGTGTAGAGTGTAGAGTGTAGAGTGTAGGGTGTAGAGTGTAGTGTGTAGTGTGTAGAGTGTAGGGTGTAGAGTGTAGGGTGTAGAGTGTAGGGTGTAGAGTGTAGCGTGTAGGGTGTAGAGTGTAGGGTGTAGAGTGTAGAGTGTAGGGTGTAGTGTGTAGAGTGTAGAGTGTAGCGTGTAGAGTGTAGCGTGTAGGGTGTAGGGTGTAGAGTGTAGGGTGTAGAGTGTAGGGTGTAGAGTGTAGAGTGTAGGGTGTAGGGTGTAGGGTGTAGAGTGTAGTGTGTAGAGTGTAGGGTGCAGGGTGTAGGGTGTAGAGTGTAGTGTGTAGGGTGTAGTGTGTAGAGTGTAGGGTGTAGGGTGTAGAGTGTAGAGTGTAGGGTGTAGAGTGTAGAGTGTAGGGTGTAGGGTGTAGGATGTAGAGTGTAGGGTGTAGGGTGTAGAGTGTAGGGTGTAGGGTGTAGGGTGTAGAGTGTTGAGTGTAGGGTGTAGAGTGTAGTGTGTAGTGTGTAGTGTGTAGAGTGTAAGGTGTAGGGTGTAGGGTGTAGAGTGTAGGGTGTAGAGTGTAGGGTGTAGAGTGTAGTGTGTAGTGTGTAGGGTGTAGGATGTAGAGTGTAGGGTGTAGAGTGTAGGGTGTAGAGTGTAGGGTGTAGAGTGTAGGGTGTAGAGTGTAGTGTGTAGTGTGTAGGGTGTAGGGTGTAGGGTGTAGAGTGTAGAGTGTAGGGTGTAGGGTGTAGGGTGCAGGGTGTAGGGTGTAGAGTGTAGTGTGTAGGGTGTAGGGTGTAGAGTGTTGAGTGTAGGGTGTAGAGTGTAGTGTGTAGAGTGTAAGGTGTAGGGTGTAGGGTGTAGAGTGTAGGGTGTAGGGTGTAGGCTGTAGAGTGTAGAGTGTAGGGTGTAGAGTGTAGAGTGTAGCGTGTAGCGTGTAGGGTGTAGAGTGTAGAGTGTAGGGTGTAGAGTGTAGGGTGTAGGGTGTAGAGTGTAGGGTGTAGAGTGTAGGGTGTAGAGTGTAGTGTGTAGAGTGTAGGGTGTAGGATGTAGAGTGTAGGGTGTAGGGTGTAGAGTGTAGGGTGTAGGGTGTAGATTGTAGGGTGTAGGGTGTAGGGTGTAGAGTGTAGGGTGTAGAGTGTAGAGTGTAGTGTGTAGGGTGTAGGGTGTAGGGTGTAGGATGTAGAGTGTAGGGTGTAGAGTGTAGGGTGTAGGGTGTAGAGTGTAGTCTGTAGGGTATAGAGTGTAGGGTGTGGGGTGTAGAGTGTAGTGTGTAGAGTGTAGGGTGTAGGGTGTAGAGTGTAGGGTGTAGGGTGTAGAGTGTAGCGTGTAGCGTGTAGGGTGTAGCGTGTAGGGTGTAGCGTGTAGGGTGCACAGAGTAGAGTGTAGCGTGTAGCGTGTAGGGTGTAGCGTGTAGGGTGCAGAGAGTAGAGTGTAGCGTGTAGGGTGTAGCGTTTAGGGTGTAGAGTGTAGGGTGTAGCGTGTAAGGTGTAGAGTGTAGCGTTTAGCGTGTAGGGTGTAGAGTGTAGAGTGTAGCGTGTAGATTGTAGAGTGCAGCGTGTAGCATGTAGGGTGTAGAGTGTAGGGTGTAGAGTGTAGCGTGTAGCGTGTAGGGTGTAGGGTGTAGGGTGTAGCGTGTAGGGTGTAGAGTGTAGCGTGTAGGGTGTAGAGTGTAGCATGTAGGGTGTAGCGTGTAGAGTGTAGCGTGTAGAGTGTAGCGTGTAGAGTGTAGCGTGTAGAGTGTAGCGTGTAGAGTGTAGCGTGTAGGGTGTAGAGTGTAGGGTGTAGCGTGTAGGGTGTAGCGTGTAGGGTGTATGGTGTAGAATGTAGGGTGTATGGTGTAGGGTGTAGCGTGTAGAGTGTAGCGTGTAGGGTGTAGATTGTAGAGTGTAGCGTGTAGGGTGTAGAGTGTAGAGTGTAGCGTGTAGGGTGTAGCGTGTAGAGTGTAGCGTGTAGGGTGTAGATTGTAGAGTGTAGCGTGTAGGGTGTAGAGTGTAGAGTGTAGCGTGTAGAGTGTAGCGTGTAGCGTGTAGAGTGTAGAGTGTAGAGTGTAGCGTGTAGGGTGTAGGGTGTAGAGTGTACAGTGTAGCGTGTAGGGTGTAGGGTGTAGGGTGTAGAGTGTAGGGTGTAGAGTGTAGGGTGTAGCGTGTAGGGTGTAGGGTGTAGCGTGTAGGGTGTAGCGTGTAGGGTGCACAGAGTAGAGTGTAGCGTGTAGGGTGTAGCGTGTAGGGTGCAGAGAGTAGAGTGTAGCGTGTAGGGTGTAGCGTTTAGGGTGTAGAGTGTAGGGTGTAGCGTGTAGGGTGCACAGAGTAGAGTGTAGCGTGTAGGGTGTAGTGTGTAGGGTGCAGAGAGTAGAGTGTAGCGTGTAGGGTGTAGCGTGTAGCGTTTAGCGTGTAGGGTGTAGGGTGTAGAGTGTAGAGTGTAGCGTGTAGAGTGCAGCGTGTAGCATGTAGGGTGTAGGGTGTAGAGTGTAGCGTGTAGCGTGTAGGGTGTAGCGTGTAGGGTGTAGGGTGTAGAGTGTAGCGTGTAGGGTGTAGAGTGTAGCATGTAGGGTGTAGCGTGTAGCGTTTAGAGTGTAGCGTGTAGAGTGTAGCGTGTAGAGTGTAGCGTGTAGAGTGTAGCGTGTGGAGTGTAGAGTGTAGCGTGTAGAGTGTAGCGTGTAGGGTGCAGAGTGTAGGGTGTAGCGTGTAGCGTGTAGGGTGTATGGCGTAGAATGTAGGGTGTATGGTGTAGGGTGTAGCGTGTAGAGTGTAGTGTGTAGGGTGTAGATTGTAGAGTGCAGCGTGTAGGGTGTAGATTGTAGAGTGTAGCGTGTAGGGTGTAGAGTGTAGAGTGTAGAGTGTAGCGTGTAGGGTGTAGAGTGTAGCGTGTAGGGTGTAGGGTGTAGAGTGTAGCGTGTAGGGTGTAGGGTGTAGGGTGTAGGGTGTAGAGTGTAGAGTGTAGGGTGTAGAGTGTAGGGTGTAGAGTGTAGAGTGTACAGTGTAGCGTGTAGGGTGTAGAGTGTAGGGTGTAGAGTGTAGGGTGTAGCGTGTAGGGTGAAGGGTGTAGCGTGTAGAGTGTAGAGTGTAGCGTGTAGGGTGTAGCGTGTAGGGTGTAGGGTGTAGGGTGTAGAGTGTAGAGTGTAGCGTGTAGGGTGTAGGGTGTAGGGTGTAGAGTGTAGAGTGTAGAGTGTAGGGTGTACAGTGTAGTGTGTAGGGTGTAGAGTGTAGGGTGTAGAGTGTAGGGTGTAGCGTGTAGGGTGTAGGGTGTAGGGTGTAGAGTGTAGGGTGTAGAGTGTAGAGTGTAGGGTGTAGAGTGTAGGGTGTAGCGTGTAGGGTGTAGGGTGTAGCGTGTAGGGTGTAGAGTGTAGCGTGTAGAGTGTATAGTGTAGAGTGTAGCGTGTAGGGTGTAGGGTGTAGAGTGTAGAGTGTAGAGTGTAGAGTGTAGGGTGTAGAGTGTAGCGTGTAGCGTGTAGCGTGTAGCGTGTAGCGTGTAGGGTGTAGCGTGTAGGGTGTAGGGTGTAGGGTGTAGAGTGTAGGGTGTAGAGTGTAGAGTGTAGGGTGTAGAGTGTAGCGTGGAGAGTGTATAGTGTAGAGTGTAGCGTGTAGGGTGTAGGGTGTAGAGTGTAGAGTGTAGCGTGTAGGGTGTAGGGTGTAGGGTGTAGGGTGTAGCGTGTAGAGTGTAGCGTGTAGAGTGTAGCGTGTAGGGTGTAGAGTGTAGCATGTAGCATGTAGGGTGTAGCGCGTAGCGTGTAGGGTGTAGAGTGTAGGGTGTAGGGTGTATAGTGTAGCGTGTAGCGTGTAGAGTGTAGCGTGTAGGGTGTAGAGTGTAGCGTGTAGCGTGTAGCGTGTAGAGTGTAGCGTGTAGGGTGTAGGGTGTAGGGTGTAGCGTGTAGGGTGTAGACTGTAGAGTGTAGAGTGTAGAGTGTGGCGTGTAGCGTGTAGGGTGTAGAGTGTAGCGTGTAGGGTGTAGGGTGTAGAGTGTAGCGTGTAGGGTGTAGGGTGTAGGGTGTAGAGTGTAGAGTGTAGGGTGTAGAGTGTAGGGTGTAGGGTGTAGAGTGTAGAGTGTAGCGTGTAGCGTGTAGGGTGTAGAGTGTAGCGTGTAGCGTGTAGAGTGTAGCGTGTAGGGTGTAGGGTGTAGGGTGTAGCGTGTAGGGTGTAGACTGTAGAGTGTAGAGTGTAGAGTGTGGCGTGTAGCGTGTAGGGTGTAGAGTGTAGCGTGTAGTGTGTAGAGTGTAGCGTGTAGCGTGTAGGGTGTAGGGTGTAGCGTGTAGGGTGTAGACTGTAGAGTGTAGAGTGTAGAGTGTGGCGTGTAGAGTGTAGGGTGTAGAGTGTATCGTGTAGCGTGTAGGGTGTAGAGTGTAGCGTGTTGGGTGTAGAGTGTAGAGTGTAGGGTGTAGAGTGTAGAGTGTAGGGTGTAGGGTGTAGAGTGTGGCGTGTAGGGTGTAGAATGTAGCGTGTAGCGTGTAGCGTGTAGGGTGTAGGGTGTAGAGTGTAGGGTGTAGGGTGTAGAGTGTAGGGTGTAGAGTGTGGCGTGTAGGGTGTAGCATGTAGCGTGTAGCGTGTAGCGTGTAGAGTGTAGAGTGTAGCGTGTAGGGTGTAGAGTGTAGCGTGTAGGGTGTAAGGTGTAGCGTGTAGTGTGTAGGGTGTAGAGTGTAGAGTGTAGAGTGTGGCGTGTGGCGTGTAGCGTGTAGCGTGTAGGGTGTAGGGTGTAGGGTGTAGAGTGTAGCGTGTAGGGTGTAGAGTGTAGCGTGTAGGGTGTAGCGTGTAGAGTGTAGAGTGTGGCGTGTGGCGTGTAGCGTGTAGCGTGTAGGGTGTAGGGTGTAGCATGTAGGGTGTAGAGTATAGAGTGTAGAGTGTAGGGTGTAGAGTGTAGAGTGTAGAGTGTAGGGTGTAGTGTGTAGGGTGTAGCGCGTAGCGTGTAGCGTGTAGGGTGTAGGGTGTAGAGTGTAGGGTGTAGAGTGTAGCATGTGGCGTGTAGGGTGTAGAGTGTAGGGTGTAGGGTGTAGAGTGTAGGGTGTAGGGTGTAGAGTGTAGAGTGTAGGGTGTAGCGTGTAGGGTGTAGCGTGTAGGGTGTAGCTTGTTGGGTGTAGCGTGTAGCATGTAGGGTGTAAAGTTTAGCGTGTAGAGTGTAGCGTGTAGGGTGTAGAGTGTAGCGTGTAGAATGTAGAGTGTAGCGTGTAGAATGTAGAGTGTAGCGTGTAGCGCGTAGCGTGTAGAGTGTAGCGTGTAGGCTGTAGAGTGTAGGGTGTATCGTGTAGGGTGTAGCATGTAGCCTGTAGCATGTAGCGTGTAGGGTGTAAAGTGTAGGGTGTAGCGTGTAGGGTGTAGAGTGTAGCGTGTAGAGTGTAGCGTGTAGGGTGTAGTGTGTAGCGTGTAGGGTGCAGCGTGTAGAGTGTAGCGTGTAGAGTGTAGAGTGTAGCATGTAGGGTGTAGAGTGTAGCATGTAGGGTGTAGAGTGTAGCGTGTAGCGTGAAGGGTGTAGCGTGTAGCGTGTAGGGTGTACAGTGTAGCGTGTAGCTTGTAGGGTGTAGAGTGTAGAGTGTAGGGTGTAGGGTGTAGGGTGTAGAGTGTAGGGTGTAGGGTGTAGGGTGTAGAGTGTAGGGTGTAGGGTGTAGGGTGTAGCGTGTAGGGTGTAGAGTGTAGAGTGTAGAGTGTAGAGTGTGGCGTGTAGAGTGTAGGGTGTAGGGTGTAGGGTGTAGGATGTAGAGTGTAGAGTGTAGGGTGTAGGGTGTAGGGTGTAGAGTGTAGGGTGTAGGGTGTAGGGTGTAGGGTGTAGAGTGTAGGGTGTAGGGTGTAGGGTGTAGCGTGTAGGGTGTAGAGTGTAGAGTGTAGAGTGTAGAGTGTGGCGTGTAGAGTGTAGGGTGTAGGGTGTAGGGTGTAGGATGTAGAGTGTAGAGTGTAGGGTGTAGGGTGTAGAGTGTAGGGTGTAGCGTGTAGCGTGTAGAGTGGAGCGTGTGGGCTGTAGAGTGTAGAGTATAGAGTGTAGCGTGTAGGGTGTAGCATGTAGGGTGTAGCTTGTAGCGTGTAGGGTGTAGAGTGTAGAGTGTAGGGTGTAGAGTGTAGAGTGTAGAGTGTAGGGTGTAGGGTGTAGAGTGTAGAGTGTAGCGTGTAGCGTGTAGGGTGCAGCGTGTAGGGTGTAGCGTGTAGCGTGTAGGGTGCAGAGTGTAGAGTGTAGCGTGTAGCGTGTAGGGTGTAGCGTGTAGGGTGTACGGTGTAGCGTGTAGGGTGTAGGGTGTAGGGTGAAGGGTGTAGGGTGAAGAGTGTAGAATGTAGGGTGTAGAGTGTAGGGTGTAGGGTGAAGAGTGTAGCGTGTAGCGTGTAGAATGTAGGGTGTAGAGTGTAGCGTGTAGCGTGTAGAGTGTAGAGTGCAGGGTGTAGCGTGTAGAGTGTAGAGTGTAGCGTGTAGCATGTGGCGTGTAGGGTGTAGAGTGTAGGGTGTAGGGTGTAGAGTGTAGGGTGTAGGGTGTAGGCTGTAGAGTGTAGAGTGTAGGGTGTAGAGTGTAGAGTGTAGCGTGTAGGGTGTAGGGTGTAGAGTGTAGAGTGTAGAGTGTAGGGTGTAGAGTGTAGGGTGTAGCGTGTAGCTTGTAGGGTGTAGGGTGTAGAGTGTAGGGTGTAGGGTGTAGAGTGTAGGGTGTAGCGTGTAGGGTGTAGGGTGTAGAGTGTAGGGTGTAGAGTGTAGGGTGTAGGGTGTAGAGTGTAGGGTGTAGCGTGTAGGGTGTAGCGTGTAGGGTGTAGGGTGTAGAGTGTAGGGTGTAGAGTGTAGGGTGTAGGGTGTAGAGTGCAGGGTGTAGCGTGTAGAGTGTAGCGTGTAGCATGTGGCGTGTAGGGTGTAGGGTGTAGAGTGTAGGGTGTAGAGTGTAGGGTGTAGAGTGTAGCGTGTAGGGTGTAGGGTGTAGCGTGTAGGGTGTAGAGTGTAGGGTGTAGAGTGTAGGGTGTAGAGTGTGGGGTGTAGAGTGTGGGGTGTAGAGTGTAGGGTGTAGGGTGTAGGGTGTAGGGTGTAGAGTGCAGGGTGTAGCGTGTAGAGTGTAGCGTGTAGCGTGCAGCATGTGGCGTGTAGGGTGTAGAGTGTAGGGTGTAGGGTGTAGAGTGTAGGGTGTAGGGTGTAGAGTGTAGGGTGTAGCGAGTAGCGTGTAGGGTGTAGCGTGTAGGGTGTAGAGTGTAGGGTGTAGGGTGTAGAGTGCAGGGTGTAGCGTGTAGAGTGTAGAGTGTAGAGTGTAGCGTGTAGCATGTGGCGTGTAGGGTGTAGAGTGTATGGTGTAGAGTGTAGGGTGTAGAGTGTAGAGTGTAGTGTATAGTGTGTAGAGTGTAGGGTGCAGGGTGTAGAGTGTAGGGTGTAGGGTGTAGAGTGTAGCGTGTAGGGTGTAGTATGTAGCGTGTAGGGTGTAGAGTGTAGAGTGTAGAGTTTAGGGTGTAGGGTGTAAAGTGTAGAGTGTAGAGTGTAGGGTGTAGAGTGCAGGGTGTAGAGTGTAGCGTGTAGGGTGCAGAGTGTAGGGTGTAGCGTGTAGGGTGTAGAGTGTAGGGTGTAGCGTGTAGGGTGTAGCATTTAGGGTGTAGCTTGTAGGGTGTAGCGTGTAGCGTGTATCGTGTAGCGCGTAGCGTGTAGAGTGTAGCGTGTAGGGTGCAGAGTGTAGGGTGCAGAGTGTAGGGTGCAGAGTGTAGGGTGTAGCGTGTTGGGTGTAGAGTGTGGCGTGTAGCGTGTGGCGTGTAGCGTGTGGCGTGTAGGGTGTGGCGTGTAGGGTGTAGCTTGTAGCGTGTAGAGTGTAGCGTGTAGGGTGTAGGCTGTAGCGTGTAGGGTGTAGGGTGTAGAGTGTAGCGTGTAGCATGTAGCGTGTAGGGTGTAAAGTGTAGCGTGTAGCGTGTAGAGTGTAGCGTGTAGCATGTAGGGTGTAGCCTGTAGCGTGTAGCATGTAGGGTGTAGAGTGTAGCGTGTAGCGTGTAGGGTGTAGAGTGTAGCGTGTAGTGTGTAGAGTGTAGCGTGTAGGGTGTAGGGTGTAGCGTGTAGGGTGTAGACTGTAGAGTGTAGAGTGTGGCGTGTAGAGTGTAGGGTGTAGAGTGTATCGTGTAGGGTGTAGAGTGTAGCGTGTAGGGTGTAGAGTGTAGAGTGTAGAGTGTAGGGTGTAGGGTGTAGAGTGTAGGGTGTAGGGTGTAGGGTGTAGAGTGTAGGGTGTAGAGTGTAGGGTGTAGAGTGTAGGGTGTAGAGTGCAGGGTGTAGAGTGTAGCGTGTAGGGTGCAGAGTGTAGGGTGTAGCGTGTAGGGTGTAGAGTGTAGGGTGTAGCGTGTAGGGTGTAGCGTTTAGGGTGTAGCGTGTAGGGTGTAGCGTGTAGGGTGTAGGGTGTAGGGTGTAGAGTGTAGCGTGTAGAGTGTAGAGTGTAGGGTGTGGAGTGTAGCATGTAGGGTGTAGAGTGTAGCGTGTAGCGTGTAGCGCGTAGCGCGTAGGGTGTAGCGTGTAGGGTGTAGAGTGTAGAGTGTAGCGTGTAGAGTGTAGGGTGCAGGGTGTAGAGTGTAGGGTGTAGAGTGTAGCGTGTAGGGTGTAGCGTGTAGCGTGTAGCGTGTAGAGTGTAGCGTGTAGAGTGTAGGGTGTAGCGTGTAGGGTGTAGCGTGCAGCGTTTAGGGTGTAGCTTGTTGGGTGTAGCGTGTAGGGTGTAGAGTGTAGCGTGTAGCGCGTAGCGTGTAGAGTGTAGCGTGTAGCGTGTAGGCTGTAGGCTGTAGGGTGTAGGGTGTAGCGTGTAGCGTGTAGCCTGTAGCGTGTAGGGTGTAGGGTGTAGGGTGTAGAGTGTAGCGTGTAGAGTGTAGCGTGTAGCGTGTAGGCTGTAGGCTGTAGGCTGTAGGCTGTAGGCTGAAGAGTGTAGGGTGTAGCGTGTAGCGTGTAGCCTGTAGCGTGTAGCGTGTAGGGTGTAGGGTGTAGAGTGTAGGGTGTAGAGTGTAGGGTGTAGGGTGTAGAGTGTAGGGTGTAGAGTGCAGGGTGTAGAGTGTAGCGTGTAGGGTGCAGAGTGTAGGGTGTAGGGTGTAGCGTGTAGGGTGTAGAGTGTAGGGTGTAGCGTGTAGGGTGTAGGGTGTAGCGTTTAGGGTGTAGCGTGTAGGGTGTAGAGTGTAGCGTGTAGAGTGTAGAGTGTAGGATGTGGAGTGTAGCATATAGGGTGTAGAGTGTAGCGTGTAGCGCGTAGCGTGTAGCGTGTAGCGTGTAGGGTGTAGAGTGTAGCGTGTAGAGTGTAGGGTGCAGGGTGTAGAGTGTAGGGTGTAGAGTGTAGCGTGTAGCGTGTAGCGTGTAGCGTGTAGGGTGTAGCGTGTAGCGTGTAGGGTGTAGCGTGTAGGGTGTAGCGTGTAGCGTTTAGGGTGTAGCTTGTTGGGTGTAGCGTGTAGGGTGTAGAGTGTAGCGTGTAGCGCGTAGCGTGTAGAGTGTAGCGTGTAGCGTGTAGGCTGTAGGCTGTAGAGTGTAGGGTGTAGCGTGTAGCCTGTAGCGTGTAGGGTGTAGGGTGTAGAGTGTAGCGTGTAGAGTGTAGCGTGTAGCGTGTAGGCTGTAGGCTGAAAAGTGTAGGGTGTAGCGTGCAGCGTGTAGCCTGTAGCGTGTAGCGTGTAGGGTGTAGGGTGTAGGGTGTAGAGTGTAGCGTGTAGAGTGTAGCGTGTAGGGTGTAGGCTGTAGGCTGTAGAGTGTAGGGTGTAGCGTGTAGCGTGTAGCCTGTAGCCTGTAGGGTGTAGAGTGTAGGGTGTAGAGTGTAGCATGTAGAGTGTAGCGTGTAGCGTGTAGCGTGTAGGGTGTAGGGTGTAAAGTGTAGCGTGTAGGGTGTAGCGTGTAGAGTGTAGCGTGTAGAGTGTAGCGTGTAGAGTGTAGCATGTAGGGTGTAGAGTGTAGCGTGTAGAGTGTAGGGTGTAGCGTGTAGGGTGTAGCGGGTAGCGTGTAGAGTGTAGCGTGTAGCGTGTAGGGTGTAGGGTGTAGCGTGTAGGCTGTAGAGTGTAGCGTGTAGCCTGTAGCGTGTAGGGTGTAGGCTTTAGAGTGTAGGGTGTAGGGTGTAGCGTGTAGGGTGTAGCGTGTAGGGTGTAGCGTGTAGCGTGTAGGGTGTAGCGTGTAGGGTGTAGCGTGTAGCGTGTAGGGTGTAGCGTGTAGCGTGTAGGCTGTAGGCTGTAGAGTGTAGGGTGTAGCGTGTAGCCTGTAGCGTGTAGGGTGTAGGGTGTAGAGTGTAGCGTGTAGAGTGTAGCGTGTAGCGTGTAGGCTGTAGGCTGTAGGCTGAAGAGTGTAGGGTGTAGCGTGTAGCCTGTAGCGTGTAGCGTGTAGGGTGTAGGG
Source organism: Ranitomeya variabilis (assembly GCF_051348905.1). Lineage (NCBI taxonomy): Eukaryota > Metazoa > Chordata > Amphibia > Anura > Dendrobatidae > Ranitomeya > Ranitomeya variabilis. The sequence goes on from NC_135235.1 coordinate 356,373,241, forward strand.
TGTAGGGTGTAGAGTGTAGCGTGTAGAGTGTAGCGTGTAGGGTGTAGGCTGTAGAGTGTAGGGTGTAGCGTGTAGCCTGTAGCGTGTAGGGTGTAGAGTGTAGAGTGTAGCATGTAGAGTGTAGCGTGTAGCATGTAGCGTGTAGGGTGTAGAGTGTAGCGTGTAGAGTGTAGCGTGTAGAGTGTAGCGTGTAGAGTGTAGCATGTAGGGTGTAGAGTGTAGCGTGTAGAGTGTAGGGTGTAGCGTGTAGAGTGTAGGGTGTAGCGGGTAGCATGTAGAGTGTAGCGTGTAGAGTGTAGCGTGTAAAGTGTAGCGTGTAGAGTGTAGCGTGTAGAGTGTAGCGTGTAGAGTGTAGCGTGTAGAGTGTAGCGTGTAGAGTGTAGCGTGTAGGGTGTAGAGTGTAGGGTGTAGCGTGTAGGGTGTAGCGTGTAGGGTGTATGGTGTAGAATGTAGGGTGTATGGTGTAGGGTGTAGCGTGTAGAGTGTAGCGTGTAGGGTGTAGATTGTAGAGTGTAGCGTGTAGGGTGTAGAGTGTAGAGTGTAGCGTGTAGGGTGTAGCGTGTAGAGTGTAGCGTGTAGGGTGTAGATTGTAGAGTGTAGCGTGTAGGGTGTAGAGTGTAGAGTGTAGCGTGTAGAGTGTAGCGTGTAGAGTGTAGAGTGTAGAGTGTAGCGTGTAGGGTGTAGGGTGTAGGGTGTATAGTGTAGAGTGTAGGGTGTAGGGTGTAGAGTGTAGAGTGTAGAGTGTAGAGTGTACAGTGTAGCGTGTAGGGTGTAGGGTGCAGAGTGTAGGGTGTAGAGTGTAGGGTGTAGAGTGTAGGGTGTAGAGTGTAGGGTGTAGCGTGTAGGGTGTAGGGTGTAGCGTGTAGGGTGTAGCGTGTAGGGTGCACAGAGTAGAGTGTAGCGTGTAGGGTGTAGCGTGTAGGGTGCAGAGAGTAGAGTGTAGCGTGTAGGGTGTAGCGTGTAGCGTTTAGGGTGTAGAGTGTAGGGTGTAGCGTGTAGGGTGCACAGAGTAGAGTGTAGCGTGTAGGGTGTAGCGTGTAGGGTGCAGAGAGTAGAGTGTAGCGTGTAGGGTGTAGCGTGTAGCGTTTAGCGTGTAGGGTGTAGAGTGTAGAGTGTAGCGTGTAGAGTGCAGCGTGTAGCATGTAGGGTGTAGGGTGTAGAGTGTAGCGTGTAGCGTGTAGGGTGCAGCGTGTAGGGTGTAGGGTGTAGAGTGTAGCGTGTAGGGTGTAGAGTGTAGCATGTAGGGTGTAGCGTGTAGCGTTTAGAGTGTAGAGTGTAGCGTGTAGAGTGTAGCGTGTAGAGTGTAGCGTGTAGAGTGTAGAGTGTAGCGTGTAGGGTGCAGAGTGTAGGGTGTAGCGTGTAGCGTGTAGGGTGTATGGCGTAGAATGTAGGGTGTATGGTGTAGGGTGTAGCGTGTAGAGTGTAGTGTGTAGGGTGTAGAGTGTAGAGTGTAGAGTGTAGCGTGTAGGGTGTAGAGTGTAGCGTGTAGGGTGTAGGGTGTAGAGTGTAGCGTGTAGGGTGTAGGGTGTAGGGTGTAGGGTGTAGGGTGTAGAGTGTAGAGTGTAGCGTGTAGGGTGTAGATTGTAGAGTGTAGCGTGTAGGGTGTAGAGTGTAGAGTGTAGAGTGTAGCGTGTAGGGTGTAGAGTGTAGCGTGTAGGGTGTAGGGTGTAGCGTGTAGGGTGTAGGGTGTAGGGTGTAGGGTGTAGAGTGTAGAGTGTAGAGTGTAGAGTGTAGGGTGTAGAGTGTAGAGTGTAGAGTGTACAGTGTAGGGTGTAGAGTGTAGGGTGTAGAGTGTAGGGTGTAGGGTGTAGGGTGTAGCGTGTAGAGTGTAGAGTGTAGCGTGTAGGGTGTAGAGTGTAGCGTGTAGGGTGTAGGGTGTAGGGTGTAGGGTGTAGAGTGTAGAGTGTAGCGTGTAGGGTGTAGGGTGTAGGGTGTAGAGTGTAGAGTGTAGAGTGTAGGGTGTACAGTGTAGTGTGTAGGGTGTAGAGTGTAGGGTGTAGAGTGTAGGGTGTAGCGTGTAGGGTGTAGGGAGTAGGGTGTAGGGTGTAGAGTGTAGAGTGTAGGGTGTAGAGTGTAGGGTGTAGTGTGTAGGGTGTAGGGTGTAGCGTGTAGGGTGTAGAGTGTAGCGTGTAGAGTGTATAGTGTAGAGTGTAGCGTGTAGGGTGTAGGGTGTAGGGTGTAGGGTGTAGAGTGTAGAGTGTAGAGTGTAGGGTGTAGAGTGTAGAGTGTAGCGTGTAGCGTGTAGGGTGTAGCGTGTAGGGTGTAGAGTGTAGGGTGCAGCGTGTAGGTTGTAGAGTGTAGCGTGTAGAGTGTAGAGTGTAGAGTGTAGCGTGTAGGGTGTAGGGTGTAGCGTGTAGCGTGTAGAGTGTAGCGTGTAGGGTGTAGAGTGTAGCATGTAGCATGTAGGGTGTAGCGCGTAGCGTGTAGGGTGTAGAGTGTAGGGTGTAGGGTGTATAGTGTAGCGTGTAGCGTGTAGAGTGTAGCGTGTAGCGTGTAGGGTGTAGAGTGTAGCGTGTAGCGTGTAGAGTGTAGCGTGTAGAGTGTAGCGTGTAGGGTGTAGGGTGTAGGTTGTAGCGTGTAGGGTGTAGACTGTAGAGTGTAGAGTGTAGAGTGTGGCGTGTAGCGTGTAGGGTGTAGAGTGTAGCGTGTAGTGTGTAGAGTGTAGCGTGTAGCGTGTAGGGTGTAGGGTGTAGGGTGTAGCGTGTAGGGTGTAGACTGTAGAGTGTAGAGTGTGGCGTGTAGAGTGTAGGGTGTAGAGTGTATTGTGTAGCGTGTAGGGTGTAGAGTGTAGCGTGTTGGGTGTAGAGTGTAGAGTGTAGGGTGTAGAGTGTAGAGTGTAGGGTGTAGGGTGTAGAGTGTGGCGTGTAGGGTGTAGAATGTAGCGTGTAGCGTGTAGCGTGTAGGGTGTAGGGTGTAGAGTGTAGCGTGTAGGGTGTAGGGTGTAGAGTGTAGGGTGTAGAGTGTGGCGTGTAGGGTGTAGCATGTAGCGTGTAGCGTGTAGAGTGTAGAGTGTAGCGTGTAGGGTGTAGAGTGTAGCGTGTAGGGTGTAGGGTGTAGAGTGTAGCGTGTAGGGTGTAGAGTGTAGAGTGTGGCGTGTGGCGTGTAGCGTGTAGGGTGTAGGGTGTAGGGTGTAGAGTGTAGCGTGTAGAGTGTAGCGTGTAGGGTGTAGCGTGTGGCGTGTGGCGTGTAGCGTGTAGCGTGTAGGGTGTAGGGTGTAGCATGTAGGGTGTAGAGTATAGAGTGTAGAGTGTAGAGTGTAGGGTGTAGAGTGTAGAGTGTAGGGTGTAGTGTGTAGGGTGTAGCGCGTAGCGTGTAGCGTGTAGGGTGTAGGGTGTAGGGTGTAGAGTGTAGGGTGTAGAGTGTAGCATGTGGCGTGTAGGGTGTAGAGTGTAGGGTGTAGAGTGTAGGGTGTAGGGTGTAGAGTGTAGAGTGTAGGGTGTAGCGTGTAGGGTGTAGCGTGTAGGGTGTAGCTTGTTGGGTGTAGCGTGTAGCATGTAGGGTGTAAAGTTTAGCGTGTAGAGTGTAGCGTGTAGGGTGTAGAGTGTAGCGTGTAGAATGTAGAGTGTAGCGTGTAGAATGTAGAGTGTAGCGTGTAGCGCGTAGCGTGTAGAGTGTAGCGTGTAGGCTGTAGAGTGTAGGGTGTATCGTGTAGGGTGTAGCGTGTAGCCTGTAGCATGTAGCGTGTAGGGTGTAAAGTGTAGGGTGTAGCGTGTAGGGTGTAGAGTGTAGCGTGTAGAGTGTAGCGTGTAGGGTGTAGTGTGTAGCGTGTAGGGTGTAGAGTGTAGAGTGTAGCGTGTAGAGTGTAGAGTTTAGGGTGTAGGGTGTAAAGTGTAGGGTGCAGCGTGTAGCGTGTAGCGTGTAGGGTGTAGGGTGTAGGGTGTAGAGTGTAGCGTGTAGGGTGTAGAGTGTAGCGTGTAGGGTGTAGCGTGTAGAGTGTAGAGTGTGGCGTGTGGCGTGTAGCGTGTAGCGTGTAGGGTGTAGGGTGTAGCATGTAGGGTGTAGAGTATAGAGTGTAGAGTGTAGGGTGTAGAGTGTAGAGTGTAGAGTGTAGGGTGTAGTGTGTAGGGTGTAGCGCGTAGCGTGTAGCGTGTAGGGTGTAGGGTGTAGCGTGTAGGGTGCAGAGAGTAGAGTGTAGCGTGTAGGGTGTAGCGTGTAGCGTTTAGGGTGTAGAGTGTAGGGTGTAGCGTGTAGGGTGCACAGAGTAGAGTGTAGCGTGTAGGGTGTAGCGTGTAGGGTGCAGAGAGTAGAGTGTAGCGTGTAGGGTGTAGCGTGTAGCGTTTAGCGTGTAGGGTGTAGAGTGTAGAGTGTAGCGTGTAGAGTGCAGCGTGTAGCATGTAGGGTGTAGGGTGTAGAGTGTAGCGTGTAGCGTGTAGGGTGCAGCGTGTAGGGTGTAGGGTGTAGAGTGTAGCGTGTAGGGTGTAGAGTGTAGCATGTAGGGTGTAGCGTGTAGCGTTTAGAGTGTAGAGTGTAGCGTGTAGAGTGTAGCGTGTAGAGTGTAGCGTGTAGAGTGTAGCGTGTAGAGTGTAGAGTGTAGCGTGTAGGGTGCAGAGTGTAGGGTGTAGCGTGTAGCGTGTAGGGTGTATGGCGTAGAATGTAGGGTGTATGGTGTAGGGTGTAGCGTGTAGAGTGTAGTGTGTAGGGTGTAGAGTGTAGAGTGTAGAGTGTAGCGTGTAGGGTGTAGAGTGTAGCGTGTAGGGTGTAGGGTGTAGAGTGTAGCGTGTAGGGTGTAGGGTGTAGGGTGTAGGGTGTAGGGTGTAGAGTGTAGAGTGTAGCGTGTAGGGTGTAGATTGTAGAGTGTAGCGTGTAGGGTGTAGAGTGTAGAGTGTAGAGTGTAGCGTGTAGGGTGTAGAGTGTAGCGTGTAGGGTGTAGGGTGTAGCGTGTAGGGTGTAGGGTGTAGGGTGTAGGGTGTAGAGTGTAGAGTGTAGAGTGTAGAGTGTAGGGTGTAGAGTGTAGAGTGTAGAGTGTACAGTGTAGGGTGTAGAGTGTAGGGTGTAGAGTGTAGGGTGTAGGGTGTAGGGTGTAGCGTGTAGAGTGTAGAGTGTAGCGTGTAGGGTGTAGAGTGTAGCGTGTAGGGTGTAGGGTGTAGGGTGTAGGGTGTAGAGTGTAGAGTGTAGCGTGTAGGGTGTAGGGTGTAGGGTGTAGAGTGTAGAGTGTAGAGTGTAGGGTGTACAGTGTAGTGTGTAGGGTGTAGAGTGTAGGGTGTAGAGTGTAGGGTGTAGCGTGTAGGGTGTAGGGAGTAGGGTGTAGGGTGTAGAGTGTAGAGTGTAGGGTGTAGAGTGTAGGGTGTAGCGTGTAGGGTGTAGGGTGTAGCGTGTAGGGTGTAGAGTGTAGCGTGTAGAGTGTATAGTGTAGAGTGTAGCGTGTAGGGTGTAGGGTGTAGGGTGTAGGGTGTAGAGTGTAGAGTGTAGAGTGTAGGGTGTAGAGTGTAGAGTGTAGCGTGTAGCGTGTAGGGTGTAGCGTGTAGGGTGTAGAGTGTAGGGTGCAGCGTGTAGGTTGTAGAGTGTAGCGTGTAGAGTGTAGAGTGTAGAGTGTAGCGTGTAGGGTGTAGGGTGTAGCGTGTAGCGTGTAGAGTGTAGCGTGTAGGGTGTAGAGTGTAGCATGTAGCATGTAGGGTGTAGCGCGTAGCGTGTAGGGTGTAGAGTGTAGGGTGTAGGGTGTATAGTGTAGCGTGTAGCGTGTAGAGTGTAGCGTGTAGCGTGTAGGGTGTAGAGTGTAGCGTGTAGCGTGTAGAGTGTAGCGTGTAGAGTGTAGCGTGTAGGGTGTAGGGTGTAGGTTGTAGCGTGTAGGGTGTAGACTGTAGAGTGTAGAGTGTAGAGTGTGGCGTGTAGCGTGTAGGGTGTAGAGTGTAGCGTGTAGTGTGTAGAGTGTAGCGTGTAGCGTGTAGGGTGTAGGGTGTAGGGTGTAGCGTGTAGGGTGTAGACTGTAGAGTGTAGAGTGTGGCGTGTAGAGTGTAGGGTGTAGAGTGTATTGTGTAGCGTGTAGGGTGTAGAGTGTAGCGTGTTGGGTGTAGAGTGTAGAGTGTAGGGTGTAGAGTGTAGAGTGTAGGGTGTAGGGTGTAGAGTGTGGCGTGTAGGGTGTAGAATGTAGCGTGTAGCGTGTAGCGTGTAGGGTGTAGGGTGTAGAGTGTAGCGTGTAGGGTGTAGGGTGTAGAGTGTAGGGTGTAGAGTGTGGCGTGTAGGGTGTAGCATGTAGCGTGTAGCGTGTAGAGTGTAGAGTGTAGCGTGTAGGGTGTAGAGTGTAGCGTGTAGGGTGTAGGGTGTAGAGTGTAGCGTGTAGGGTGTAGAGTGTAGAGTGTGGCGTGTGGCGTGTAGCGTGTAGGGTGTAGGGTGTAGGGTGTAGAGTGTAGCGTGTAGAGTGTAGCGTGTAGGGTGTAGCGTGTGGCGTGTGGCGTGTAGCGTGTAGCGTGTAGGGTGTAGGGTGTAGCATGTAGGGTGTAGAGTATAGAGTGTAGAGTGTAGAGTGTAGGGTGTAGAGTGTAGAGTGTAGGGTGTAGTGTGTAGGGTGTAGCGCGTAGCGTGTAGCGTGTAGGGTGTAGGGTGTAGGGTGTAGAGTGTAGGGTGTAGAGTGTAGCATGTGGCGTGTAGGGTGTAGAGTGTAGGGTGTAGAGTGTAGGGTGTAGGGTGTAGAGTGTAGAGTGTAGGGTGTAGCGTGTAGGGTGTAGCGTGTAGGGTGTAGCTTGTTGGGTGTAGCGTGTAGCATGTAGGGTGTAAAGTTTAGCGTGTAGAGTGTAGCGTGTAGGGTGTAGAGTGTAGCGTGTAGAATGTAGAGTGTAGCGTGTAGAATGTAGAGTGTAGCGTGTAGCGCGTAGCGTGTAGAGTGTAGCGTGTAGGCTGTAGAGTGTAGGGTGTATCGTGTAGGGTGTAGCGTGTAGCCTGTAGCATGTAGCGTGTAGGGTGTAAAGTGTAGGGTGTAGCGTGTAGGGTGTAGAGTGTAGCGTGTAGAGTGTAGCGTGTAGGGTGTAGTGTGTAGCGTGTAGGGTGTAGAGTGTAGAGTGTAGCGTGTAGAGTGTAGAGTTTAGGGTGTAGGGTGTAAAGTGTAGGGTGCAGCGTGTAGCGTGTAGCGTGTAGGGTGTAGGGTGTAGGGTGTAGAGTGTAGCGTGTAGGGTGTAGAGTGTAGCGTGTAGGGTGTAGCGTGTAGAGTGTAGAGTGTGGCGTGTGGCGTGTAGCGTGTAGCGTGTAGGGTGTAGGGTGTAGCATGTAGGGTGTAGAGTATAGAGTGTAGAGTGTAGGGTGTAGAGTGTAGAGTGTAGAGTGTAGGGTGTAGTGTGTAGGGTGTAGCGCGTAGCGTGTAGCGTGTAGGGTGTAGGGTGTAGAGTGTAGGGTGTAGAGTGTAGCATGTGGCGTGTAGGGTGTAGAGTGTAGGGTGTAGGGTGTAGAGTGTAGGGTGTAGGGTGTAGAGTGTAGAGTGTAGGGTGTAGCGTGTAGGGTGTAGCGTGTAGGGTGTAGCTTGTTGGGTGTAGCGTGTAGCATGTAGGGTGTAAAGTTTAGCGTGTAGAGTGTAGCGTGTAGGGTGTAGAGTGTAGCGTGTAGAATGTAGAGTGTAGCGTGTAGAATGTAGAGTGTAGCGTGTAGCGCGTAGCGTGTAGAGTGTAGCGTGTAGGCTGTAGAGTGTAGGGTGTATCGTGTAGGGTGTAGCATGTAGCCTGTAGCATGTAGCGTGTAGGGTGTAAAGTGTAGGGTGTAGCGTGTAGGGTGTAGAGTGTAGCGTGTAGAGTGTAGCGTGTAGGGTGTAGTGTGTAGCGTGTAGGGTGCAGCGTGTAGAGTGTAGCGTGTAGAGTGTAGAGTGTAGCATGTAGGGTGTAGAGTGTAGCATGTAGGGTGTAGAGTGTAGCGTGTAGCGTGAAGGGTGTAGCGTGTAGCGTGTAGGGTGTACAGTGTAGCGTGTAGCTTGTAGGGTGTAGAGTGTAGAGTGTAGGGTGTAGGGTGTAGGGTGTAGAGTGTAGGGTGTAGGGTGTAGGGTGTAGAGTGTAGGGTGTAGGGTGTAGGGTGTAGCGTGTAGGGTGTAGAGTGTAGAGTGTAGAGTGTAGAGTGTGGCGTGTAGAGTGTAGGGTGTAGGGTGTAGGGTGTAGGATGTAGAGTGTAGAGTGTAGGGTGTAGGGTGTAGGGTGTAGAGTGTAGGGTGTAGGGTGTAGGGTGTAGGGTGTAGAGTGTAGGGTGTAGGGTGTAGGGTGTAGCGTGTAGGGTGTAGAGTGTAGAGTGTAGAGTGTAGAGTGTGGCGTGTAGAGTGTAGGGTGTAGGGTGTAGGGTGTAGGATGTAGAGTGTAGAGTGTAGGGTGTAGGGTGTAGAGTGTAGGGTGTAGCGTGTAGCGTGTAGAGTGGAGCGTGTGGGCTGTAGAGTGTAGAGTATAGAGTGTAGCGTGTAGGGTGTAGCATGTAGGGTGTAGCTTGTAGCGTGTAGGGTGTAGAGTGTAGAGTGTAGGGTGTAGAGTGTAGAGTGTAGAGTGTAGGGTGTAGGGTGTAGAGTGTAGAGTGTAGCGTGTAGCGTGTAGGGTGCAGCGTGTAGGGTGTAGCGTGTAGCGTGTAGGGTGCAGAGTGTAGAGTGTAGCGTGTAGCGTGTAGGGTGTAGCGTGTAGGGTGTACGGTGTAGCGTGTAGGGTGTAGGGTGTAGGGTGAAGGGTGTAGGGTGAAGAGTGTAGAATGTAGGGTGTAGAGTGTAGGGTGTAGGGTGAAGAGTGTAGCGTGTAGCGTGTAGAATGTAGGGTGTAGAGTGTAGCGTGTAGCGTGTAGAGTGTAGAGTGCAGGGTGTAGCGTGTAGAGTGTAGAGTGTAGCGTGTAGCATGTGGCGTGTAGGGTGTAGAGTGTAGGGTGTAGGGTGTAGAGTGTAGGGTGTAGGGTGTAGGCTGTAGAGTGTAGAGTGTAGGGTGTAGAGTGTAGAGTGTAGCGTGTAGGGTGTAGGGTGTAGAGTGTAGAGTGTAGAGTGTAGGGTGTAGAGTGTAGGGTGTAGCGTGTAGCTTGTAGGGTGTAGGGTGTAGAGTGTAGGGTGTAGGGTGTAGAGTGTAGGGTGTAGCGTGTAGGGTGTAGGGTGTAGAGTGTAGGGTGTAGAGTGTAGGGTGTAGGGTGTAGAGTGTAGGGTGTAGCGTGTAGGGTGTAGCGTGTAGGGTGTAGGGTGTAGAGTGTAGGGTGTAGAGTGTAGGGTGTAGGGTGTAGAGTGCAGGGTGTAGCGTGTAGAGTGTAGCGTGTAGCATGTGGCGTGTAGGGTGTAGGGTGTAGAGTGTAGGGTGTAGAGTGTAGGGTGTAGAGTGTAGCGTGTAGGGTGTAGGGTGTAGCGTGTAGGGTGTAGAGTGTAGGGTGTAGAGTGTAGGGTGTAGAGTGTGGGGTGTAGAGTGTGGGGTGTAGAGTGTAGGGTGTAGGGTGTAGGGTGTAGGGTGTAGAGTGCAGGGTGTAGCGTGTAGAGTGTAGCGTGTAGCGTGCAGCATGTGGCGTGTAGGGTGTAGAGTGTAGGGTGTAGGGTGTAGAGTGTAGGGTGTAGGGTGTAGAGTGTAGGGTGTAGCGAGTAGCGTGTAGGGTGTAGCGTGTAGGGTGTAGAGTGTAGGGTGTAGGGTGTAGAGTGCAGGGTGTAGCGTGTAGAGTGTAGAGTGTAGAGTGTAGCGTGTAGTATGTGGCGTGTAGGGTGTAGAGTGTATGGTGTAGAGTGTAGGGTGTAGAGTGTAGAGTGTAGTGTATAGTGTGTAGAGTGTAGGGTGCAGGGTGTAGAGTGTAGGGTGTAGGGTGTAGAGTGTAGCGTGTAGGGTGTAGTATGTAGCGTGTAGGGTGTAGAGTGTAGAGTGTAGAGTTTAGGGTGTAGGGTGTAAAGTGTAGAGTGTAGAGTGTAGGGTGTAGAGTGCAGGGTGTAGAGTGTAGCGTGTAGGGTGCAGAGTGTAGGGTGTAGCGTGTAGGGTGTAGAGTGTAGGGTGTAGCGTGTAGGGTGTAGCATTTAGGGTGTAGCTTGTAGGGTGTAGCGTGTAGCGTGTATCGTGTAGCGCGTAGCGTGTAGAGTGTAGCGTGTAGGGTGCAGAGTGTAGGGTGCAGAGTGTAGGGTGCAGAGTGTAGGGTGTAGCGTGTTGGGTGTAGAGTGTGGCGTGTAGCGTGTGGCGTGTAGCGTGTGGCGTGTAGGGTGTGGCGTGTAGGGTGTAGCTTGTAGCGTGTAGAGTGTAGCGTGTAGGGTGTAGGCTGTAGCGTGTAGGGTGTAGGGTGTAGAGTGTAGCGTGTAGCATGTAGCGTGTAGGGTGTAAAGTGTAGCGTGTAGCGTGTAGAGTGTAGCGTGTAGCATGTAGGGTGTAGCCTGTAGCGTGTAGCATGTAGGGTGTAGAGTGTAGCGTGTAGCGTGTAGGGTGTAGAGTGTAGCGTGTAGTGTGTAGAGTGTAGCGTGTAGGGTGTAGGGTGTAGCGTGTAGGGTGTAGACTGTAGAGTGTAGAGTGTGGCGTGTAGAGTGTAGGGTGTAGAGTGTATCGTGTAGGGTGTAGAGTGTAGCGTGTAGGGTGTAGAGTGTAGAGTGTAGAGTGTAGGGTGTAGGGTGTAGAGTGTAGGGTGTAGGGTGTAGGGTGTAGAGTGTAGGGTGTAGAGTGTAGGGTGTAGAGTGTAGGGTGTAGAGTGCAGGGTGTAGAGTGTAGCGTGTAGGGTGCAGAGTGTAGGGTGTAGCGTGTAGGGTGTAGAGTGTAGGGTGTAGCGTGTAGGGTGTAGCGTTTAGGGTGTAGCGTGTAGGGTGTAGCGTGTAGGGTGTAGGGTGTAGGGTGTAGAGTGTAGCGTGTAGAGTGTAGAGTGTAGGGTGTGGAGTGTAGCATGTAGGGTGTAGAGTGTAGCGTGTAGCGTGTAGCGCGTAGCGCGTAGGGTGTAGCGTGTAGGGTGTAGAGTGTAGAGTGTAGCGTGTAGAGTGTAGGGTGCAGGGTGTAGAGTGTAGGGTGTAGAGTGTAGCGTGTAGGGTGTAGCGTGTAGCGTGTAGCGTGTAGAGTGTAGCGTGTAGAGTGTAGGGTGTAGCGTGTAGGGTGTAGCGTGCAGCGTTTAGGGTGTAGCTTGTTGGGTGTAGCGTGTAGGGTGTAGAGTGTAGCGTGTAGCGCGTAGCGTGTAGAGTGTAGCGTGTAGCGTGTAGGCTGTAGGCTGTAGGGTGTAGGGTGTAGCGTGTAGCGTGTAGCCTGTAGCGTGTAGGGTGTAGGGTGTAGGGTGTAGAGTGTAGCGTGTAGAGTGTAGCGTGTAGCATGTAGGCTGTAGGCTGTAGGCTGTAGGCTGTAGGCTGAAGAGTGTAGGGTGTAGCGTGTAGCGTGTAGCCTGTAGCGTGTAGCGTGTAGGGTGTAGGGTGTAGAGTGTAGGGTGTAGAGTGTAGGGTGTAGGGTGTAGAGTGTAGGGTGTAGAGTGCAGGGTGTAGAGTGTAGCGTGTAGGGTGCAGAGTGTAGGGTGTAGGGTGTAGCGTGTAGGGTGTAGAGTGTAGGGTGTAGCGTGTAGGGTGTAGGGTGTAGCGTTTAGGGTGTAGCGTGTAGGGTGTAGAGTGTAGCGTGTAGAGTGTAGAGTGTAGGATGTGGAGTGTAGCATATAGGGTGTAGAGTGTAGCGTGTAGCGCGTAGCGTGTAGCGTGTAGCGTGTAGGGTGTAGAGTGTAGCGTGTAGAGTGTAGGGTGCAGGGTGTAGAGTGTAGGGTGTAGAGTGTAGCGTGTAGCGTGTAGCGTGTAGCGTGTAGGGTGTAGCGTGTAGCGTGTAGGGTGTAGCGTGTAGGGTGTAGCGTGTAGCGTTTAGGGTGTAGCTTGTTGGGTGTAGCGTGTAGGGTGTAGAGTGTAGCGTGTAGCGCGTAGCGTGTAGAGTGTAGCGTGTAGCGTGTAGGCTGTAGGCTGTAGAGTGTAGGGTGTAGCGTGTAGCCTGTAGCGTGTAGGGTGTAGGGTGTAGAGTGTAGCGTGTAGAGTGTAGCGTGTAGCGTGTAGGCTGTAGGCTGAAAAGTGTAGGGTGTAGCGTGCAGCGTGTAGCCTGTAGCGTGTAGCGTGTAGGGTGTAGGGTGTAGGGTGTAGAGTGTAGCGTGTAGAGTGTAGCGTGTAGGGTGTAGGCTGTAGGCTGTAGAGTGTAGGGTGTAGCGTGTAGCGTGTAGCCTGTAGCCTGTAGGGTGTAGAGTGTAGGGTGTAGAGTGTAGCATGTAGAGTGTAGCGTGTAGCGTGTAGCGTGTAGGGTGTAGGGTGTAAAGTGTAGCGTGTAGGGTGTAGCGTGTAGAGTGTAGCGTGTAGAGTGTAGCGTGTAGAGTGTAGCATGTAGGGTGTAGAGTGTAGCGTGTAGAGTGTAGGGTGTAGCGTGTAGGGTGTAGCGGGTAGCGTGTAGAGTGTAGCGTGTAGCGTGTAGGGTGTAGGGTGTAGCGTGTAGGCTGTAGAGTGTAGCGTGTAGCCTGTAGCGTGTAGGGTGTAGGCTTTAGAGTGTAGGGTGTAGGGTGTAGCGTGTAGGGTGTAGCGTGTAGGGTGTAGCGTGTAGCGTGTAGGGTGTAGCGTGTAGGGTGTAGCGTGTAGCGTGTAGGGTGTAGCGTGTAGCGTGTAGGCTGTAGGCTGTAGAGTGTAGGGTGTAGCGTGTAGCCTGTAGCGTGTAGGGTGTAGGGTGTAGAGTGTAGCGTGTAGAGTGTAGCGTGTAGCGTGTAGGCTGTAGGCTGTAGGCTGAAGAGTGTAGGGTGTAGCGTGTAGCCTGTAGCGTGTAGCGTGTAGGGTGTAGGGTGTAGGGTGTAGAGTGTAGCGTGTAGAGTGTAGCGTGTAGGGTGTAGGCTGTAGAGTGTAGGGTGTAGCGTGTAGCCTGTAGCGTGTAGGGTGTAGAGTGTAGAGTGTAGCATGTAGAGTGTAGCGTGTAGCATGTAGCGTGTAGGGTGTAGAGTGTAGCGTGTAGAGTGTAGCGTGTAGAGTGTAGCGTGTAGAGTGTAGCATGTAGGGTGTAGAGTGTAGCGTGTAGAGTGTAGGGTGTAGCGTGTAGAGTGTAGGGTGTAGCGGGTAGCATGTAGAGTGTAGCGTGTAGAGTGTAGCGTGTAAAGTGTAGCGTGTAGAGTGTAGCGTGTAGAGTGTAGCGTGTAGAGTGTAGCGTGTAGAGTGTAGCGTGTAGAGTGTAGCGTGTAGGGTGTAGAGTGTAGGGTGTAGCGTGTAGGGTGTAGCGTGTAGGGTGTATGGTGTAGAATGTAGGGTGTATGGTGTAGGGTGTAGCGTGTAGAGTGTAGCGTGTAGGGTGTAGATTGTAGAGTGTAGCGTGTAGGGTGTAGAGTGTAGAGTGTAGCGTGTAGGGTGTAGCGTGTAGAGTGTAGCGTGTAGGGTGTAGATTGTAGAGTGTAGCGTGTAGGGTGTAGAGTGTAGAGTGTAGCGTGTAGAGTGTAGCGTGTAGAGTGTAGAGTGTAGAGTGTAGCGTGTAGGGTGTAGGGTGTAGGGTGTATAGTGTAGAGTGTAGGGTGTAGGGTGTAGAGTGTAGAGTGTAGAGTGTACAGTGTAGCGTGTAGGGTGTAGGGTGCAGAGTGTAGGGTGTAGAGTGTAGGGTGTAGAGTGTAGGGTGTAGAGTGTAGGGTGTAGCGTGTAGGGTGTAGGGTGTAGCGTGTAGGGTGTAGCGTGTAGGGTGCACAGAGTAGAGTGTAGCGTGTAGGGTGTAGCGTGTAGGGTGCAGAGAGTAGAGTGTAGCGTGTAGGGTGTAGCGTGTAGCGTTTAGGGTGTAGAGTGTAGGGTGTAGCGTGTAGGGTGCACAGAGTAGAGTGTAGCGTGTAGGGTGTAGCGTGTAGGGTGCAGAGAGTAGAGTGTAGCGTGTAGGGTGTAGCGTGTAGCGTTTAGCGTGTAGGGTGTAGAGTGTAGAGTGTAGCGTGTAGAGTGCAGCGTGTAGCATGTAGGGTGTAGGGTGTAGAGTGTAGCGTGTAGCGTGTAGGGTGCAGCGTGTAGGGTGTAGGGTGTAGAGTGTAGCGTGTAGGGTGTAGAGTGTAGCATGTAGGGTGTAGCGTGTAGCGTTTAGAGTGTAGAGTGTAGCGTGTAGAGTGTAGCGTGTAGAGTGTAGCGTGTAGAGTGTAGCGTGTAGAGTGTAGAGTGTAGCGTGTAGGGTGCAGAGTGTAGGGTGTAGCGTGTAGCGTGTAGGGTGTATGGCGTAGAATGTAGGGTGTATGGTGTAGGGTGTAGCGTGTAGAGTGTAGTGTGTAGGGTGTAGAGTGTAGAGTGTAGAGTGTAGCGTGTAGGGTGTAGAGTGTAGCGTGTAGGGTGTAGGGTGTAGAGTGTAGCGTGTAGGGTGTAGGGTGTAGGGTGTAGGGTGTAGGGTGTAGAGTGTAGAGTGTAGCGTGTAGGGTGTAGATTGTAGAGTGTAGCGTGTAGGGTGTAGAGTGTAGAGTGTAGAGTGTAGCGTGTAGGGTGTAGAGTGTAGCGTGTAGGGTGTAGGGTGTAGCGTGTAGGGTGTAGGGTGTAGGGTGTAGGGTGTAGAGTGTAGAGTGTAGAGTGTAGAGTGTAGGGTGTAGAGTGTAGAGTGTAGAGTGTACAGTGTAGGGTGTAGAGTGTAGGGTGTAGAGTGTAGGGTGTAGGGTGTAGGGTGTAGCGTGTAGAGTGTAGAGTGTAGCGTGTAGGGTGTAGAGTGTAGCGTGTAGGGTGTAGGGTGTAGGGTGTAGGGTGTAGAGTGTAGAGTGTAGCGTGTAGGGTGTAGGGTGTAGGGTGTAGAGTGTAGAGTGTAGAGTGTAGGGTGTACAGTGTAGTGTGTAGGGTGTAGAGTGTAGGGTGTAGAGTGTAGGGTGTAGCGTGTAGGGTGTAGGGAGTAGGGTGTAGGGTGTAGAGTGTAGAGTGTAGGGTGTAGAGTGTAGGGTGTAGCGTGTAGGGTGTAGGGTGTAGAGTGTAGAGTGTAGGGTGTAGAGTGTAGGGTGTAGGGTGTAGGGTGTAGCGTGTAGCATGTAGGGTGTAGGGTGTAGAGTGTAGGGTGTAGGGTGTAGAGTGTAGGGTGTAGGGTGTAGAGTGTAGCGTGTAGCGTGTAGGGTGTAGGGTGTAGAGTGTAGAGTGTAGGGTGTAGAGTGTAGGGTGTAGGGTGTAGGGTGTAGCGTGTAGCATGTAGGGTGTAGGGTGTAGAGTGTAGGGTGTAGGGTGTAGAGTGTAGGGTGTAGCGTGTAGGGTGTAGGGTGTAGAGTGTAGGGTGTAGAGTGTAGGGTGTAGGGTGTAGAGTGTAGGGTGTAGCGTGTAGGGTGTAGCGTGTAGGGTGTAGGGTGTAGGGTGTAGAGTGTAGGGTGTAGGGTGTAGAGTGCAGGGTGTAGCGTGTAGAGTGTAGAGTGTAGAGTGTAGCGTGTAGCATGTGGCGTGTAGGGTGTAGGGTGTAGAGTGTAGGGTGTAGAGTGTAGAGTGTAGAGTGTAGGGTGTAGAGTGTAGTGTGTAGTGTGTAGAGTGTAGGGTGTAGAGTGTAGGGTGTAGAGTGTAGGGTGTAGAGTGTAGCGTGTAGGGTGTAGAGTGTAGGGTGTAGAGTGTAGAGTGTAGGGTGTAGTGTGTAGAGTGTAGAGTGTAGCGTGTAGAGTGTAGCGTGTAGGGTGTAGGGTGTAGAGTGTAGGGTGTAGAGTGTAGGGTGTAGAGTGTAGAGTGTAGGGTGTAGGGTGTAGGGTGTAGAGTGTAGTGTGTAGAGTGTAGGGTGCAGGGTGTAGGGTGTAGAGTGTAGTGTGTAGGGTGTAGTGTGTAGAGTGTAGGGTGTAGGGTGTAGAGTGTAGAGTGTAGGGTGTAGAGTGTAGAGTGTAGGGTGTAGGGTGTAGGATGTAGAGTGTAGGGTGTAGGGTGTAGGGTGTAGGATGTAGAGTGTAGGGTGTAGGGTGTAGAGTGTAGGGTGTAGGGTGTAGGGTGTAGAGTGTTGAGTGTAGGGTGTAGAGTGTAGTGTGTAGTGTGTAGTGTGTAGAGTGTAAGGTGTAGGGTGTAGGGTGTAGAGTGTAGGGTGTAGAGTGTAGGGTGTAGAGTGTAGTGTGTAGTGTGTAGGGTGTAGGATGTAGAGTGTAGGGTGTAGAGTGTAGGGTGTAGAGTGTAGGGTGTAGAGTGTAGGGTGTAGAGTGTAGTGTGTAGTGTGTAGGGTGTAGGGTGTAGGGTGTAGAGTGTAGAGTGTAGGGTGTAGGGTGTAGGGTGCAGGGTGTAGGGTGTAGAGTGTAGTGTGTAGGGTGTAGGGTGTAGAGTGTTGAGTGTAGGGTGTAGAGTGTAGTGTGTAGAGTGTAAGGTGTAGGGTGTAGGGTGTAGAGTGTAGGGTGTAGGGTGTAGGCTGTAGAGTGTAGAGTGTAGGGTGTAGAGTGTAGAGTGTAGCGTGTAGCGTGTGGGTGTAGAGTGTAGAGTGTAGGGTGTAGAGTGTATGGTGTAGGGTGTAGAGTGTAGGGTGTAGAGTGTAGGGTGTAGAGTGTAGTGTGTAGAGTGTAGGGTGTAGGATGTAGAGTGTAGGGTGTAGGGTGTAGAGTGTAGGGTGTAGGGTGTAGATTGTAGGGTGTAGGGTGTAGGGTGTAGAGTGTAGGGTGTAGAGTGTAGAGTGTAGTGTGTAGGGTGTAGGGTGTAGGGTGTAGGATGTAGAGTGTAGGGTGTAGAGTGTAGGGTGTAGGGTGTAGAGTGTAGTCTGTAGGGTATAGAGTGTAGGGTGTGGGGTGTAGAGTGTAGTGTGTAGAGTGTAGGGTGTAGGGTGTAGAGTGTAGAGTGTAGGGTGTAGGGTGTAGAGTGTAGCGTGTAGCGTGTAGGGTGTAGCGTGTAGGGTGTAGCGTGTAGGGTGCACAGAGTAGAGTGTAGCGTGTAGCGTGTAGGGTGTAGCGTGTAGGGTGCAGAGAGTAGAGTGTAGCGTCTAGGGTGTAGCGTTTAGGGTGTAGAGTGTAGGGTGTAGCGTGTAAGGTGTAGAGTGTAGCGTTTAGCGTGTAGGGTGTAGAGTGTAGAGTGTAGCGTGTAGATTGTAGAGTGCAGCGTGTAGCATGTAGGGTGTAGAGTGTAGGGTGTAGAGTGTAGCGTGTAGCGTGTAGGGTGTAGGGTGTAGGGTGTAGCGTGTAGGGTGTAGAGTGTAGCGTGTAGGGTGTAGAGTGTAGCATGTAGGGTGTAGCGTGTAGAGTGTAGCGTGTAGAGTGTAGCGTGTAGAGTGTAGCGTGTAGAGTGTAGCGTGTAGAGTGTAGCGTGTAGGGTGTAGAGTGTAGGGTGTAGCGTGTAGGGTGTAGCGTGTAGGGTGTATGGTGTAGAATGTAGGGTGTATGGTGTAGGGTGTAGCGTGTAGAGTGTAGCGTGTAGGGTGTAGATTGTAGAGTGTAGCGTGTAGGGTGTAGAGTGTAGAGTGTAGCGTGTAGGGTGTAGCGTGTAGAGTGTAGCGTGTAGGGTGTAGATTGTAGAGTGTAGCGTGTAGGGTGTAGAGTGTAGAGTGTAGCGTGTAGAGTGTAGCGTGTAGCGTGTAGAGTGTAGAGTGTAGAGTGTAGCGTGTAGGGTGTAGGGTGTAGAGTGTACAGTGTAGCGTGTAGGGTGTAGGGTGTAGGGTGTAGAGTGTAGGGTGTAGAGTGTAGGGTGTAGCGTGTAGGGTGTAGGGTGTAGCGTGTAGGGTGTAGCGTGTAGGGTGCACAGAGTAGAGTGTAGCGTGTAGGGTGTAGCGTGTAGGGTGCAGAGAGTAGAGTGTAGCGTGTAGGGTGTAGCGTTTAGGGTGTAGAGTGTAGGGTGTAGCGTGTAGGGTGCACAGAGTAGAGTGTAGCGTGTAGGGTGTAGTGTGTAGGGTGCAGAGAGTAGAGTGTAGCGTGTAGGGTGTAGCGTGTAGCGTTTAGCGTGTAGGGTGTAGGGTGTAGAGTGTAGAGTGTAGCGTGTAGAGTGCAGCGTGTAGCATGTAGGGTGTAGGGTGTAGAGTGTAGCGTGTAGCGTGTAGGGTGTAGCGTGTAGGGTGTAGGGTGTAGAGTGTAGCGTGTAGGGTGTAGAGTGTAGCATGTAGGGTGTAGCGTGTAGCGTTTAGAGTGTAGCGTGTAGAGTGTAGCGTGTAGAGTGTAGCGTGTAGAGTGTAGCGTGTGGAGTGTAGAGTGTAGCGTGTAGAGTGTAGCGTGTAGGGTGCAGAGTGTAGGGTGTAGCGTGTAGCGTGTAGGGTGTATGGCGTAGAATGTAGGGTGTATGGTGTAGGGTGTAGCGTGTAGAGTGTAGGGTGTAGATTGTAGAGTGCAGCGTGTAGGGTGTAGATTGTAGAGTGTAGCGTGTAGGGTGTAGAGTGTAGAGTGTAGCGTGTAGGGTGTAGAGTGTAGCGTGTAGGGTGTAGGGTGTAGAGTGTAGCGTGTAGGGTGTAGGGTGTAGGGTGTAGGGTGTAGAGTGTAGAGTGTAGGGTGTAGAGTGTAGAGTGTAGAGTGTACAGTGTAGCGTGTAGGGTGTAGAGTGTAGGGTGTAGAGTGTAGGGTGTAGCGTGTAGGGTGTAGGGTGTAGCGTGTAGAGTGTAGAGTGTAGCGTGTAGGGTGTAGCGTGTAGGGTGTAGGGTGTAGGGTGTAGAGTGTAGAGTGTAGCGTGTAGGGTGTAGGGTGTAGGGTGTAGAGTGTAGAGTGTAGAGTGTAGGGTGTACAGTGTAGTGTGTAGGGTGTAGAGTGTAGGGTGTAGAGTGTAGGGTGTAGCGTGTAGGGTGTAGGGTGTAGGGTGTAGAGTGTAGGGTGTAGAGTGTAGAGTGTAGGGTGTAGAGTGTAGGGTGTAGCGTGTAGGGTGTAGGGTGTAGCGTGTAGGGTGTAGAGTGTAGCGTGTAGAGTGTATAGTGTAGAGTGTAGCGTGTAGGGTGTAGGGTGTAGAGTGTAGAGTGTAGAGTGTAGAGTGTAGGGTGTAGAGTGTAGCGTGTAGCGTGTAGCGTGTAGCGTGTAGCGTGTAGGGTGTAGCGTGTAGGGTGTAGGGTGTAGGGTGTAGAGTGTAGGGTGTAGAGTGTAGAGTGTAGGGTGTAGAGTGTAGCGTGGAGAGTGTATAGTGTAGAGTGTAGCGTGTAGGGTGTAGGGTGTAGAGTGTAGAGTGTAGCGTGTAGGGTGTAGGGTGTAGGGTGTAGGGTGTAGCGTGTAGAGTGTAGCGTGTAGAGTGTAGCGTGTAGGGTGTAGAGTGTAGCATGTAGCATGTAGGGTGTAGCGCGTAGCGTGTAGGGTGTAGAGTGTAGGGTGTAGGGTGTATAGTGTAGCGTGTAGCGTGTAGAGTGTAGCGTGTAGGGTGTAGAGTGTAGCGTGTAGCGTGTAGCGTGTAGAGTGTAGCGTGTAGGGTGTAGGGTGTAGGGTGTAGCGTGTAGGGTGTAGACTGTAGAGTGTAGAGTGTAGAGTGTGGCGTGTAGCGTGTAGGGTGTAGAGTGTAGCGTGTAGGGTGTAGGGTGTAGAGTGTAGCGTGTAGGGTGTAGGGTGTAGGGTGTAGAGTGTAGAGTGTAGGGTGTAGAGTGTAGGGTGTAGGGTGTAGAGTGTAGAGTGTAGCGTGTAGCGTGTAGGGTGTAGAGTGTAGCGTGTAGCGTGTAGAGTGTAGCGTGTAGGGTGTAGGGTGTAGGGTGTAGCGTGTAGGGTGTAGACTGTAGAGTGTAGAGTGTAGAGTGTGGCGTGTAGCGTGTAGGGTGTAGAGTGTAGCGTGTAGTGTGTAGAGTGTAGCGTGTAGCGTGTAGGGTGTAGGGTGTAGCGTGTAGGGTGTAGACTGTAGAGTGTAGAGTGTAGAGTGTGGCGTGTAGAGTGTAGGGTGTAGAGTGTATCGTGTAGCATGTAGGGTGTAGAGTGTAGCGTGTTGGGTGTAGAGTGTAGAGTGTAGGGTGTAGAGTGTAGAGTGTAGGGTGTAGGGTGTAGAGTGTGGCGTGTAGGGTGTAGAATGTAGCGTGTAGCGTGTAGCGTGTAGGGTGTAGGGTGTAGAGTGTAGGGTGTAGGGTGTAGAGTGTAGGGTGTAGAGTGTGGCGTGTAGGGTGTAGCATGTAGCGTGTAGCGTGTAGCGTGTAGAGTGTAGAGTGTAGCGTGTAGGGTGTAGAGTGTAGCGTGTAGAGTGTGGCGTGTGGCGTGTAGCGTGTAGCGTGTAGGGTGTAGGGTGTAGGGTGTAGAGTGTAGCGTGTAGGGTGTAGAGTGTAGCGTGTAGGGTGTAGCGTGTAGAGTGTAGAGTGTGGCGTGTGGCGTGTAGCGTGTAGCGTGTAGGGTGTAGGGTGTAGCATGTAGGGTGTAGAGTATAGAGTGTAGAGTGTAGGGTGTAGAGTGTAGAGTGTAGAGTGTAGGGTGTAGTGTGTAGGGTGTAGCGCGTAGCGTGTAGCGTGTAGGGTGTAGGGTGTAGAGTGTAGGGTGTAGAGTGTAGCATGTGGCGTGTAGGGTGTAGAGTGTAGGGTGTAGGGTGTAGAGTGTAGGGTGTAGGGTGTAGAGTGTAGAGTGTAGGGTGTAGCGTGTAGGGTGTAGCGTGTAGGGTGTAGCTTGTTGGGTGTAGCGTGTAGCATGTAGGGTGTAAAGTTTAGCGTGTAGAGTGTAGCGTGTAGGGTGTAGAGTGTAGCGTGTAGAATGTAGAGTGTAGCGTGTAGAATGTAGAGTGTAGCGTGTAGCGCGTAGCGTGTAGAGTGTAGCGTGTAGGCTGTAGAGTGTAGGGTGTATCGTGTAGGGTGTAGCATGTAGCCTGTAGCATGTAGCGTGTAGGGTGTAAAGTGTAGGGTGTAGCGTGTAGGGTGTAGAGTGTAGCGTGTAGAGTGTAGCGTGTAGGGTGTAGTGTGTAGCGTGTAGGGTGCAGCGTGTAGAGTGTAGCGTGTAGAGTGTAGAGTGTAGCATGTAGGGTGTAGAGTGTAGCATGTAGGGTGTAGAGTGTAGCGTGTAGCGTGAAGGGTGTAGCGTGTAGCGTGTAGGGTGTACAGTGTAGCGTGTAGCTTGTAGGGTGTAGAGTGTAGAGTGTAGGGTGTAGGGTGTAGGGTGTAGAGTGTAGGGTGTAGGGTGTAGGGTGTAGAGTGTAGGGTGTAGGGTGTAGGGTGTAGCGTGTAGGGTGTAGAGTGTAGAGTGTAGAGTGTAGAGTGTGGCGTGTAGAGTGTAGGGTGTAGGGTGTAGGGTGTAGGATGTAGAGTGTAGAGTGTAGGGTGTAGGGTGTAGGGTGTAGAGTGTAGGGTGTAGGGTGTAGGGTGTAGGGTGTAGAGTGTAGGGTGTAGGGTGTAGGGTGTAGCGTGTAGGGTGTAGAGTGTAGAGTGTAGAGTGTAGAGTGTGGCGTGTAGAGTGTAGGGTGTAGGGTGTAGGGTGTAGGATGTAGAGTGTAGAGTGTAGGGTGTAGGGTGTAGAGTGTAGGGTGTAGCGTGTAGCGTGTAGAGTGGAGCGTGTGGGCTGTAGAGTGTAGAGTATAGAGTGTAGCGTGTAGGGTGTAGCATGTAGGGTGTAGCTTGTAGCGTGTAGGGTGTAGAGTGTAGAGTGTAGGGTGTAGAGTGTAGAGTGTAGAGTGTAGGGTGTAGGGTGTAGAGTGTAGAGTGTAGCGTGTAGCGTGTAGGGTGCAGCGTGTAGGGTGTAGCGTGTAGCGTGTAGGGTGCAGAGTGTAGAGTGTAGCGTGTAGCGTGTAGGGTGTAGCGTGTAGGGTGTACGGTGTAGCGTGTAGGGTGTAGGGTGTAGGGTGAAGGGTGTAGGGTGAAGAGTGTAGAATGTAGGGTGTAGAGTGTAGGGTGTAGGGTGAAGAGTGTAGCGTGTAGCGTGTAGAATGTAGGGTGTAGAGTGTAGCGTGTAGCGTGTAGAGTGTAGAGTGCAGGGTGTAGCGTGTAGAGTGTAGAGTGTAGCGTGTAGCATGTGGCGTGTAGGGTGTAGAGTGTAGGGTGTAGGGTGTAGAGTGTAGGGTGTAGGGTGTAGGCTGTAGAGTGTAGAGTGTAGGGTGTAGAGTGTAGAGTGTAGCGTGTAGGGTGTAGGGTGTAGAGTGTAGAGTGTAGAGTGTAGGGTGTAGAGTGTAGGGTGTAGCGTGTAGCTTGTAGGGTGTAGGGTGTAGAGTGTAGGGTGTAGGGTGTAGAGTGTAGGGTGTAGCGTGTAGGGTGTAGGGTGTAGAGTGTAGGGTGTAGAGTGTAGGGTGTAGGGTGTAGAGTGTAGGGTGTAGCGTGTAGGGTGTAGCGTGTAGGGTGTAGGGTGTAGAGTGTAGGGTGTAGAGTGTAGGGTGTAGGGTGTAGAGTGCAGGGTGTAGCGTGTAGAGTGTAGCGTGTAGCATGTGGCGTGTAGGGTGTAGGGTGTAGAGTGTAGGGTGTAGAGTGTAGGGTGTAGAGTGTAGCGTGTAGGGTGTAGGGTGTAGCGTGTAGGGTGTAGAGTGTAGGGTGTAGAGTGTAGGGTGTAGAGTGTGGGGTGTAGAGTGTGGGGTGTAGAGTGTAGGGTGTAGGGTGTAGGGTGTAGGGTGTAGAGTGCAGGGTGTAGCGTGTAGAGTGTAGCGTGTAGCGTGCAGCATGTGGCGTGTAGGGTGTAGAGTGTAGGGTGTAGGGTGTAGAGTGTAGGGTGTAGGGTGTAGAGTGTAGGGTGTAGCGAGTAGCGTGTAGGGTGTAGCGTGTAGGGTGTAGAGTGTAGGGTGTAGGGTGTAGAGTGCAGGGTGTAGCGTGTAGAGTGTAGAGTGTAGAGTGTAGCGTGTAGCATGTGGCGTGTAGGGTGTAGAGTGTATGGTGTAGAGTGTAGGGTGTAGAGTGTAGAGTGTAGTGTATAGTGTGTAGAGTGTAGGGTGCAGGGTGTAGAGTGTAGGGTGTAGGGTGTAGCGTGTAGGGTGTAGTATGTAGCGTGTAGGGTGTAGAGTGTAGAGTGTAGAGTTTAGGGTGTAGGGTGTAAAGTGTAGAGTGTAGAGTGTAGGGTGTAGAGTGCAGGGTGTAGAGTGTAGCGTGTAGGGTGCAGAGTGTAGGGTGTAGCGTGTAGGGTGTAGAGTGTAGGGTGTAGCGTGTAGGGTGTAGCATTTAGGGTGTAGCTTGTAGGGTGTAGCGTGTAGCGTGTATCGTGTAGCGCGTAGCGTGTAGAGTGTAGCGTGTAGGGTGCAGAGTGTAGGGTGCAGAGTGTAGGGTGCAGAGTGTAGGGTGTAGCGTGTTGGGTGTAGAGTGTGGCGTGTAGCGTGTGGCGTGTAGCGTGTGGCGTGTAGGGTGTGGCGTGTAGGGTGTAGCTTGTAGCGTGTAGAGTGTAGCGTGTAGGGTGTAGGCTGTAGCGTGTAGGGTGTAGGGTGTAGAGTGTAGCGTGTAGCATGTAGCGTGTAGGGTGTAAAGTGTAGCGTGTAGCGTGTAGAGTGTAGCGTGTAGCATGTAGGGTGTAGCCTGTAGCGTGTAGCATGTAGGGTGTAGAGTGTAGCGTGTAGCGTGTAGGGTGTAGAGTGTAGCGTGTAGTGTGTAGAGTGTAGCGTGTAGGGTGTAGGGTGTAGCGTGTAGGGTGTAGACTGTAGAGTGTAGAGTGTGGCGTGTAGAGTGTAGGGTGTAGAGTGTATCGTGTAGGGTGTAGAGTGTAGCGTGTAGGGTGTAGAGTGTAGAGTGTAGAGTGTAGGGTGTAGGGTGTAGAGTGTAGGGTGTAGGGTGTAGGGTGTAGAGTGTAGGGTGTAGAGTGTAGGGTGTAGAGTGTAGGGTGTAGAGTGCAGGGTGTAGAGTGTAGCGTGTAGGGTGCAGAGTGTAGGGTGTAGCGTGTAGGGTGTAGAGTGTAGGGTGTAGCGTGTAGGGTGTAGCGTTTAGGGTGTAGCGTGTAGGGTGTAGCGTGTAGGGTGTAGGGTGTAGGGTGTAGAGTGTAGCGTGTAGAGTGTAGAGTGTAGGGTGTGGAGTGTAGCATGTAGGGTGTAGAGTGTAGCGTGTAGCGTGTAGCGCGTAGCGCGTAGGGTGTAGCGTGTAGGGTGTAGAGTGTAGAGTGTAGCGTGTAGAGTGTAGGGTGCAGGGTGTAGAGTGTAGGGTGTAGAGTGTAGCGTGTAGGGTGTAGCGTGTAGCGTGTAGCGTGTAGAGTGTAGCGTGTAGAGTGTAGGGTGTAGCGTGTAGGGTGTAGCGTGCAGCGTTTAGGGTGTAGCTTGTTGGGTGTAGCGTGTAGGGTGTAGAGTGTAGCGTGTAGCGCGTAGCGTGTAGAGTGTAGCGTGTAGCGTGTAGGCTGTAGGCTGTAGGGTGTAGGGTGTAGCGTGTAGCGTGTAGCCTGTAGCGTGTAGGGTGTAGGGTGTAGGGTGTAGAGTGTAGCGTGTAGAGTGTAGCGTGTAGCGTGTAGGCTGTAGGCTGTAGGCTGTAGGCTGTAGGCTGAAGAGTGTAGGGTGTAGCGTGTAGCGTGTAGCCTGTAGCGTGTAGCGTGTAGGGTGTAGGGTGTAGAGTGTAGGGTGTAGAGTGTAGGGTGTAGGGTGTAGAGTGTAGGGTGTAGAGTGCAGGGTGTAGAGTGTAGCGTGTAGGGTGCAGAGTGTAGGGTGTAGGGTGTAGCGTGTAGGGTGTAGAGTGTAGGGTGTAGCGTGTAGGGTGTAGGGTGTAGCGTTTAGGGTGTAGCGTGTAGGGTGTAGAGTGTAGCGTGTAGAGTGTAGAGTGTAGGATGTGGAGTGTAGCATATAGGGTGTAGAGTGTAGCGTGTAGCGCGTAGCGTGTAGCGTGTAGCGTGTAGGGTGTAGAGTGTAGCGTGTAGAGTGTAGGGTGCAGGGTGTAGAGTGTAGGGTGTAGAGTGTAGCGTGTAGCGTGTAGCGTGTAGCGTGTAGGGTGTAGCGTGTAGCGTGTAGGGTGTAGCGTGTAGGGTGTAGCGTGTAGCGTTTAGGGTGTAGCTTGTTGGGTGTAGCGTGTAGGGTGTAGAGTGTAGCGTGTAGCGCGTAGCGTGTAGAGTGTAGCGTGTAGCGTGTAGGCTGTAGGCTGTAGAGTGTAGGGTGTAGCGTGTAGCCTGTAGCGTGTAGGGTGTAGGGTGTAGAGTGTAGCGTGTAGAGTGTAGCGTGTAGCGTGTAGGCTGTAGGCTGAAAAGTGTAGGGTGTAGCGTGCAGCGTGTAGCCTGTAGCGTGTAGCGTGTAGGGTGTAGGGTGTAGAGTGTAGCGTGTAGAGTGTAGCGTGTAGGGTGTAGGCTGTAGGCTGTAGAGTGTAGGGTGTAGCGTGTAGCGTGTAGCCTGTAGCCTGTAGGGTGTAGAGTGTAGGGTGTAGAGTGTAGCATGTAGAGTGTAGCGTGTAGCGTGTAGCGTGTAGGGTGTAGGGTGTAAAGTGTAGCGTGTAGGGTGTAGCGTGTAGAGTGTAGCGTGTAGAGTGTAGCGTGTAGAGTGTAGCATGTAGGGTGTAGAGTGTAGCGTGTAGAGTGTAGGGTGTAGCGTGTAGGGTGTAGCGGGTAGCGTGTAGAGTGTAGCGTGTAGCGTGTAGGGTGTAGGGTGTAGCGTGTAGGCTGTAGAGTGTAGCGTGTAGCCTGTAGCGTGTAGGGTGTAGGCTTTAGAGTGTAGGGTGTAGGGTGTAGCGTGTAGGGTGTAGCGTGTAGGGTGTAGCGTGTAGCGTGTAGCGTGTAGGGTGTAGCGTGTAGGGTGTAGCGTGTAGCGTGTAGGGTGTAGCGTGTAGCGTGTAGGCTGTAGGCTGTAGAGTGTAGGGTGTAGCGTGTAGCCTGTAGCGTGTAGGGTGTAGGGTGTAGAGTGTAGCGTGTAGAGTGTAGCGTGTAGCGTGTAGGCTGTAGGCTGTAGGCTGAAGAGTGTAGGGTGTAGCGTGTAGCCTGTAGCGTGTAGCGTGTAGGGTGTAGGGTGTAGGGTGTAGAGTGTAGCGTGTAGAGTGTAGCGTGTAGGGTGTAGGCTGTAGCGTGTAGGGTGTAGCGTGTAGCCTGTAGCGTGTAGGGTGTAGAGTGTAGAGTGTAGCATGTAGAGTGTAGCGTGTAGCATGTAGCGTGTAGGGTGTAGAGTGTAGCGTGTAGAGTGTAGCGTGTAGAGTGTAGCGTGTAGAGTGTAGCATGTAGGGTGTAGAGTGTAGCGTGTAGAGTGTAGGGTGTAGCGTGTAGAGTGTAGGGTGTAGCGGGTAGCATGTAGAGTGTAGCGTGTAGAGTGTAGCGTGTAAAGTGTAGCGTGTAGAGTGTAGCGTGTAGAGTGTAGCGTGTAGAGTGTAGCGTGTAGAGTGTAGCGTGTAGAGTGTAGCGTGTAGGGTGTAGAGTGTAGGGTGTAGCGTGTAGGGTGTAGCGTGTAGGGTGTATGGTGTAGAATGTAGGGTGTATGGTGTAGGGTGTAGCGTGTAGAGTGTAGCGTGTAGGGTGTAGATTGTAGAGTGTAGCGTGTAGGGTGTAGAGTGTAGAGTGTAGCGTGTAGGGTGTAGCGTGTAGAGTGTAGCGTGTAGGGTGTAGATTGTAGAGTGTAGCGTGTAGGGTGTAGAGTGTAGAGTGTAGCGTGTAGAGTGTAGCGTGTAGAGTGTAGAGTGTAGAGTGTAGCGTGTAGGGTGTAGGGTGTAGGGTGTATAGTGTAGAGTGTAGGGTGTAGGGTGTAGAGTGTAGAGTGTAGAGTGTACAGTGTAGCGTGTAGGGTGTAGGGTGCAGAGTGTAGGGTGTAGAGTGTAGGGTGTAGAGTGTAGGGTGTAGGGTGCAGAGTGTAGAGTGTAGAGTGTACAGTGTAGCGTGTAGGGTGTAGGGTGCAGAGTGTAGAGTGTAGAGTGTACAGTGTAGCGTGTAGGGTGTAGGGTGCAGAGTGTAGGGTGTAGAGTGTAGGGTGTAGAGTGTAGGGTGTAGAGTGTAGGGTGTAGCGTGTAGGGTGTAGGGTGTAGCGTGTAGGGTGTAGCGTGTAGGGTGCACAGAGTAGAGTGTAGCGTGTAGGGTGTAGCGTGTAGGGTGCAGAGAGTAGAGTGTAGCGTGTAGGGTGTAGCGTGTAGCGTTTAGGGTGTAGAGTGTAGGGTGTAGCGTGTAGGGTGCACAGAGTAGAGTGTAGCGTGTAGGGTGTAGCGTGTAGGGTGCAGAGAGTAGAGTGTAGCGTGTAGGGTGTAGCGTGTAGCGTTTAGCGTGTAGGGTGTAGAGTGTAGAGTGTAGCGTGTAGAGTGCAGCGTGTAGCATGTAGGGTGTAGGGTGTAGAGTGTAGCGTGTAGCGTGTAGGGTGCAGCGTGTAGGGTGTAGGGTGTAGAGTGTAGCGTGTAGGGTGTAGAGTGTAGCATGTAGGGTGTAGCGTGTAGCGTTTAGAGTGTAGAGTGTAGCGTGTAGAGTGTAGCGTGTAGAGTGTAGCGTGTAGAGTGTAGCGTGTAGAGTGTAGAGTGTAGCGTGTAGGGTGCAGAGTGTAGGGTGTAGCGTGTAGCGTGTAGGGTGTATGGCGTAGAATGTAGGGTGTATGGTGTAGGGTGTAGCGTGTAGAGTGTAGTGTGTAGGGTGTAGAGTGTAGAGTGTAGAGTGTAGCGTGTAGGGTGTAGAGTGTAGCGTGTAGGGTGTAGGGTGTAGAGTGTAGCGTGTAGGGTGTAGGGTGTAGGGTGTAGGGTGTAGGGTGTAGAGTGTAGAGTGTAGCGTGTAGGGTGTAGATTGTAGAGTGTAGCGTGTAGGGTGTAGAGTGTAGAGTGTAGAGTGTAGCGTGTAGGGTGTAGAGTGTAGCGTGTAGGGTGTAGGGTGTAGCGTGTAGGGTGTAGGGTGTAGAGTGTAGAGTGTAGAGTGTAGCGTGTAGGGTGTAGAGTGTAGCGTGTAGGGTGTAGGGTGTAGCGTGTAGGGTGTAGGGTGTAGGGTGTAGGGTGTAGAGTGTAGAGTGTAGAGTGTAGAGTGTAGGGTGTAGAGTGTAGAGTGTAGAGTGTACAGTGTAGGGTGTAGAGTGTAGGGTGTAGAGTGTAGGGTGTAGGGTGTAGGGTGTAGCGTGTAGAGTGTAGAGTGTAGCGTGTAGGGTGTAGAGTGTAGCGTGTAGGGTGTAGGGTGTAGGGTGTAGGGTGTAGAGTGTAGAGTGTAGCGTGTAGGGTGTAGGGTGTAGAGTGTAGAGTGTAGAGTGTAGGGTGTACAGTGTAGTGTGTAGGGTGTAGAGTGTAGGGTGTAGAGTGTAGGGTGTAGCGTGTAGGGTGTAGGGAGTAGGGTGTAGGGTGTAGAGTGTAGAGTGTAGGGTGTAGAGTGTAGGGTGTAGCGTGTAGGGTGTAGGGTGTAGCGTGTAGGGTGTAGAGTGTAGCGTGTAGAGTGTATAGTGTAGAGTGTAGCGTGTAGGGTGTAGGGTGTAGGGTGTAGGGTGTAGAGTGTAGAGTGTAGAGTGTAGGGTGTAGAGTGTAGAGTGTAGCGTGTAGCGTGTAGGGTGTAGCGTGTAGGGTGTAGAGTGTAGGGTGCAGCGTGTAGGTTGTAGAGTGTAGCGTGTAGAGTGTAGAGTGTAGAGTGTAGCGTGTAGGGTGTAGGGTGTAGCGTGTAGCGTGTAGAGTGTAGCGTGTAGGGTGTAGAGTGTAGCATGTAGCATGTAGGGTGTAGCGCGTAGCGTGTAGGGTGTAGAGTGTAGGGTGTAGGGTGTATAGTGTAGCGTGTAGCGTGTAGAGTGTAGCGTGTAGCGTGTAGGGTGTAGAGTGTAGCGTGTAGCATGTAGAGTGTAGCGTGTAGAGTGTAGCGTGTAGGGTGTAGGGTGTAGGTTGTAGCGTGTAGGGTGTAGACTGTAGAGTGTAGAGTGTAGAGTGTGGCGTGTAGCGTGTAGGGTGTAGAGTGTAGCGTGTAGTGTGTAGAGTGTAGCGTGTAGCGTGTAGGGTGTAGGGTGTAGGGTGTAGCGTGTAGGGTGTAGACTGTAGAGTGTAGAGTGTGGCGTGTAGAGTGTAGGGTGTAGAGTGTATTGTGTAGCGTGTAGGGTGTAGAGTGTAGCGTGTTGGGTGTAGAGTGTAGAGTGTAGGGTGTAGAGTGTAGAGTGTAGGGTGTAGGGTGTAGAGTGTGGCGTGTAGGGTGTAGAATGTAGCGTGTAGCGTGTAGCGTGTAGGGTGTAGGGTGTAGAGTGTAGCGTGTAGGGTGTAGGGTGTAGAGTGTAGGGTGTAGAGTGTGGCGTGTAGGGTGTAGCATGTAGCGTGTAGCGTGTAGAGTGTAGAGTGTAGCGTGTAGGGTGTAGAGTGTAGCGTGTAGGGTGTAGGGTGTAGAGTGTAGCGTGTAGGGTGTAGAGTGTAGAGTGTGGCGTGTGGCGTGTAGCGTGTAGGGTGTAGGGTGTAGGGTGTAGAGTGTAGCGTGTAGAGTGTAGCGTGTAGGGTGTAGCGTGTGGCGTGTGGCGTGTAGCGTGTAGCGTGTAGGGTGTAGGGTGTAGCATGTAGGGTGTAGAGTATAGAGTGTAGAGTGTAGAGTGTAGGGTGTAGAGTGTAGAGTGTAGGGTGTAGTGTGTAGGGTGTAGCGCGTAGCGTGTAGCGTGTAGGGTGTAGGGTGTAGGGTGTAGAGTGTAGGGTGTAGAGTGTAGCATGTGGCGTGTAGGGTGTAGAGTGTAGGGTGTAGAGTGTAGGGTGTAGGGTGTAGAGTGTAGAGTGTAGGGTGTAGCGTGTAGGGTGTAGCTTGTTGGGTGTAGCGTGTAGCATGTAGGGTGTAAAGTTTAGCGTGTAGAGTGTAGCGTGTAGGGTGTAGAGTGTAGCGTGTAGAATGTAGAGTGTAGCGTGTAGAATGTAGAGTGTAGCGTGTAGCGCGTAGCGTGTAGAGTGTAGCGTGTAGGCTGTAGAGTGTAGGGTGTATCGTGTAGGGTGTAGCGTGTAGCCTGTAGCATGTAGCGTGTAGGGTGTAAAGTGTAGGGTGTAGCGTGTAGGGTGTAGAGTGTAGCGTGTAGAGTGTAGCGTGTAGGGTGTAGTGTGTAGCGTGTAGGGTGTAGAGTGTAGAGTGTAGCGTGTAGAGTGTAGAGTTTAGGGTGTAGGGTGTAAAGTGTAGGGTGCAGCGTGTAGAGTGTAGCGTGTAGGGTGTAGAGTGTAGAGTGTAGCATGTAGGGTGTAGAGTGTAGCATGTAGGGTGTAGAGTGTAGCGTGTAGCGTGAAGGGTGTAGCGTGTAGCGTGTACAGTGTAGCGTGTAGAGTGTAGAGTGTAGAGTGTAGGGTGTAGGGTGTAGGGTGTAGGGTGTAGAGTGTAGGGTGTAGGGTGTAGGGTGTAGGGTGTAGCGTGTAGGGTGTAGAGTGTAGAGTGTAGAGTGTAGAGTGTAGAGTGTAGAGTGTGGCGTGTAGAGTGTAGGGTGTAGGGTGTAGGGTGTAGGATGTAGGGTGTAGAGTGTAGGGTGTAGGGTGTAGGGTGTAGGGTGTAGAGTGTAGAGTGTAGAGTGTGGCGTGTAGGGTGTAGGGTGTAGGATGTAGAGTGTAGAGTGTAGGGTGTAGAGTGTAGGGTGTAGGGTGTAGCGTGTAGAGTGGAGCGTGTGGGCTGTAGAGTGTAGAGTATAGAGTGTAGCGTGTAGGGTGTAGCATGTAGGGTGTAGCTTGTAGCGTGTAGGGTGTAGAGTGTAGGGTGTAGAGTGTAGAGTGTAGGGTGTAGGGTGTAGAGTGTAGAGTGTAGCGTGTAGCGTGTAGGGTGCAGCGTGTAGGGTGTAGCGTGTAGCGTGTAGGGTGCAGAGTGTAGAGTGTAGCGTGTAGCGTGTAGGGTGTAGCGTGTAGGGTGTACGGTGTAGCGTGTAGGGTGTAGGGTGTAGGGTGAAGGGTGTAGGGTGAAGAGTGTAGAATGTAGGGTGTAGAGTGTAGGGTGTAGGGTGAAGAGTGTAGCGTGTAGCGTGTAGCGTGTAGAATGTAGGGTGTAGAGTGTAGCGTGTAGAGTGTAGAGTGCAGGGTGTAGCGTGTAGAGTGTAGAGTGTAGCGTGTAGCATGTGGCGTGTAGGGTGTAGAGTGTAGGGTGTAGGGTGTAGAGTGTAGGGTGTAGGCTGTAGAGTGTAGAGTGTAGGGTGTAGAGTGTAGAGTGTAGCGTGTAGGGTGTAGGGTGTAGGGTGTAGAGTGTAGAGTGTAGGGTGTAGAGTGTAGGGTGTAGGGTGTAGGGTGTAGCGTGTAGCATGTAGGGTGTAGGGTGTAGAGTGTAGGGTGTAGGGTGTAGAGTGTAGGGTGTATCGTGTAGGGTGTAGGGTGTAGAGTGTAGGGTGTAGCGTGTAGGGTGTAGCGTGTAGGGTGTAGGGTGTAGAGTGTAGGGTGTAGGGTGTAGAGTGCAGGGTGTAGCGTGTAGAGTGTAGAGTGTAGCATGTGGCGTGTAGGGTGTAGAGTGTAGGGTGTAGGGTGTAGAGTGTAGCGTGTAGGGTGTAGCGTGTAGGGTGTAGAGTGTAGGGTGTAGAGTGTAGGGTGTAGAGTGTGGGGTGTAGAGTGTGGGGTGTAGAGTGTAGGGTGTAGGGTGTAGGGTGTAGAGTGCAGGGTGTAGCGTGTAGAGTGTAGCGTGTAGCGTGCAGCATGTGGCGTGTAGGGTGTAGAGTGTAGGGTGTAGAGTGTAGGGTGTAGGGTGTAGGGTGTAGGGTGTAGAGTGTAGGGTGTAGCGAGTAGCGTGTAGGGTGTAGCGTGTAGGGTGTAGAGTGTAGGGTGTAGGGTGTAGGGTGTAGAGTGCAGGGTGTAGCGTGTAGAGTGTAGAGTGTAGCGTGTAGCATGTGGCGTGTAGGGTGTAGAGTGTATGGTGTAGAGTGTAGGGTGTAGAGTGTAGTGTATAGTGTGTAGAGTGTAGGGTGCAGGGTGTAGAGTGTAGGGTGTAGGGTGTAGGGTGTAGAGTGTAGCGTGTAGGGTGTAGTATGTAGCGTGTAGGGTGTAGAGTGTAGAGTGTAGAGTTTAGGGTGTAGGGTGTAAAGTGTAGAGTGTAGGGTGTAGAGTGCAGGGTGTAGAGTGTAGCGTGTAGGGTGCAGAGTGTAGGGTGTAGCGTGTAGGGTGTAGAGTGTAGGGTGTAGCGTGTAGGGTGTAGCATTTAGGGTGTAGCTTGTAGGGTGTAGCGTGTAGCGTGTATCGTGTAGCGCGTAGCGTGTAGAGTGTAGCGTGTAGGGTGCAGAGTGTAGGGTGCAGAGTGTAGGGTGCAGAGTGTAGGGTGTAGCGTGTTGGGTGTAGAGTGTGGCGTGTAGCGTGTGGCGTGTAGCGTGTGGCGTGTAGGGTGTGGCGTGTAGGGTGTAGCTTGTAGCGTGTAGAGTGTAGCGTGTAGGGTGTAGGCTGTAGCGTGTAGGGTGTAGAGTGTAGCGTGTAGCATGTAGCGTGTAGGGTGTAAAGTGTAGCGTGTAGCGTGTAGAGTGTAGCGTGTAGCATGTAGGGTGTAGCCTGTAGCGTGTAGCATGTAGGGTGTAGAGTGTAGCGTGTAGCGTGTAGGGTGTAGAGTGTAGCGTGTAGTGTGTAGAGTGTAGCGTGTAGGGTGTAGGGTGTAGCGTGTAGGGTGTAGACTGTAGAGTGTAGAGTGTGGCGTGTAGAGTGTAGGGTGTAGAGTGTATCGTGTAGCGTGTAGGGTGTAGAGTGTAGCGTGTAGGGTGTAGAGTGTAGAGTGTAGGGTGTAGGGTGTAGAGTGTAGAGTGTAGGGTGTAGGGTGTAGAGTGTAGGGTGTAGAGTGTAGGGTGTAGAGTGTAGGGTGTAGAGTGCAGGGTGTAGAGTGTAGCGTGTAGGGTGCAGAGTGTAGGGTGTAGCGTGTAGGGTGTAGAGTGTAGGGTGTAGCGTGTAGGGTGTAGCGTTTAGGGTGTAGCGTGTAGGGTGTAGCGTGTAGGGTGTAGGGTGTAGAGTGTAGCGTGTAGAGTGTAGAGTGTAGGGTGTGGAGTGTAGCATGTAGGGTGTAGAGTGTAGCGTGTAGCGCGTAGGGTGTAGCGTGTAGGGTGTAGAGTGTAGAGTGTAGAGTGTAGCGTGTAGAGTGTAGGGTGCAGGGTGTAGAGTGTAGGGTGTAGAGTGTAGCGTGTAGGGTGTAGAGTGTAGCGTGTAGAGTGTAGGGTGTAGCATGTAGGGTGTAGCGTGTAGCGTTTAGGGTGTAGCTTGTTGGGTGTAGCGTGTAGGGTGTAGAGTGTAGCGCGTAGCGTGTAGAGTGTAGCGTGTAGCGTGTAGCGTGTAGCCTGTAGCGTGTAGGGTGTAGGGTGTAGAGTGTAGCGTGTAGAGTGTAGCGTGTAGCGTGTAGGCTGTAGGCTGTAGGCTGTAGGCTGTAGGCTGTAGGGTGTAGCGTGTAGCGTGTAGCGTGTAGCGTGTAGCGTGTAGCCTGTAGCGTGTAGAGTGTAGGGTGTAGGGTGTAGGGTGTAGAGTGTAGGGTGTAGAGTGCAGGGTGTAGAGTGCAGGGTGTAGGGTGTAGAGTGTAGCGTGTAGGGTGCAGAGTGTAGGGTGTAGCGTGTAGGGTGTAGAGTGTAGGGTGTAGCGTGTAGGGTGTAGGGTGTAGCGTTTAGGGTGTAGCGTGTAGGGTGTAGAGTGTAGCGTGTAGAGTGTAGAGTGTAGGATGTGGAGTGTAGCATATAGGGTGTAGAGTGTAGCGTGTAGCGCGTAGCGTGTAGCGTGTAGGGTGTAGAGTGTAGCGTGTAGAGTGCAGGGTGCAGGGTGTAGAGTGTAGGGTGTAGAGTGTAGCGTGTAGCGTGTAGGGTGTAGCGTGTAGGGTGTAGGGTGTAGCGTGTAGCGTTTAGGGTGTAGCTTGTTGGGTGTAGCGTGTAGGGTGTAGAGTGTAGCGTGTAGCGCGTAGCGTGTAGAGTGTAGCGTGTAGCGTGTAGGCTGTAGGCTGTAGAGTGTAGGGTGTAGCGTGTAGCCTGTAGCGTGTAGGGTGTAGGGTGTAGAGTGTAGCGTGTAGAGTGTAGCGTGTAGCGTGTAGCGTGTAGGCTGTAGGCTGTAGGCTGAAAAGTGTAGCGTGTAGCGTGTAGCCTGTAGCGTGTAGCGTGTAGGGTGTAGGGTGTAGAGTGTAGCGTGTAGGGTGTAGGCTGTAGGCTGTAAAGTGTAGGGTGTAGCGTGTAGCGTGTAGCCTGTAGCGTGTAGGGTGTAGAGTGTAGAGTGTAGCATGTAGAGTGTAGCGTGTAGCGTGTAGGGTGTAGGGTGTAAAGTGTAGGGTGTAGCGTGTAGAGTGTAGCGTGTAGAGTGTAGCGTGTAGAGTGTAGCATGTAGGGTGTAGAGTGTAGCGTGTAGAGTGTAGCGTGTAGAGTGTAGGGTGTAGCGTGTAGGGTGTAGCGGGTAGCGTGTAGAGTGTAGCGTGTAGCGTGTAGCGTGTAGGGTGTAGGGTGTAGCGTGTAGGCTGTAGAGTGTAGCGTGTAGCCTGTAGCGTGTAGGGTGTAGGCTTTAGAGTGTAGGGTGTAGGGTGTAGCGTGTAGGGTGTAGCGTGTAGGGTGTAGCGTGTAGCGTGTAGGGTGTAGCGTGTAGAGTGTAGCGTGTAGCGTGTAGGCTGTAGGCTGTAGAGTGTAGGGTGTAGCGTGTAGCCTGTAACGTGTAGGGTGTAGGGTGTAGGCTGTAGAGTGTAGGGTGTAGCGTGTAGCGTGTAGCGTGTAGAGTGTAGCGTGTAGCGTGTAGGCTGTAGGCTGTAGGCTGTAGAGTGTAGGGTGTAGCGTGTAGCCTGTAGCGTGTAGCGTGTAGGCTGTAGGCTGTAGAGTGTAGGGTGTAGCGTGTAGCCTGTAGCGTGTAGCGTGTAGGGTGTAGGGTGTAGGGTGTAGAGTGTAGCGTGTAGAGTGTAGCGTGTAGGGTGTAGGCTGTAGAGTGTAGGGTGTAGCGTGTAGCCTGTAGCGTGTAGGGTGTAGAGTGTAGGGTGTAGAGTGTAGCATGTAGAGTGTAGCGTGTAGCATGTAGCGTGTAGGGTGTAGGGTGTAAAGTGTAGCGTGTAGGGTGTAGAGTGTAGCGTGTAGCGTGTAGCGTGTAGCGTGTAGCGTGTAGCGTGTAGGGTGTAGAGTGTAGCGTGTAGAGTGTAGGGTGTAGCGTGTAGAGTGTAGGGTGTAGCGGGTAGCATGTAGAGTGTAGCGTGTAGCGTGTAGGGTGTAGGGTGTAGCGTGTAGGCTGTAGAGTGTAGCGTGTAGCCTGTAGCGTGTAGGGTGTAGGCTTTAGAGTGTAGGGTGTAGCGTGTAGGGTGTAGCGTGAAGGGTGTAGGGTGTAGGGTGTAGGGTGTAGGGTGTAGCGTGTAGGGTGTAGCGTGTGGCATGTAGGGTGTAGCGTGTAGCGTGTAGCGTGTAGGGTGTAGGGTGTAGCGTGTAGCGTGTAGCGTGTAGCGTGTAGCATGTAGCATGTAGGGTGTAGCGTGTAGGCTGTAGCGTGTAGGGTGTAGGGTGTAGCGTGTAGGGTGTAGAGTGTAGGGTGTAGGGTGTAGGGTGTAGGGTGTAGGGTGTAGGGTGTAGGGTGTAGAGTGTGGGATGTAGAGTGTAGCGTATAGGGTGTAGAGTGTAGGGTGTAGGGTGTAGAGTATAGGGTGTAGCGTGTAGGGTGTAGGTTGTAGCGTGTAGGGTGTAGCGTGTTGCGTGTAGAGTGTAGCGTGTAGGGTGTAGGGTGTAGGGTGTAGAGTGTAGGGCGTAGAGCGTAGCGTGTAGGGTGTAGCGTGTAGCGTGTAGGGTGTAGGGTGTAGCGTGTAGGGTGTAGCGTGTAGAGTGTAGGGTTTAGCGTGTAGAGTGTAGCGCGTAGGGTGTAGAGTGTAGCGTGTAGGGTGTAGAGTGTAGAGTGTAGAGTGTAGAGTGTAGGGTGTAGAGTGTAGGGTGTAGAGTGTAGGGTGTAGAGTGTAGGGTGTAGAGTGTAGGGTGTAGAGTGTAGGGTGTAGAGTGTAGGGTGTAGAGTGTAGGGTGTAGAGTGTAGGGTGTAGAGTGTAGAGTGTAGGATGTAGGATGTAGAATGTACATTTCACAGTTTTCCCTATTTCCCCATCTTGTCATAACTTGTGTTAGAATGATCAGAGGTTGAAATGTTTTGCGTTTTCCTGCTCTTTCCACTGGCCTACAGGCATATGGGAAGCGGTGAGCAGTAGTCTCTATTAGTATAGGACCTAGCTGAAAACATTTCACATTTTTCCCCATTGGGTCATAACTTGTGTCAGAATGATCAGAAGTTGAAATTTTTTGCGTTTTCTTGCTCTTTCCTTTGGGCTAGAGGCATGGGGCAAGCGGTGAGCAGTAGTCTCTATTAGTATAGAAGCTAGCTGAAAACATTTCACATTTTTCCCCATTTCTCCATTGGGACATAACTTGTATCAGAATGATCAGAAGTTGAAATTTTTTGCGTTTTCTTGCTCTTTCCACTGGCCTACAGGCATACGGGAAGCGGTGAGCAGTAGTCTCTATTAGTATAGGAGCTAGCTGAAAACATTATACATTTTTCCCCATTTCCCCATTGGGTCATAACTTGTGTTAAAATGATCAGAGGATGAAATTTGTTGCGTTTTCTTGCTCTTTCCTTTGGGCTAGAGGCATGCGGCAAGCGGTGGGCAGTAGTCTCTATTAGTATAGAAACTAGCTGAAAACATTTCACATGTTTCCCCATTTCTCCATTGGGACATAACTTGTGTCAGAATGATCAGAAGTTGAATTTTTTTGCGTTTTCTTGCTCTTTCCTCTGGCCTACAGGCATACGGGAAGCGGTGAGCAGCAGTCTCCATTAGTATAGGAGCTAGCTGAAAACATTACACATTTTTCCTCATTTCTCCATTGGGTCATAACTTGTGTCAGAATGATCAGAAGTTGAAATTTTTTGCGTTTTCTTGCTCTTTCCACTGGCCTACAGGCATACGGGAAGCGGTGAGCAGTAGCCTCTATTAGTATAGGAGCTAGCTGAAAACATTTAACATTTTTCCCCATTTCCCCATTGGGTCATAACTTGTGTCAGAATGATCAGAAGTTGAAATTTTTTGCGTTTTCTTGCTCTTTCCACTGTTCTACAGGCATACGGGAAGCGGTGAGCAGTAGTCTCTGTTAGTATAGGAGCTAGCTGAAAACATTTCACATTTTTCCCCATTTCCCCATTGGGTCATAACTTGTGTTAAAATGATCAGAGGTTGAATTTTTTTGCGTTTTCTTGCTCTTTCCACTGGCCTACAGGCATACGGAAGCGTTGAGCAGTAGTCTCTGTTAGTATAGGAGCTAGCTGAAAACATTTCACATTTTTTCCCATTTCCCCATTGGGTCATAACTTGTGTTAAAATGATCAGAGGTTGAAATTTTTTGCGTTTTCTTGCTCTTTCCTTTGGGCTAGAGGCATACGGCAAGCGGTGAGCAGTAGTCTCTATTAGTATAGGATATAACTGAAAACATTTGACATTTTTCCCCATTTCTCCATTGGGTCATAACTTGTGTCAGAATGATCAGAAGTTGAAATTTTTTGCATTTTCTTGCTCTTTCCACTGGCCTACAGGCATACGGGAAGCGGTGAGCTGTAGTCTCTATTAGTATAGGAGCTAGCTGAAAACATTTCACATATTTCCCCATTTCTCCATTGGGTCATAACTTGTGTCAGAATGATCAGAAGTTGAATTTTTTTGCGTTTTCTTGCTCTTTCCACTGGCCTACAGGCATACGGGGAAGCGGTGAGCAGTAGTCTCTATTAGTATAAGAGCTAGCTGAAAACATTTCACATTTTTCCCCATTTCCCCATTGGGTCATAACTTGTGTTAGAATGATCAGATGTTGAAATTTTTTGCGTTTTCTTGCTCTTTCCACTGGCCTACAGGCATACGGGAAGCGGTGAGCAGTAGTCTCTATTAGTATAGGAGCTAGCTGAAAACATTTCACATTTTTCCCCATTTCTCCATTGGGTCATAACTTGTGTCAGAATGATCAGAAGTTGAAATTTTTTGCGTTTTCTTGCTCTTTCCACTGGCCTACAGGCATACGGGAAGCGGAGAGCAGTAGTCTCTATTAGTATAGGAGCTAGCTGAAAACATTTCACATTTTTCCCCATTTCTCCATTGGGTCATAACTTGTGTCAGAATGATCAGAAGTTGAAATTTTTTGCGTTTTCTTGCTCTTTCCACTGGCCTACAGGCATACGGGAAGCGGTGAGCAGTAGTCTCTATTAGTAAAGGAGCTAGATGAAAACATTTCACATTTTTCCCCATTTCCCCGTTTGGTCTTAACTTGTGTTAAAATGATCAGAGGTTGAAATTTTTTGCGTTTTCTTGCTCTTTCCTTTGGGCTAGAGGCATGGGGCAAGCGGTGAGCAGTAGTCTCTATTAGTATAGGATATAACTGAAAACATTTCCCATTTTTCCCTATTTCTCCATTGGGTCATAACTTGTGTCAGAATGATCAGAAGTTGGGGGGGGTGTGGCCTAGCTTCTGCTATGTGAGGACGCAGAGGCTTGGAGCTCTCTCAAAAAACCCCATGTAAAGCAACTAAAAAGCTTTATATTAGAGACAAAGCGTCTATACTAATGCTACTAAACAGCCTTTATGCATAGGCTTTGAATCAAGACCTAGATCAAGCTCCTAGCTGCAACGCAGAGGAAGTTTTGTCCTGATCCTCTGTGCCTGCCTGAGAGAGACTGGAGCCGCCATCTTGGCCACGCTTCTCCTCACCAAGTGACTGATTTAAGCAGCTCATCGTCTGCAGTGCTAGTTTCCCCTGCTCACTGGGGCTAGCACAGAAGGAGGAAGAGGCAAAATACAGCAGCGGTGAAGTTTAGGAGCTGAATCCCTCCCTCCCCGTAGCACAGCGGCACCAAAGAACGGCATGGAGACTCTCAGACGGGAGAAACACACCTGCAGGCTGCAGACCACAGCGGAGGACCGGAGCTAAAGCCGTTCCCTTTACAGCAGCCGGCGGTGAGTCACTCCTTACCCGCCGGCCGGAACTCCTTCCCTGCATCGGCGTGAGCAAGTTTCAGGACGGGGATCCCAACCTGTACATCACCGAAGACAGACGCCGCCTAGCAGCAGGAGCACCGGACCTCAGGATTAAAACAACTACTCCAGACCCTCTTCACACTATATCGCTACACCCAGCAGCTAACAAGCTGGAGTGCCGCTAGGAAGCATAACAGCCAGCGGTGAGTTCCCCCTTACCTCCACCGTCAATCAGACCCTCCACGCAATCCAGGAACAAGGCTGGAGGGCTCCATCCAGAGTGTTGCCGCCGCGATCTTCAGCGCTGCTGAGTCCCTCCTGGGGGTAACTGCTCCGGAGCCTTCACAGTGAGGACACCGCTCCTGCCTGCAACAACAACGCTGGAAAGTTCTGCGATGCTGATAATCGCTCCTGACCGCTGAGGATAAAGTCTGAAGACACAGCAGCGTCGGCTTCCTCCCTACAAGTTGGGACATAAGGTAAGCCCTGTACCGGAGGCTCCCCTAGACAGACGAGCAGAATAACGTGCAGAGCGGACGCTCTGAATACCCAAACAGGGAGCGCTGCTGTGGAACTGTCAGGTCGGCTTACAGGAGACAGGGAGCAACGCTGTGGAACTTGTAGTATAAATGTGACAGAGACTTACTGCTGTGGAAAATACAGAGCTTCTCAGACAGGGAGCTATTGCTGTGGAGGAGTGACCTATATAAGATACTTATAAGCGGGAGCCAGAGTTGTGGAACAGTGTATCTATTTTTATTATTATAAAGAGGCTGAGAGCATCTGCTGTGAAACAAGCTTCATAGATTATACTTTAATAAGTGGGTTCAAATGCTGTGATACAGTTTGTTTATATATATATATATTTTATAACTCTCTACAAAGAGACGGGAGCCAGTGCTGTGGAACTATTTTGAGCTTACATCAGCTCACTGCCTTGAAAGGGTGCTTGGGTACTGCCCCTACAGTTTTTTAAAGCCTTAAGGAATATTAATACCTGATCAACCTTCAAGATCTCTCAGCACTAAGGCCATAGCACCACCTGGTGGCAGTATTATTATATTTTAACAACAACTGGGATCATCTAGTCTACAGCTTCACTCTCTCAGTTTCAATATTTAAAGAAACAGTCACTATTATTATTACATAAATTACCACTACTGCTATATCTAACTTAGCCACCTAAAATGGAACAAAAAAAGGACACAAGGAAACTTACTGAAAATAAACAATTTTCACGTAACTCTTTTTCTCGCTCCACAGAGGATGTTTCAAATCGTTACAAGCGCGACCATCCTAGATCTCCCAGATCACCTGCCAAACCATTTTCTCCCTCATCTGATAAACACAAAACACTTGGGATTACTTTCAGTGGCATTCCGAAACCAAACTCGCAAAAAACCCTGACCTCTCTTTCAACCAAAACTAACACTAATAGTTCTCAAAACACTAAAGAGAACAAAAAACAAAATTTCGTTGACCTGAATACTGCCTTCTCAGAGGGTATGGACACCTCCAAATCCAATAAAAGGTCCACATCAAACAGAGACTCTACCGATGGCTCTGGTTCTGATGAATCTGATTTCTTTAGAGACTCTTCCCCTAATGAGAGCCCTGCCACTCGGAGAAAGATTGACTCAAAACATCTGCTGGATGAGGGGAAATTGGATTCTAGCGAGAGTTTTCTTCAAAAAATCTCTGAACTCATCGATAGGAAATTGGAAGGTGGTCTAGAGAAATTCCAAAGTTCGTTTTCTATGGTATGTGAGGGCATAACAAAGAAACTTGAAATAAGTGAAAAAAAAGTGAAGGATTTAGAAATTAGAACAGAAACTCTTGAGAAAGAAAATTCAGACATGAGAAGAGAACTTACAAATCTACATTTTAAATTAGCTGATCTTGAAGATAGAAACAGAAGGAACAATATTAAAATTTGTGGCATCCCTGAGGATATTCCACAAACAGGCTTATCTGAGTATACCAAATCACTTTTTAAGTCAGCAGTACCGAACCTAACAGATCTGGATCTTTCTATAGACAGAATTCATAGACTCCCACGTCCTTCTAATGTCTCCTCTGATAAACCTAGAGACACCTTTCTGAGGATCCACTTTTTCGAAACAAAAGAAAAGGTCCAGAACTTTCTAAGAGAAAAAGGTTCTTTCCCCGAGCCGTACGCTCACATAAAAATTTACGCGGATCTCTCGAAACACACAATAGAAGTACGTAGATCCTTCAGAGAGATCACCGCTAAAATGAGAGATAAGGGAATTCAATATAAATGGGGCTTTCCTACCAAATTATTGGTTCCGCACAGAGGGAGGATAATCCCTTTGATCAGTCCAGAGGAGGGCCTAGACTTCCTCAACTTCATTTCTGAGGAGAAGTCTCACAGCTAGAACGTAATCTTTGATATGCGTCACTCTGAAGCTATCTAATATACACTATGGGGAAATTGGGAGTCTCTTTTTACACGAACTTTCCCCCATATTAGAAGAGATCTCACTGTGAGTGAGATCCTTCAAGAGAACTTTAGTGGGTTCTCACTCCTTACTGTTTAAAAGTTTATAATTTTGTTGTTTCAACTGTATGTAATAAACTTGTTCTTTTCACATTGCTTCTTATAGAGGAGAGGTCAGTTAGTGTCTAATGTCCCTACGGAGCCTGTCGTACAATGTCAGATGTTTAAACAGCCCTTGGAAGAGATTTACGGTGTGGAAGGAGATCAAGCAGAGCAAGGCAGATATCATATGCCTCCAAGAGGTCAAATTCATTGAAGGTAAACATCCTCCATTCTCACACAAAATCTATCCACATATCTTCTCTTCTTTACAACAAAAAAAGAGAGCCGGAGTTATCACCATAGTTAGGGACTCAGTTCTTTTCCAGCTAACAGAAGAAATCAAGGACCCGCAAGGCAGGTTCCATATCTTGGTCTGTCTGATAAACAATCATCCACATACTATTGTCAACATTTATGCCCCAAACAATAGACAGAAAAACTTCCTCATTAAACTTTTAAAAAGAATTAAGGCACACCAAAAAGGGGTTCTGCTCCTAATGGGGGATTTCAACATTGTCCCGGATGGGCGCATTGATTCCTCCTCAGCCACTCGCCATCTGGCACCTTCCAGAAATGACTGGATCAGGAATAATGAGTTTTATGACGTTTTTCGGTGCCTCAACTCCTCTTCCCGGGAGTACTCACACTACTCCTCTGTCCATAAGACTTCTTCGAGGATCGACCTGGTCTTAACGGACATTTTTTCCCTGCCTAAATTCAAAAAAGTAGCCATCCTAGATAAATCGTTTTCTGATCATTCCCCAGTGTTGACGGAAATTAGCCTTTTCCCGCCGTCCCAAAATTCTCACACATGGAAATGCAACGCTACTCATCTTAATATCCCCGAATTCAAAACAGAATTAGAGGAAACCATTAGGAATTACTTTGTCCGACAATGACACGGAGGGAATTGACCCGTTCACTCTCTGGAATGCCCACAAGGCTGTTCTGAGAGGTAAACTCATACAGATCTCTTCCACATGTAACAGAAGGAGGAGAGAGAACATAAAAAACCTACAATTACAAATCAAAATTAAAGAAGAAGCCCAAAATAGCCTTCCCTCACCATCTTTGGATATCCATACTGATATCCTTAAACTCAGGCAAAAACTGCAAGCGACTATCCAATCTGATTATGACTAAGTAATTAAAAACATCTAAATTCAAAGTGTACTCCTCTTTAAATAAGCCGACAAAATTCATGATGAATAAGCTTAAAAGAGAATTAAAAATAGAGTAACCAAAATTCAAAATCTACAAGGAGAGTTTAAATATCACCCAAAAGAAATTGCTGATACCTTTGCAGAGTTTTACCATAACCTGTATAACCTCAAACTAGATTCCAGTACTCCCCAACCAGATAAAGTAGCTATTGAAGAATTTTTGAAGGACATTCACCTTCCTAAAATAGACCCGGTAGATCTAGATTTCCTAACCGCACCTTTCCGTACTGATGAAATAAAAAATATAATTCAAAATTTAAAGACACAAAAAGCCCCTGGACCTGATGGTTTTGTTGGTGAATATTACAAAATCTTCTCGGATGCCCTGTCCCCGCATCTGGAAAAGATCTTTAACAGAGCATCTGTTGCTGGCTACTTTCCAAAGGAAATGTTAGAGGCAACTATAATAATGATCCCCAAGAGCCAAAGCGATTTAGACAAGGTCCAGAATTATAGGCCCATCTCTCTTATTAATTGTGACCTTAAAATTTACTCAAAAATTCTTGCTGAGAGATTGAAGATTGTCCTTCCCAAGCTGATCCACAATGATCAATTGGGTATCATCATGGGAAGACAAACTTCAGATGGGACCAGAAGGCTTATTAATATTATCAATAAAATAAGCATAACTAAAATCCCTTCCTTAATAATTACACTAGACGCTGAAAAAGCATTCGATCGAGTCAATTGGAAATATCTCAAAGCTGTCTTGACCCATTTTGGCTTTGGGGATGGATTAATCACATCCATATTTGCTCTATATTCTTTTCCTAACGCGCGGATCTATATCAACAACCATATGTCTAATACCTTTTCAATAAGTAATGGTACCAGGCAGGGGTGCCCATTATCACCCCTTCTATTCGCGCTGGCTATTGAACCTTTGGCGATCCAAATCAGGAACAATGATCTAATCAAGGGTATCAGCACTACTCATCGTCAACACAAAATCAGTCTCTTCGCGGATGACCTGCTACTTTCCCTTTCGGACCCAGTTACCTCAGTTACAAATGTGTTGGAAATTCTGGAATTTTTCTCTAGGGTTTCCTACTTTAAAATTAACAATAAAAAATCCAAGCTACTTCAATTTAACTTGGACAAGCAAACTGAGGATCTCTTAAGAACAAAAACGGGCTTCAACTGGGAAGAGACTGAAATCTCATATATTGATATACTATTCGCTAAAAACTTCTCTTTCACTGTTATAAGTAACATTGGGAAAGTATTAAAAACTATCTCACAAGATTTTCTCACTTGGACTAAGTCTAAGCTGACATGGACTGGTAAAGTTCTTGCAGCTAAGACAATTGTTCTCCCCAAAATCTTTTACCTGTTTAGATCACTTCCACTGTCAATCCCTACTGCCCTCTTAA
Source organism: Ranitomeya variabilis (assembly GCF_051348905.1). Taxonomy (NCBI): domain Eukaryota; kingdom Metazoa; phylum Chordata; class Amphibia; order Anura; family Dendrobatidae; genus Ranitomeya; species Ranitomeya variabilis. Next base: position 356,416,648 of record NC_135235.1, read on the forward strand.
ACAAAATCCAAGAGTCAATTAATTCATTCATATGGGGTAACAAAAGAGCGAGGGTGGCTAACAATAATCTATATAAAAATAAATCCAGAGGAGGCTTGGGACTACTGAACATTCAGGCCTACTACCTTAGCAATCTCATAAAGCAAAGCCACAATTGGTTTAATCACTCTTCAAAGCCGGCTTGGGTAGATTTGGAAACCTCTTATAACAATTACCGCCCCCTAAAATATTGTATATACTATTATTATTATTATTATTTATTGTTATAGCGCCATTTATTCCATGGCGCTTTACAAGTGAGGAGGGGTATACATAATAAAAACAAGTACAATAATCTTGAACAATACAAGACATAACTGGTATAGGAGGAGTGAGGACCCTGCCCGCGAGGGCTCACAATCTACAAGGGATGGTATATACGATTAAATATTTAAATCCAAACCCCCTAGCTCTTCACACCCCATTATAGGAGCTATTTCTGCCGCTTGGATTAAATTGGCAAGACCCAAGAGAGGCTCCAATAAGTCAGAAAGTTTATACAACTTTCCACTAAAACTTCTTACAGACCTCTATGATTCCCAGTTACCAGCGAATTGGCCAGGACAGTCAAAGACTTATATGACGGTAACTTTACTACCTTTGAAAAATTTTAAAAAAAATTCAATCTTCAGTCTTCGGATTTCATGGCATATGTTATGCTAAAAGAACAAATTAATAAATTCATAAAGGGGCCATATTCCAAAAAAGAAATTGCAACCTTACTCCTGAATAACACTGACCATAAGTTGTTTTGGAGTACTAAGTATCTTTACAATTATTTTAACAACGATACTACTTTTACTAAAAATTCCTATTTCAACCACTGGGAAAAGGATCTGAGAATTCCTATTAGTAAAGAGCATTGGGAAAGGGCCATAATTAATACCTACACATCTAATATATCTCTTACACTCCATGAATCCTTCTTCAAGTTATTGACTAGATGGTATCTGACTCCGGTAAGGTTGTCTCACTTTAATAACGCACATTCCCCTCTCTGTTGGAGAGAATGTGGGTTTCCAGGAAGTTTGCTGCACTTATTTTGGAGCTGTCCAAAAATCAAACCCCTCTGGACACAGATATCCATCTACATTAATAAAATCCTCAATAAAAAATTTTCTCTCACCCCTCAAACTGCCTTGCTCTCTATTGACCTGGACTGTATACATCCTTCCCTAAGATATGTGATTGTACACATACTTTTAGTTACAAAAAATCTGATTGCCCTCTATTGGAAGAATAAAATGGTGCCGGGACTCTCTAGCATTGTCGACAGGCTCTATCTCCATAATTCATTGGAATGCAGATTCGCAGTCGTAAACGGAAACTTATCCAAGTACGGTTTAAAATGGGACAGGTGGAATGCTATGTTTCCTCAAACATAGTTTGTCTTTGACTTATCTGTTGTTATTGGGTCGATTGATTTTCTTTTTTTTAGGTATCTCCCCTATTGCTAATTTGTTACACCAACTTCTAGGTGAGATCTCGGGTTTTCTACATTCCCTGTTGGCAATATCGGAGATCGTACTTACTTATAATGGAAGTTATGGTTTTACTTCTTATCCCATCTTGGAAAATAATATTGGAATTAAAGTTCTCCAGTTTTTCCTTTGTTTCCTTCCCTTTACCCTTCCCTCTCCCTCCCCCCTCCCCTCCCTCATCCCACCATCTTCCTTCCCTATATAAAATTTATAAATCTTCACGTATTTGACATTTGTTTTGTATAATGTTTAATAAAAATTATTTGAAAAGAATGATCAGAAGTTGAATTTTTTTGCGTTTTCTTGCTCTTTCCACTGGCCTACAGGCATACGGGAAGCGGTGAGCAGTAGTCTCTATTAGTATAGAAGCTAGCTGAAAACATTTCACATTTTTCCCCATTTCCCCATTGGGTCATAACTTGTGTCAGAATGATCAGAAGTTTAAATTTTTTGCATTTTCTTGCTCTTTCCACTGGCCTACAGGCATACGGGAAGCGGTGAGCAGTAGTCTCTATTAGTATAGAAGCTAGCTGAAAACATTTCACATTTTTCCCCATTTCCCCATTGGGTCATAACTTGGGTCAGAATGATCAGAAGTTTAAATTTTTTGCATTTTCTTGCTCTTTCCACTGGCCTACAGGCATACGGGAAGCGTTGAGCAGTAGTCTCTATTAGTATAGGAGCTAGCTGAAAACATTTCACATTTTTCCCCATTTCCCCATTTACATAGTTACATAGTTATTAAGGTTGAAGGAAGACTGTAAGTCCATCTAGTTCAACCCATAGCCTAACCTAACATGCCCTAACATGTTGATCCAGAGGAAGGCAAAAAAAAACCCATGTGGCAAAGAGTAACTTCACCATGGGGAAAAAAATTCCTTCCCGACTCCACATACGGCAATCAGACTAGTTCCCTGGATCAACGCCTTATCAAGAAATCTAGTGTATATACCCTGTAACATTATACTTTTCCAGAAAGGCATCCAGTCCCCTCTTAAATTTAATTAATGAATCACTCATTACAACATCATACGGCAGAGAGTTCCATAGTCTCACTGCTCTTACAGTAAAGAATCCACGTCTGTTATTATGCTTAAACCTTTTTTCCTCCAGACGTAGAGGATGCCCCCTTGTCCCTGTCTCAGGTCTATGATTAAAAAGATCATCAGAAAGGTCTTTGTACTGTCCCCTCATATATTTATACATTAAAATAAGATCACCCCTTAGTCTTCGTTTTTCCAAACTAAATAGCCCCAAGTGTAATAACCTATCTTGGTATTGCAGACCCCCCAGTCCTCTAATAACCTTGGTCGCTCTTCTCTGCACCCGCTCCAGTTCAGCTATGTCTTTCTTATACACCGGAGACCAGAACTGTGCACAGTATTCTAAGTGTGGTCGAACTAGTGACTTGTATAGAGGTAAAATTATGTTCTCCTCATGAGCATCTATGCCTCTTTTAATACATCCCATTATTTTATTTGCCTTTGTAGCAGCTGCCTGACACTGGCCACTGAATATGAGTTTGTCATCCACCCATATACCCAGGTCTTTTTCATTGACGGTTTTGCCCAGAGTTTTAGAATTAAGCACATAGTTATACATCTTATTACTTCTACCCAAGTGCATGACCTTACATTTATCCCCATTAAAGCTCATTTGCCATTTATCAGCCCAAGCTTCTAGTTTACATAAATCATCCTGTAATATAAAATTGTCCTCCCCTGTATTGATTACCCTGCAGAGTTTAGTGTCATCTGCAAATATTGAAATTCTACTCTGAATGCCCCCTACAAGGTCATTAATAAATATGTTAAAAAGAAGAGGGCCCAATACTGACCCCTGTGGTACCCCACTGCTAACCGCGACCCAGTCCAAGTGTGCTCCATTAATAACCACCCTTTGTTTCCTATCCCTGAGCCAGCTCTCAACCCACTTACACATATTTTCCCCTATCCCCATTACTCTCATTTTATGTAACAACCTTTTGTGTGGCACCGTATCAAAAGCTTTGGAAAAGTCCATATACACTACGTCCACTGGGTTCCCTTGGTCCAGTCCGGAACTTACCTCTTCATAGAAGCTGATCAAATTAGTCTGACATGAACGGTCCCTAGTAAACCCGTGCTGATACTGGGTCATAAGGTTATTCCTCTTCAGATACTCCAGTATAGTATCCTGTTGTGAATTTACCTTTTTGGCTCCCTCTAGTGGTTACTAGTGATTTGACTCTGGGAATGTCTGCCATCCCTTGTATGCTCACCTGGGTCGTTAGGTCAGGGGTGTTGCTATATAAGCTCCCTGGACCTTCAGTTCAATGCCTGGCAACGTTGTAATCAGAGCTAATCTGTTGTGCTCTTGTCTACTGATCCTGGTTCCTCCTAGATTAAGCTAAGTCTGCTTTCTTGCTTTTTGCTATTTGTTTTTGTTTGTATTTTTGTCCAGCTTGTACATTATCTGTATCCTAACCTTGCTGGAAGCTCTAGGGAGGCTGGAGTTCTCCCCCCGGGCCGTTAGACGGCATACGGGAAGCGGTGAGCTGTAGTCTCTATTAGTATAGGAGCTAGCTGAAAACATTTCACATTTTTCCCCATTTCTCCATTGGGTCATAACTTGTGTCAGAATGATCAGAAGTTGAAATTTTTTGCGTTTTCTTGCTCTTTCCACTGGCCTACAGGCATACGGGAAGCGGTGAGCAGTAGTCTCTATTAGTATAGGAGCTAGCTGAAAACATTTCACATTTTTCCCCATTTCTCCATTGGGTCATAACTTGTGTCAGAATGATCAGAAGTTGAATTTTTTTGCGTTTTCTTGCTCTTTCCACTGGCCTACAGGCATACGGGAAGCGGTGAGCAGTAGTCTCTATTAGTAAAGGAGCTAGATGAAAACATTTCACATTTTTCCCCATTTCCCCGTTTGGTCTTAACTTGTGTTAAAATGATCAGAGGTTGAAATTTTTTGCGTTTTCTTGCTCTTTCCTTTGGGCTAGAGGCATGGGGCAAGCGGTGAGCAGTAGTCTCTATTAGTATAGGATATAACTGAAAACATTTCCCATTTTTCCCTATTTCTCCATTGGGTCATAACTTGTGTCAGAATGATCAGAAGTTGGGGGGGTGTGGCCTAGCTTCTGCTATGTGAGGACGCAGAGGCTTGGAGCTCTCTCAAAAAACCCCATGTAAAGCAACTAAAAAGCTTTATATTAGAGACAAAGCGTCTATACTAATGCTACTAAACAGCCTTTATGCATAGGCTTTGAATCAAGACCTAGATCAAGCTCCTAGCTGCAACGCAGAGGAAGTTTTGTCCTGATCCTCTGTGCCTGCCTGAGAGAGACTGGAGCCGCCATCTTGGCCACGCTTCTCCTCACCAAGTGACTGATTTAAGCAGCTCATCGTCTGCAGTGCTAGTTTCCCCTGCTCACTGGGGCTAGCACAGAAGGAGGAAGAGGCAAAATACAGCAGCGGTGAAGTTTAGGAGCTGAATCCCTCCCTCCCCGTAGCACAGCGGCACCAAAGAACGGCATGGAGACTCTCAGACGGGAGAAACACACCTGCAGGCTGCAGACCACAGCGGAGGACCGGAGCTAAAGCCGTTCCCTTTACAGCAGCCGGCGGTGAGTCACTCCTTACCCGCCGGCCGGAACTCCTTCCCTGCATCGGCGTGAGCAAGTTTCAGGACGGGGATCCCAACCTGTACATCACCGAAGACAGACGCCGCCTAGCAGCAGGAGCACCGGACCTCAGGATTAAAACAACTACTCCAGACCCTCTTCACACTATATCGCTACACCCAGCAGCTAACAAGCTGGAGTGCCGCTAGGAAGCATAACAGCCAGCGGTGAGTTCCCCCTTACCTCCACCGTCAATCAGACCCTCCACGCAATCCAGGAACAAGGCTGGAGGGCTCCATCCAGAGTGTTGCCGCCGCGATCTTCAGCGCTGCTGAGTCCCTCCTGGGGGTAACTGCTCCGGAGCCTTCACAGTGAGGACACCGCTCCTGCCTGCAACAACAACGCTGGAAAGTTCTGCGATGCTGATAATCGCTCCTGACCGCTGAGGATAAAGTCTGAAGACACAGCAGCGTCGGCTTCCTCCCTACAAGTTGGGACATAAGGTAAGCCCTGTACCGGAGGCTCCCCTAGACAGACGAGCAGAATAACGTGCAGAGCGGACGCTCTGAATACCCAAACAGGGAGCGCTGCTGTGGAACTGTCAGGTCGGCTTACAGGAGACAGGGAGCAACGCTGTGGAACTTGTAGTATAAATGTGACAGACTTACTGCTGTGGAAAATACAGAGCTTCTCAGACAGGGAGCTATTGCTGTGGAGGAGTGACCTATATAAGATACTTATAAGCGGGAGCCAGAGTTGTGGAACAGTGTATCTATTTTTATTATTATAAAGAGGCTGAGAGCATCTGCTGTGAAACAAGCTTCATAGATTATACTTTAATAAGTGGGTTCAAATGCTGTGATACAGTTTGTTTATATATATATATATTTTATAACTCTCTACAAAGAGACGGGAGCCAGTGCTGTGGAACTATTTTGAGCTTACATCAGCTCACTGCCTTGAAAGGGTGCTTGGGTACTGCCCCTACAGTTTTTTAAAGCCTTAAGGAATATTAATACCTGATCAACCTTCAAGATCTCTCAGCACTAAGGCCATAGCACCACCTGGTGGCAGTATTATTATATTTTAACAACAACTGGGATCATCTAGTCTACAGCTTCACTCTCTCAGTTTCAATATTTAAAGAAACAGTCACTATTATTATTACATAAATTACCACTACTGCTATATCTAACTTAGCCACCTAAAATGGAACAAAAAAAGGACACAAGGAAACTTACTGAAAATAAACAATTTTCACGTAACTCTTTTTCTCGCTCCACAGAGGATGTTTCAAATCGTTACAAGCGCGACCATCCTAGATCTCCCAGATCACCTGCCAAACCATTTTCTCCCTCATCTGATAAACACAAAACACTTGGGATTACTTTCAGTGGCATTCCGAAACCAAACTCGCAAAAAACCCTGACCTCTCTTTCAACCAAAACTAACACTAATAGTTCTCAAAACACTAAAGAGAACAAAAAACAAAATTTCGTTGACCTGAATACTGCCTTCTCAGAGGGTATGGACACCTCCAAATCCAATAAAAGGTCCACATCAAACAGAGACTCTACCGATGGCTCTGGTTCTGATGAATCTGATTTCTTTAGAGACTCTTCCCCTAATGAGAGCCCTGCCACTCGGAGAAAGATTGACTCAAAACATCTGCTGGATGAGGGGAAATTGGATTCTAGCGAGAGTTTTCTTCAAAAAATCTCTGAACTCATCGATAGGAAATTGGAAGGTGGTCTAGAGAAATTCCAAAGTTCGTTTTCTATGGTATGTGAGGGCATAACAAAGAAACTTGAAATAAGTGAAAAAAAAGTGAAGGATTTAGAAATTAGAACAGAAACTCTTGAGAAAGAAAATTCAGACATGAGAAGAGAACTTACAAATCTACATTTTAAATTAGCTGATCTTGAAGATAGAAACAGAAGGAACAATATTAAAATTTGTGGCATCCCTGAGGATATTCCACAAACAGGCTTATCTGAGTATACCAAATCACTTTTTAAGTCAGCAGTACCGAACCTAACAGATCTGGATCTTTCTATAGACAGAATTCATAGACTCCCACGTCCTTCTAATGTCTCCTCTGATAAACCTAGAGACACCTTTCTGAGGATCCACTTTTTCGAAACAAAAGAAAAGGTCCAGAACTTTCTAAGAGAAAAAGGTTCTTTCCCCGAGCCGTACGCTCACATAAAAATTTACGCGGATCTCTCGAAACACACAATAGAAGTACGTAGATCCTTCAGAGAGATCACCGCTAAAATGAGAGATAAGGGAATTCAATATAAATGGGGCTTTCCTACCAAATTATTGGTTCCGCACAGAGGGAGGATAATCCCTTTGATCAGTCCAGAGGAGGGCCTAGACTTCCTCAACTTCATTTCTGAGGAGAAGTCTCACAGCTAGAACGTAATCTTTGATATGCGTCACTCTGAAGCTATCTAATATACACTATGGGGAAATTGGGAGTCTCTTTTTACACGAACTTTCCCCCATATTAGAAGAGATCTCACTGTGAGTGAGATCCTTCAAGAGAACTTTAGTGGGTTCTCACTCCTTACTGTTTAAAAGTTTATAATTTTGTTGTTTCAACTGTATGTAATAAACTTGTTCTTTTCACATTGCTTCTTATAGAGGAGAGGTCAGTTAGTGTCTAATGTCCCTACGGAGCCTGTCGTACAATGTCAGATGTTTAAACAGCCCTTGGAAGAGATTTACGGTGTGGAAGGAGATCAAGCAGAGCAAGGCAGATATCATATGCCTCCAAGAGGTCAAATTCATTGAAGGTAAACATCCTCCATTCTCACACAAAATCTATCCACATATCTTCTCTTCTTTACAACAAAAAAAGAGAGCCGGAGTTATCACCATAGTTAGGGACTCAGTTCTTTTCCAGCTAACAGAAGAAATCAAGGACCCGCAAGGCAGGTTCCATATCTTGGTCTGTCTGATAAACAATCATCCACATACTATTGTCAACATTTATGCCCCAAACAATAGACAGAAAAACTTCCTCATTAAACTTTTAAAAAGAATTAAGGCACACCAAAAAGGGGTTCTGCTCCTAATGGGGGATTTCAACATTGTCCCGGATGGGCGCATTGATTCCTCCTCAGCCACTCGCCATCTGGCACCTTCCAGAAATGACTGGATCAGGAATAATGAGTTTTATGACGTTTTTCGGTGCCTCAACTCCTCTTCCCGGGAGTACTCACACTACTCCTCTGTCCATAAGACTTCTTCGAGGATCGACCTGGTCTTAACGGACATTTTTTCCCTGCCTAAATTCAAAAAAGTAGCCATCCTAGATAAATCGTTTTCTGATCATTCCCCAGTGTTGACGGAAATTAGCCTTTTCCCGCCGTCCCAAAATTCTCACACATGGAAATGCAACGCTACTCATCTTAATATCCCCGAATTCAAAACAGAATTAGAGGAAACCATTAGGAATTACTTTGTCCGACAATGACACGGAGGGAATTGACCCGTTCACTCTCTGGAATGCCCACAAGGCTGTTCTGAGAGGTAAACTCATACAGATCTCTTCCACATGTAACAGAAGGAGGAGAGAGAACATAAAAAACCTACAATTACAAATCAAAATTAAAGAAGAAGCCCAAAATAGCCTTCCCTCACCATCTTTGGATATCCATACTGATATCCTTAAACTCAGGCAAAAACTGCAAGCGACTATCCAATCTGATTATGACTAAGTAATTAAAAACATCTAAATTCAAAGTGTACTCCTCTTTAAATAAGCCGACAAAATTCATGATGAATAAGCTTAAAAGAGAATTAAAAATAGAGTAACCAAAATTCAAAATCTACAAGGAGAGTTTAAATATCACCCAAAAGAAATTGCTGATACCTTTGCAGAGTTTTACCATAACCTGTATAACCTCAAACTAGATTCCAGTACTCCCCAACCAGATAAAGTAGCTATTGAAGAATTTTTGAAGGACATTCACCTTCCTAAAATAGACCCGGTAGATCTAGATTTCCTAACCGCACCTTTCCGTACTGATGAAATAAAAAATATAATTCAAAATTTAAAGACACAAAAAGCCCCTGGACCTGATGGTTTTGTTGGTGAATATTACAAAATCTTCTCGGATGCCCTGTCCCCGCATCTGGAAAAGATCTTTAACAGAGCATCTGTTGCTGGCTACTTTCCAAAGGAAATGTTAGAGGCAACTATAATAATGATCCCCAAGAGCCAAAGCGATTTAGACAAGGTCCAGAATTATAGGCCCATCTCTCTTATTAATTGTGACCTTAAAATTTACTCAAAAATTCTTGCTGAGAGATTGAAGATTGTCCTTCCCAAGCTGATCCACAATGATCAATTGGGTATCATCATGGGAAGACAAACTTCAGATGGGACCAGAAGGCTTATTAATATTATCAATAAAATAAGCATAACTAAAATCCCTTCCTTAATAATTACACTAGACGCTGAAAAAGCATTCGATCGAGTCAATTGGAAATATCTCAAAGCTGTCTTGACCCATTTTGGCTTTGGGGATGGATTAATCACATCCATATTTGCTCTATATTCTTTTCCTAACGCGCGGATCTATATCAACAACCATATGTCTAATACCTTTTCAATAAGTAATGGTACCAGGCAGGGGTGCCCATTATCACCCCTTCTATTCGCGCTGGCTATTGAACCTTTGGCGATCCAAATCAGGAACAATGATCTAATCAAGGGTATCAGCACTACTCATCGTCAACACAAAATCAGTCTCTTCGCGGATGACCTGCTACTTTCCCTTTCGGACCCAGTTACCTCAGTTACAAATGTGTTGGAAATTCTGGAATTTTTCTCTAGGGTTTCCTACTTTAAAATTAACAATAAAAAATCCAAGCTACTTCAATTTAACTTGGACAAGCAAACTGAGGATCTCTTAAGAACAAAAACGGGCTTCAACTGGGAAGAGACTGAAATCTCATATATTGATATACTATTCGCTAAAAACTTCTCTTTCACTGTTATAAGTAACATTGGGAAAGTATTAAAAACTATCTCACAAGATTTTCTCACTTGGACTAAGTCTAAGCTGACATGGACTGGTAAAGTTCTTGCAGCTAAGACAATTGTTCTCCCCAAAATCTTTTACCTGTTTAGATCACTTCCACTGTCAATCCCTACTGCCCTCTTAAACAAAATCCAAGAGTCAATTAATTCATTCATATGGGGTAACAAAAGAGCGAGGGTGGCTAACAATAATCTATATAAAAATAAATCCAGAGGAGGCTTGGGACTACTGAACATTCAGGCCTACTACCTTAGCAATCTCATAAAGCAAAGCCACAATTGGTTTAATCACTCTTCAAAGCCGGCTTGGGTAGATTTGGAAACCTCTTATAACAATTACCGCCCCCTAAAATATTGTATATACTATTATTATTATTATTATTTATTGTTATAGCGCCATTTATTCCATGGCGCTTTACAAGTGAGGAGGGGTATACATAATAAAAACAAGTACAATAATCTTGAACAATACAAGACATAACTGGTATAGGAGGAGTGAGGACCCTGCCCGCGAGGGCTCACAATCTACAAGGGATGGTATATACGATTAAATATTTAAATCCAAACCCCCTAGCTCTTCACACCCCATTATAGGAGCTATTTCTGCCGCTTGGATTAAATTGGCAAGACCCAAGAGAGGCTCCAATAAGTCAGAAAGTTTATACAACTTTCCACTAAAACTTCTTACAGACCTCTATGATTCCCAGTTACCAGCGAATTGGCCAGGACAGTCAAAGACTTATATGACGGTAACTTTACTACCTTTGAAAAATTTTAAAAAAAATTCAATCTTCAGTCTTCGGATTTCATGGCATATGTTATGCTAAAAGAACAAATTAATAAATTCATAAAGGGGCCATATTCCAAAGCAGAAATTGCAACCTTACTCCTGAATAACACTGACCATAAGTTGTTTTGGAGTACTAAGTATCTTTACAATTATTTTAACAACGATACTACTTTTACTAAAAATTCCTATTTCAACCACTGGGAAAAGGATCTGAGAATTCCTATTAGTAAAGAGCATTGGGAAAGGGCCATAATTAATACCTACACATCTAATATATCTCTTACACTCCATGAATCCTTCTTCAAGTTATTGACTAGATGGTATCTGACTCCGGTAAGGTTGTCTCACTTTAATAACGCACATTCCCCTCTCTGTTGGAGAGAATGTGGGTTTCCAGGAAGTTTGCTGCACTTATTTTGGAGCTGTCCAAAAATCAAACCCCTCTGGACACAGATATCCATCTACATTAATAAAATCCTCAATAAAAAATTTTCTCTCACCCCTCAAACTGCCTTGCTCTCTATTGACCTGGACTGTATACATCCTTCTCTAAGATATGTGATTGTACACATACTTTTAGTTACAAAAAATCTGATTGCCCTCTATTGGAAGAATAAAATGGTGCCGGGACTCTCTAGCATTGTCGACAGGCTCTATCTCCATAATTCATTGGAATGCAGATTCGCAGTCGTAAACGGAAACTTATCCAAGTACGGTTTAAAATGGGACAGGTGGAATGCTATGTTTCCTCAAACATAGTTTGTCTTTGACTTATCTGTTGTTATTGGGTCGATTGATTTTCTTTTTTTTAGGTATCTCCCCTATTGCTAATTTGTTACACCAACTTCTAGGTGAGATCTCGGGTTTTCTACATTCCCTGTTGGCAATATCTGAGATCGTACTTACTTATAATGGAAGTTATGGTTTTACTTCTTATCCCATCTTGGAAAATAATATTGGAATTAAAGTTCTCCAGTTTTTCCTTTGTTTCCTTCCCTTTACCCTTCCCTCTCCCTCCCCCCTCCCCTCCCTCATCCCACCATCTTCCTTCCCTATATAAAATTTATAAATCTTCACGTATTTGACATTTGTTTTGTATAATGTTTAATAAAAATTATTTGAAAAGAATGATCAGAAGTTGAATTTTTTTGCGTTTTCTTGCTCTTTCCACTGGCCTACAGGCATACGGGAAGCGGTGAGCAGTAGTCTCTATTAGTATAGAAGCTAGCTGAAAACATTTCACATTTTTCCCCATTTCCCCATTGGGTCATAACTTGTGTCAGAATGATCAGAAGTTTAAATTTTTTGCATTTTCTTGCTCTTTCCACTGGCCTACAGGCATACGGGAAGCGTTGAGCAGTAGTCTCTATTAGTATAGGAGCTAGCTGAAAACATTTCACATTTTTCCCCATTTCCCCATTTACATAGTTACATAGTTATTAAGGTTGAAGGAAGACTGTAAGTCCATCTAGTTCAACCCATAGCCTAACCTAACATGCCCTAACATGTTGATCCAGAGGAAGGCAAAAAAAAACCCATGTGGCAAAGAGTAACTTCACCATGGGGAAAAAAATTCCTTCCCGACTCCACATACGGCAATCAGACTAGTTCCCTGGATCAACGCCTTATCAAGAAATCTAGTGTATATACCCTGTAACATTATACTTTTCCAGAAAGGCATCCAGTCCCCTCTTAAATTTAATTAATGAATCACTCATTACAACATCATACGGCAGAGAGTTCCATAGTCTCACTGCTCTTACAGTAAAGAATCCACGTCTGTTATTATGCTTAAACCTTTTTTCCTCCAGACGTAGAGGATGCCCCCTTATCCCTGTCTCAGGTCTATGATTAAAAAGATCATCAGAAAGGTCTTTGTACTGTCCCCTCATATATTTATACATTAAAATAAGATCACCCCTTAGTCTTCGTTTTTCCAAACTAAATAGCCCCAAGTGTAATAACCTATCTTGGTATTGCAGACCCCCCAGTCCTCTAATAACCTTGGTCGCTCTTCTCTGCACCCGCTCCAGTTCAGCTATGTCTTTCTTATACACCGGAGACCAGAACTGTGCACAGTATTCTAAGTGTGGTCGAACTAGTGACTTGTATAGAGGTAAAATTATGTTCTCCTCATGAGCATCTATGCCTCTTTTAATACATCCCATTATTTTATTTGCCTTTGTAGCAGCTGCCTGACACTGGCCACTGAATATGAGTTTGTCATCCACCCATATACCCAGGTCTTTTTCATTGACGGTTTTGCCCAGAGTTTTAGAATTAAGCACATAGTTATACATCTTATTACTTCTACCCAAGTGCATGACCTTACATTTATCCCCATTAAAGCTCATTTGCCATTTATCAGCCCAAGCTTCTAGTTTACATAAATCATCCTGTAATATAAAATTGTCCTCCCCTGTATTGATTACCCTGCAGAGTTTAGTGTCATCTGCAAATATTGAAATTCTACTCTGAATGCCCCCTACAAGGTCATTAATAAATATGTTAAAAAGAAGAGGGCCCAATACTGACCCCTGTGGTACCCCACTGCTAACCGCGACCCAGTCCAAGTGTGCTCCATTAATAACCACCCTTTGTTTCCTATCCCTGAGCCAGCTCTCAACCCACTTACACATATTTTCCCCTATCCCCATTACTCTCATTTTATGTAACAACCTTTTGTGTGGCACCGTATCAAAAGCTTTGGAAAAGTCCATATACACTACGTCCACTGGGTTCCCTTGGTCCAGTCCGGAACTTACCTCTTCATAGAAGCTGATCAAATTAGTCTGACATGAACGGTCCCTAGTAAACCCGTGCTGATACTGGGTCATAAGGTTATTCCTCTTCAGATACTCCAGTATAGTATCCTGTTGTGAATTTACCTTTTTGGCTCCCTCTAGTGGTTACTAGTGATTTGACTCTGGGAATGTCTGCCATCCCTTGTATGCTCACCTGGGTCGTTAGGTCAGGGGTGTTGCTATATAAGCTCCCTGGACCTTCAGTTCAATGCCTGGCAACGTTGTAATCAGAGCTAATCTGTTGTGCTCTTGTCTACTGATCCTGGTTCCTCCTAGATTAAGCTAAGTCTGCTTTCTTGCTTTTTGCTATTTGTTTTTGTTTGTATTTTTGTCCAGCTTGTACATTATCTGTATCCTAACCTTGCTGGAAGCTCTAGGGAGGCTGGAGTTCTCCCCCCGGGCCGTTAGACGGTTCGGGGGTTCTTGAATTTCCAGTGTGGATTTTTGATAGGGTTTTTGTTGACCATATAAGTTATCTTACTACATTCTGCTATTAGTAAGTGGGCCTCTCTTTGCTAAACCTAGTTCATCTCTGTGTTTGTCATTTCCTCTTACCTCACCGTTATTATTTGTGGGGGGCTTGTATCCAACTTTTGGGGTCTATTCTCTGGAGGCAAGAGAGGTCTTTGTTTTCCTCTTCTAGGGGTAGTTAGTCCTCCGGCTGGCGCGAGACATCTAGCGACCAACGTAGGCATGTTCCCCGGCTACTTCTAGTGTTGGCGTTAGGAGTAGATATATGGTCAACCCAGTTACCACTGCCCTATGAGCTGGATTTTTGGTACTTCGCAGACTTACTTGTTCCTCTGAGACCCTCGCCATTGGGGTCATAACAGTATCCCTTAGAATGCCCTCCAGGATTTTACCCACAGTAGAGGTTAAGCTTACTGGCCTATAATTACCGAGTTCAGTTTTTGCCCCTTTTTTGAATATTGGCACCACATTTGCTATACGCCAGTCCTGTGGTACAGACCCTGTTATTATGGAGTCTTTAAAGATTAAAAATAATGGTCTATCAATGACTGTACTTAGTTCCTGCAGTACTCGGGGGTGTATCCCATCCGGGCCTGGAGATTTGTCAATTTTAGTTATTTTTAGACGCCGCTGTACTTCCTGCTGGGTTAAGCAGGTGACATTTAATGGGGAATTTTTATCACTAGTCATTTTGTCTGCCATGGGATTTTCTTTTGTAAATACTTATGAAAAAAAGTCATTTAGCATATTGGCTTTTTCCTCATCCTCATCCACCATTTCACCCAGACTATTTTTAAGGGGGCCAACACTGTCATTTTTTAGTTTCTTACTATTTATATAGTTAAAGAATATTTTGGGATTATTTTTACTCTCTCTGGCAATGAGTCTCTCTGTCTCAATCTTTGCTGCCTTGATTTTCTTTTTACAGAATTTATTTAATTTTCTGTATTTATTTAATGCCTCCTCACTACCTACTTCCTTTAATTCTCTAAATGCTTTCTTTTTGTCCCTTATTGCGCCCCTTACAGCTCTATTTAGCCATATTGGTTTCCTCCTATTTCTAGTATGTTTATTCCCATACGGTATATACTGTGCACAGGTCCTATCCAGGATGCTAATAAACGTCTCCCATTTTCTTTTTGTATTTTTGTGTCTCAGGATATCGTCCCAGTTAATTGCACCAAGATCCTCTCTCCCATTGGGTCATAACTTGTGTTAAAATGATCAGAGGTTGAAATTTTTTGCGTTTTCTTGCTCTTTCCTTTGGGCTAGAGGCATACGGCAAGCGGTGAGCAGTAGTCTCTATTAGTATTGGATATAACTGAAAACATTTCCCATTTTTCCCTATTTCTCCATTGGGTCATAACTTGTGTCAGAATGATCAGAAGTTGAAATTTTTTGCGTTTTCTTGCTCTTTCCACTGTTCTACAGGCATACGGGAAGCGGTGAGCAGTAGTCTCTGTTAGTATAGGAGCTAGCTGAAAACATTTCACATTTTTCCCCATTTCCCCATTGGGTCATAACTTGTGTTAAAATGATCAGAGGTTGAAATTTTTTGCGTTTTCTTGCTCTTTCCTTTGGGCTAGAGGCATACGGCAAGCGGTGAGCAGTAGTCTCTATTAGTATAGGATATAACTGAAAACATTTCCCATTTTTCCCCATTTCCCCATTGGGTCATAACTTGTGTTAAAATGATCAGAGGTTGAAATTTTTTGCATTTTCTTGCTCTTTCCACTGGCCTACAGGCATACGGGAAACGTTGAGCAGTAGTCTCTATTAGTATAGGAGCTAGCTGAAAACATTTCACATTTTTCCCCATTTCCCCATTGGGTCATAACTTGTGTTAAAATGATCAGAAGTTGAATTTTTTTGCGTTTTCTTGCTCTTTCCACTGTTCTACAGACATACGGGAAACGTTGAGCAGTAGTCTCTATTAGTATAGGAGCTAGCTGAAAACATTTCACATTTTTCCCCATTTCCCCATTGGGTCATAACTTGTGTTAAAATGATCAGAGGATGGGGGCGTGGTTTGCAGGGGAGCAGGAGCAGACCTGTGTTACAGGAGCTCCTGTAATTTCCCAGATCCAAGCTACTAAAAAGCTTACAAAAGTGGATTATTTGGGTCCTAAAGCATTCATGAATATGCCTGGCACTGATTACAAGAAGAATGGACCCAATCCTGTGAAAAGAAACACTTCTCCAGGACAGAAATGCAGACATGGCTCTGGAGGAGTTCAGCCCTCACATGGAGGAATGCATGGCAGACCTGCACCTTTGAAGCCGACACCCTGCCGACACCCAGCTAAGCTGAGGATCTCTGGTGTACAGCAGACTTATGGGACTCAGACCAGGCTGAAAGCTCTTCTCCCAGCTGTGCTGTCACTGGTAAGTGGCAGCACAAAGAAGCATGGAGCTGCGGTGGACCCGGGCGCCGGGAGGAAGCAAGCAGCAGCTGAGAGTAAAGAGGTGACTCATCCACTGCAGGCGCCCGGCAAGCTGCAGCTGCCCAGCCAAACCCGGAGCAGCAGCCTAAATCGCAGGGCACAGGAGTTTGTGCCGAAGAGCCTAGCAGCCGCCGTGACCCGGACCGGGACTGCGACACAGACTGCAGCACAGGGGACACAGAAAGGAGAGCCGCTCCCTGCTCGGAAAGCGGTATCAGGATCGCGTCGGGGGAGCCTCTCACCGGAAGTACAGGAGGGAGCGCCGCAGCACATGGAGCGGAGTGAAGAGACGCTGAACCGAGGGGAGTCAGTTAAAGAAGATGGTGCAGCTAAGGGAGAGGACAATGCTACTTCAGGAATTAAAAAGGGAGAGGAACAAAGGATTACTGAGTGGGTAAGCAATACCCTATACCATCCCAATACATGTGAAAATTCTTTCCCCTGTAATTACACCGCAGGGGGGTTAGCTGGAATTACCAGCTCTATTAGGAAATATGATATGCAATTAAACCATAACCCCACTGTTATAAGCCCCTCCTGCCATTTCTACAGAGACTCACAAAAAGGGAACCTTAAAGAAAAATTACTAGAGGAAAAACCTGAGGGTCTAAAGTTTACAATGGATGACTCCAAGTCCAAAACGGAGTACTATGAATCCCTATTTACTTCCCTTAATAGTTTAGTAGCTTCAAGGAAAAAGCAGGAGGGGGGAGAAGTAGGGGGCTTATTGACTGACTCATCCAGCAGCTCTAATGGATCCTTGGAGGGATCAGAGGGATTAGACTCAAAGGAGTCATATATGGATAGTGATGATTTGGTTCTTACTGGCTATGATACGGTTAATTTCTCCAGTTATTCTTCTTCTAATGAGGTTCCTTGTGAACCTCTTAAAAAGCCTGAAAAACGCAGATTAAAAAAGTCTTTCCCTGCACTAGTAAAATTGGATGGGATCCCAGCATCTGATGATGATCCTACTGAGGGGTTTATGGTGTATCTTCTTAAGGCTTTTTTGACCACTATGAATATTTGTGGAGGGGATGTTATTTCTGACCCTAAACAATCATTTAACTTAAAAGCATCCCAAGCATTCATAAAAAAGCTCTTTCAAGAGATAGTAACTTCCGTTGAACCAGTCACTAAGACAAACCCTCCTATTATATCTACCTGAATTTCTTTTGACCAAGACTCATCTGCATATAAATACGAACGCAAAAAAAATCAACAGAATGTTCCCCAAACCATTTCTAAACCCTCAGATTCGTTGGAGAAGATTCAGGAAAAAATGGATCTTTTAAAAACCAATTTAGCCAATTTTGAAGATTTCAGAAGGAAGAACAATATCAAAATTAGGGGCATACCAGAGATGATTCAGGCTTCCCAGTTGGAGAGCTATATAACATCAATGATTTCCAACTTACTACCTAACTCTATCGAAGGCCCTCTGATAGAAAAAGCGGTTAGAATTCGCAGACCGCCCACTCTTTCCAAGGATCTGTCATGCAACGTGAATGTTACGTTTTACCCAAACTGGATGAGGAACGCTCTCTTGGGTATTTCAAAGATTCCCAGATTCCTCTCATCTCCATATAAGCACCTGACTTTTTTTAAGGATTTATCAAAAGTCACTTTACAAAACAGGAGAATTTTTTCTCATATTACTCGTTCATTACTTCGAGCTGGCCTTTCTTACACCTGGACTAGAACATCAACTCTCCGGGTGAGGCTTCCATCAGGATTTGTTTATGTTTCCTCTCTGGACGAGGGTATTGAATTTTTAAAATGTGCTGGAATCAAGCCCTCAGAAGCCGCTTTTAATTCTCCCTCTACAATTTGACAGACCCTGTTCTGGACTAATATGCAACATCTATTCAACGTTTAGTCATTTGACTAGCTGAAACAACTTATTTCCACTTCATAGTTTAAATTTATTATTTTTTTTTACTTGTCAGTTTTTTTGGATCAAAACCGAACTTTCCTCCACTAGGTCTTTGGGGTGTCGGGTACACTCTCGGACTTGTTACAGGCATTTTTTTTTTTTTTTTTATACGACTTTTTAATCTACTTTTATGTCACAGACTACTAATTTAGCATACTAAGACTACTGAGTATTGTACATTTTAACTAGATATTGAAGCTATTTTATAACCTACTTCTTTGTTTTACTCGTAAGCATTATGTATATATAGTTCTTTTACTTTTTAAGCTTAGGCTATTCTACTTTTGACATGTGTACCGTTGTTTTTACTGCTAGGCCTAGCTTTTAAGCAACATATTACCTTGCTAAAATCTATAGCTACTTCATATAAGATAGAATAATTATTACTTTTCTTTTCTCTTTCTTTGTAGGTTCCATATGTGTAGTATAATTAAGCAACTATACTTTGGTCTGTTTTTGAATGCCTGTGTTTCAAACCCCACTGCGTATGGGGTTTTATTTCCCTTTCCTCATTCCTTTTCCCTTTCCCCCTTATTCCATATTGTAAAATTGTCAAAATGTTTAATAAAAATATTTGAAAAGAAAATGATCAGAGGATGAATTTTTTTGCGTTTTCTTGCTCTTTCCACTGGCCTACAGGCATACGGGAAGCGGTGAGCAGTAGTCTCTATTAGTATAGGAGCTAGCTGAAAACATTTCACATTTTTCCCCATTTCTCCATTGGGTCATAACTTGTGTCAGAATGATCAGAAGTTGGGGGCGTGGTTTGCATGGGGAACTGAGCAGTCGTGCTCAACAAGAGCTCCTGCCAATTCCCTGATTTTAGCTTAAAAAAAGCTTACAAAAAGTGGAAATATTGGACAAGAAGGCTTTTATATCATGCCTATATTCAGCCAAACCAAGAAAAGACTTGCTCCCACAGAGCAAAAGCCACTACGAGGACTGAGAAGCAGTGAGAGACCTGCAGGACGCTTTCACAAACATGGCCGTCCCGTGCCTGGAGGTAATCAGACCGGGATTATGAAGCAAGCGCAGCCCTCTCGCTGGCAAGTGGTGAAAGCAGAGATCCTTAATAAGAAGCATACTCCTGTGACCCCAGCCGGGCGAAGACCTTCCCCAGTTGTGGACTTAACAGCAGAGGCCGGTGACTTGGGAGTAAGGAGGCAGACTGCAACAAGCCTGAGAGCCAACAGGAAGGGGAGCGCAGCGAGAGATGAATCAGCGATCTATCTGCAGCAGTCACCCGGCAAGAAACAGCTGATCAGAGCGCAACAGCTGATCATCCGGGACCAGAGGAGCAGCCTAGCAGAGCGGATCTCAAGTGCCGTGGAACAGCACGGCAAAGAAGAAGCCTCAGCGGTGCCTCCGCAACAGGCACAGAATGGAGCAACCCCCGGGAATTACCTGCAGTATGGAGCGACGAGCCGGGAGGAAGAGATGATTCAGCCTGTCGGGCGCAGACAGGAAAACAAGATGGCGCCCACGCCGCCGCAGCTGAGGCACAACGCTCCGGTGTTTGTGCCGAGGCTGCGGGCGGCTGAAGAGACACAGCGCCGGATCACAGCAGCACCGAGGAGGGACAGCACGCCGCTGCAGCAGGACCAGTCCCAGAAGCGGCAGAATGGTAAGAACAAAGGAGCCAGCTGTGGAACATTCCTGGGGATGTCAGACCGCAAGGGGAAGGGGTTAATGGTTGCGGCTGCCGGATATGAAACTCTGCAGGGGGATGGAGGTGCCCATGAATGTTGCAGCGACTATGACATCTGCAGCAAGCCCCTTATGCAAACGACCACCATATAACTGATTCAGAACCCCTCAGTATGCCCACAAAGTCGGGGACCATGGGAAAAAGCTGTGCCACCCAGATAATACATGATGCGGTGATTCCTACGCCGCCACTACACCACCACAGTATGCAGCAGCCCCATAATTTTCAAGTGAGGTGTGCCACCCCTAAATCTCCTGATAGCGGCACGAAACTTACAGGGAACATTCAGGAGGACATTATATATGGGGACACACCGGATAAAAGACACTATAATGCATCATCAGCGCTGATAAGCAGTAATAACTCTATTGATGACTTTATAGCTTACTTGGAGAAGCGCAGGCTTTCATATAAAGCGGATGACACACGCACATGCAGCCAACTCTGACAATGAGACTTTGTCGAATCGCTCAGACGGATCTCAGGGTTCACGGGAGAACCTGGGGAGCATACATTCAGAGGAATTTTTTATAGATACGGACTCATCTGATCATAGATTCAGTGATTTTTCCGAAGAAAGCTCATCCTCATACTCCTCTTCCGAAAACGCGTCTTCACTAGTGTTGAGCATTCCGATACCGCAAGTATCGGTATCGGCCGATACTTAGCAGGATCAGAATTCCGATACCGAGATCCGATACTTGCCGCGTATCGGATACCGGAATCGGAAGTTCCCAGGATTCAAACTGCACAAATTTGCATGAATTCAGCCAATGAGAATGATTCCAAGTGTGGCCACATCCTGTTCAGCATGGAGGGCATGAAACTACTGGCAAGGCTGTGATTGGCTGCTGAAATGATGTCATGCTGCATTTTAAAAGTCGCTGGCGCCATTTTGCGCTCACTCTGCTGTGAATTCAGTTAGTGACAGGACGCTGTTTGCTGACTGAGGGCCAGTTTAGAGACAGCAATTTGCTTCATTCTTTTCCAAGGCTAATTTAGCAACCGCTGTGTTCACCTACTAATCATCTTGCTTTTGCCTTGCAGCGCTGTTTTCACAGCGATCTGCAAGGTCTGTGTGTGTGTGTGTGAGTGCAGCCCACTCTCTAGTCTGTGTGCAGCCATAGGCCATAGCTGGTTGTATTCAGTTCAGGGAGGGTGGTTCATTGCCTCATACTGTTCTATATTTTTTTTTTTTTTCAAGTAGTGTAGTCTGCTGCTCATTTATTCTAATAATTCCTATTAGTGACTTTCCACCCGTATCCAGCTAACTTGTGGAAAAACACTACATAGGATAACGTAGAGGAGGGTTTTTGGGCCTTGCAGCGCTGTTTACGGCTGTCTGCACGGTCTCCGTGTGACTGCAGCTTGCCCTGTAGTCTGTGAGCAGCCATAGCCTGGTTGTATCCAGCTCAGGGTTCTTCACTGCGTCATACCGTCAAATAAATTTTCCTTTTGTTTTAAGTAGTGCAGGCTGCTGCACATTTTTTCAAAAAATTCCTATTAGTGTCTTTCCACCCATATCCAGCTAACTTGTGGAAAAACACTACATAGGATAAAGTAGAGGAGGTTTTTTGGGCCTTGCAGCGCCGTTTACGGCTGTCTGCACGGTCTCCGTGTGACTGCAGCTCTCTCTGTTGTCAGTTCAGCCCCCAAAAAATAAATAATAAAGTTCACCAAACACACCACTTTACATTTGTGTAGGCCACATTAGCACTTATTAAAGTCTAGTCCACACTTTAGAAAATTAGTGTTTCTTATACCTGTTAGGAGCTGTTCAGGAATAAGCACACAAAGCCGTTAGTACTTTTCTGCTTATCTTTATCAGTCAACCAAGATGAAGTAAGGCACGTGGGCGTGGGCGCAGAGCAGGGAGAGGACGTGGGGATTCTGTGCCTGCTGCGGGCACCAGTGACTCCGCAGCACCCACTTTAAGCAGGGAACAGTCGTTCATGCGCAGCTTTGTCGGAGAGCGCCGTACACCGCTGCTGCGTGAAGACCAAATTGAAGCCGTTGTCGGATGGATGGCAGCTAATGCATCGACTTCAATTAGTGCCACATCCTCTCAGACACAGAGCACTGGAGAGCACCCATCTGTCTCTTCACCACCTGCCAAATTGCCCAGGCAGACAGAGAGCCCAGGACAGGAGCCGTCTCTACTTCTGTTCTCTGAATCTCTTGGCTTGGAAACAGGGGGCCAGCCAAGCAGCATTGGAGAAATGGAAGAAGAGGCAGGGTGCAGTGATGCCCAACAGCTTTTTCTCTCTGAGTCTGAAGAGGCGGGTGGGCCAGTGCCTCCGGTCACCACATCGCAGGACGCATCCGCTGATGACACTCAGGTGCCACTTTCTGGTGCGTGCTCTGCTGCTGAGACTACCCAGGAGGAGCAGTTGGTGGCAGAGGGTAGTGTAGATGATGAGGTCCTTGACCCATCTTGGCGTGAGGGACAGGAAGGTGGTGGGAGCAGCTCTGAGGAAGAGATTCCCCGAACGGGCCAAAGAGGGAGAGGGAGGGGGAAGACTGCGGATCCTGCAGCCTCCACTTTGGCACCCGTTAGGAGCATGTCTCTTTCAAAAGCCAAAAAGGGCGCTCCCAAGACTTGCAGTGCCTGGGCCTTTTTTGACACAGTTGCAGATGACATTTGCTATGTCAAATGCAAGGTGTGTCATCACAAAGTCAAAAGAGGTCGAAATGTCAGCAGCCTCAATACCTCCAACATGTGGAAACATGTGCGGACCAGGCACGCGGCGTTGTTAGAAAAACACACTGAAGAGCTAGGCCAACCAAAAGCGGCAGCTACCACCTCTTCAGCTCGTGTTGCCTCTTCCTCCAGCTCACACGCAGCTGGTTCGGCTTCCTCCCAGGATCACAGTGGAAGAACCTCTGGCCCTGTTGTCCAGAGACCCACTGTAATTCCACCCGCAGCACCACGTTCCCAGGCATCCTCACACTCCCAGCCCAGTCTACAGCCATCGGTAGTACAGGCATGGGAGAAAAGGCGGCCTTTCTCGTCAAACCACCCACGAGCACAGGCTCTGACTGCAGGCATTGCCAAACTTCTGTCACTGGAAATGCTGTCATTCAGGCTGGTGGAGACTGACAGCTTCCGTGACTTGATGTCATTGGCAGTCCCACAGTACAATGTGCCCAGCTGTTTTTACTTCAGCAGGCAAGCTGTCCCTGCCCTGCACAAGCATGTGGAGGGATACATAAAACACGCGCTACTGAACGCCGTCAGTAGCAAGGTCCACCTCACCACCGATGCGTGGACCAGTCAACATGGACAGGGGCGATACCTTTCCCTCACAGCCCATTGGTTAATGTTGTTGAGCCGGGTACAGATCGTGCGAGTGGCGCAGGACGTGTCCTGCCCACTCCAAGGATGGCAGGAATCCAGTCTGTACGCATTGACTCCTCCTCTTACACCAGTTCCTCAGAATCATCGCTGCAGGAGCCGTCACAGTCCACCTCCACATGGACCCGTGAACGTTTACCTGTTACGACCGACATGAGCACAGCCGTGGCCAAACGTCAACAGGCCGTCTTGAAATTAATTTCTTTGGGGAATTGAAGCCACACAGCGCAGGAGCTCTGGAATGCCATCAAGCAGGAGAGCGATGTGTGGTTTGTGGCAGCGAATCTCCAGCCAGGCATGGTAGTGTGTGATAATGGCCGAAATCTGGTGGCAGCTCTGGGCCTCGGCAACCTCACTCACATCCCATGTCTGGCACATGTGCTCAATTTGGTCATGCAGAGTTTTTTGAGGGACTATCCGGATCTTGATGCACTGCTGCACAAGGTCCGCCTAGAGTGTGCTCACTTGCGGCGTTCCAGCACAGCAAAATCGCGCATTGCGGCTCTGCAGCGCCGATACCGCCTTCCGGAACATCGCATCATATGTGACCTACCTACCAGGTGGAATTCCACGTTACATACGTTGGAGCGGTTGTGTGAGCAGCAGCAAGCAGTAATGGAGTACCAGCTGCATCAGGCGCAAAGAAGTCGCACTCCGCGCCGTTCAGACTTCACAACCACAGAGTGGGCCACTATGAAGGACGTCTGCCAGGTTTTGCGTCCCTTCGATTATTCCACGCGGATGGCGAGTGCAGATGATGCACTAGTCAGCATGACTGTCCCCCTTATCTGCCTGCTTGAAAAATCACTGCAAGCGCTAAGGGATGATGTTGTGGAAGAGGTGGAGGATGAGGATTCACCATTTCCATCATCTTCTGGACAGTCAGCGCCACATGGTTACTCACAAACGCGTAGGCAGGGGACACTTTGTGAGGAGGATGAGGAGGAGTCAATGGAGGAGGAAGACATCCGTCCAGAGGAGGGAGTTACACAATTGTCCAGTAGTCAGTGTGTACAGCGAGGGTGGGGTGATGACGAGCGGGCAGAGATCACGCCTCAAGCAGGGGACAGCGTTTCTTGGCCAGTTGGCAGTCTGCAGCACATGGTGGATTACATGCTGCAGTGCCTGAGAAACAACCGCCGCATCGCCCACATTCTCAACATGTCTGATTATTGGGTGTTCACCCTCCTCGATCCTCGCTACCGGGACAACGTAGAAAGCCTCATCACACCGTTGAACCGGGAGCGAAAAATGCGGGAGTACCAAGAGACACTGGTGAATTCCATCATCTTCTCCATTCCAACTGAGAGAAGTGCTGCTAGTGCATTACAAAGCAGCTCAGTGCGTCCAGGCAGTGGAGGAGGCTCTGCACAAAGAGGGAGCAGAAGCAGTACCTCTGCCCAAGGCAAGACCAGTATGGCCCAACTGTGGCACAGTTTTGTGTGCCCGCCACAAAAGTCTACACCATCACAGACGGCTCCAGTCAGCAGGAGGCAACGGTTCCGTCAGATGGTGACAGACTACATGTCTTGCCCTCTTGCTGTACTCCCAGACGGCTCTTCCCCTTTCAAGTTTTGGGTCTCAAAGCTGGATACATGGCCAGAGCTAAGCCAGTATGCATTGGAGGTGCTGGCTTGCCCTGCGGCTAGTGTACTATCGGAACGCGTCTTTAGTGCTGCAGGTGGTGTACTAACTGACCGTCACATGCGACTATCCTCCGATAACGTTGACCGGCTTACTTTCCTGAAAATGAACCAGGCCTGGATTTTGCAGGACTTTGCCACTTCTTCCTGATTAAATAATTAGGTGACTGTCTACAATATCCAGGTCTCCAGTTGTGTTCATCTTTCTACCACCTGAACTTTAATTCCTGGGCTCCAACACCGCCAGTTGAGGCTCAGAAGTGCCGTCTACACAGTCAAAACATACGACCCAGTGTTATTGGGTGTCAGCAACGTCAGCTGATCCCCAGCTGTGTAGCCGGCAATGTGTCCTGCGACCACCACGCTGACACAACAACTGAAATGTAAGGGAACCTGTCCCCCCCCCCCCCCCCCAAGGCGTTTGTTACTGAAAGAGCCACCTTGTACAAGGAAAAGGTAGCTATTTTTGTTTAGCTCCTTGCACACGCAGAACTTAACACTTATAAAATGTGTCCACTGATACCGTAAAACCGTCCCGGAGGTGGGACTTTCCTTCGTAATGTGACGCAGCACACCCGTCATTCTTACCCCCCCCCCGGCGCCGTGCGCCGGCTCCTTAGCGTTGTTTGATTCTGTCTCGAAGCCTGCTCTGTTATGTTATCCCTTGGCTAGGCACACTTAGCGCTGCCCTTCTGACATCATTTGGTGTCATGCAGACTGCGCCTGTGCAGCCGCGCTGGCCGAGATCCCGCCTCGCAGTGTCTTCTGATTTAATCACACTGCGGGCCTGGGATCCATGGGCATGCGCAGTGCATATCTTCACCTCCGCCTCTCACTCATCTCCCTTCGCCTTCTTCAGACTGTGCGCCGTCAGCTGATCCCTAATAGCATGCCACGGCCGTGACACCGCACAGTCTGAAGAAGCCGTAGGGAGGGGAGTGAGAGGCGAGGATATGCACTGCACATGGCCACGGTTCCCAGGCCCGCGGTGGGATTACATTAGATGACACTGCGAGGCGGGATCTCGGCCAGCATGGACGCACAGGCGCAGCCAGACTGACACCAAATGATGTCAGAAGATAGGCAGCGCTAAGTGTGCCTGGCCAAGGGATAACATAACAGCGCAGGCTCCGGGACGGAATTATACAACGCTGAGGAGCCGGGGCACGGCGCAAAGGGGGTAGGAATGACGGCTGTGCTGCGTCATATTACGAAGGAAAGTCCCACCTCCGGAACGGTCGCACGGTATCAGGGGACACATTTTATAAGTGTTTAGTTCTGTGTTTGCAAGGAGCATAATGAAAAGAGCCACCTTTTCCTTTTGCATCCTTTGTGCTGCACAAGCTGGCTCTTTCAGCTACAAACGCCTTGGGGGGGGGTTTAAAGGTTCCCTTTAGACTTTCTCCAATCAGGCTTCGGCCTACACTGTGTTCCTCTGCTCCTCCTGCTGTCCCTGGGCTCCAACACCGCTACTTGCTGTCCAGAAGTGCTGTCCGCACAGTCAACAGTCGCTCCTCTGTTATTGGGGTTCAGTAACGTCAGCTGTTCCCCAGCTGTGTGTGTGGCAATCCCTCCTATCTCCTCCACCTCCTCCTCCTGCTGTCCCTGGGCTACAACACCGCTAGTTGTTGTCCAGAAGTGCTGTCCGCACAGAGCCAAACACCTCGCCAATGTGTTAGTGGGGTTCAGTAATGCCTGCTGCTCCCCTGCTGTGTATACGGCAACGTGTCATGCGAACGCCACGCAGGCACAACAACTTAAATTTAAGGGAACCTGTCCCCCCCAGGCGTTTGTTACTGAAAGAGCCACCTTCTGCAGCAGTAATGATGCAAAAGGAAAAAGTGCCTCTTTTCGCGGTGCTCCTTGCACATGCTGAACTTAACACTCCACTCACAGCGTTAAACCGTCTGGTCGGTGGAACTTTCCTTTGGCATGTGACGCAGCACAGCCGTCATTCTTAACCCCTAGGCGCCGTGCGCCGCCTCCTCAGCGTTGTTTGAATCTGTCCTGTAGCCTGCGCTGTTAGGTTAGCCCTTGGCCATGCACACATTTTGCGCTGCCCATCTTCTGACATCATTTGGTGTCAGGCTGGCTGCGCCTGTGCGGCCGCGCAGGACGAGATCCCCCCTCGCAGTGTCTTCTGATTTAATCACACTGCGGGCCTGGGATCCATGGACATGTGCAGTGCATATCTGCACCTCCACCTCTCACTAATCTCCCTTCGCCTTCTTCAGACTGTGCGCCGTCAGCTGATCCCTAATAGCATGCCACGGCCGTGACGACGCACAGTCTGAAGAAGCCGTAGGGAGGGGAGTGAGAGGCGAGGATATGCACTGCTCATGCCGATGGATCCCAGGTCCGCAGAGTGATTACATTAGATGACACAGCGAGGCGGGATCTTGTCCAGCGCGGCCACACAGGCGTAGCCAGCCTGACACCAAATGATGTCAGAAGACGGGCAGCGCAAAATGTGTGCATGGCCAAGGGCTAACCTAACAGCGCAGGCTCCGGGACAGATTCAAACAACGCTGAGGAGGCGGCGCACGGCGCCTAGGGGGTAAGAATGACGGCTGTGCTGCGTCACATGACAAAGGAAAGTTCCACCGACCGGACGGTTTAACGGTGTGAGGGGACACATTTCATAAGTGTTAGGTTCAACGTTTGCAAGGACCATAATTAAAAGAGCTAAGTTTACCTTTTCCAGCATTAGTGCTGTACAATATGGCTCTTTCAGCTACAAACGCCTGGGGGGGGGGGGTTAAAAGTTCCCTTTCAACTTACTCCAGTGCAGGCTTCGGCCTACACTCTGCTCCCTCTCCTCCTCCTGCTGACCCTGGGCTCTAACAACGCCAGTTGGGGCCCGGTACTGCTAGCTGCACAGAGAGAAACACCAGCCAATGTGTCAGTGGGGTTCAGCACCGCCAGCTGTTCCCCTGCTGTGTAGCCGGCATCGTGTCCTGCAAAAGCCACGCAGACACAAGAACTGAAATTGAAGGGAACCTGTCCCCCCTCCCCCAGGCGTTTGTATGTTTCACAGCCACCTTGTACAGCAGTAATGCTGCATGTGTGCAAGGTGGCTCAGAAACTTATTCACCTTGCACATGTGGAACTGAACACATCTAAAATGTGTCCTCTGTGACCATTAAACCGTCCCTGAGGTGTGACTTTCCTTTGTAATGACACGCTGCAACCCCCTTGGTAGCGCTGCCTGTCTTGTGGCATCATTGTTTGGCTGGCTGCGCCTCTGCGGCCGCCCTGCCCCACACAACGCCCCTCAGTGTCTTATTTATTTTGACTGCGAGGGTGTGATAGATGGGCATGAGCAGTGCATCAGTTCGCCTGTCCCTCATCTCCTTCCGCCTTCTTCAGACTGTGCGGCTTCATGGCCGTGGCATGCGATAAGGGATCAGCTGACGCCGCACAGTCTGAAGCAGGTGTAAGGACCCGAGTGCCTCGGCGAACATATGTTAACAATGTAAAGACACTGCGGGGCTGGGATTCATGGTCATCGCGAACCGCACCGGCCAACATGAAATGATGTCAGAAGACAGGCAGCGCATGGCCAAGGGATAACGCAACAACGCAGACTCCTGTACAGCAAAATGCGATGCTCAGGAGGCCGCGCCAAGCACCAAGGTGGTATTTTTGCCAGCTGTGCTGCGTCTCATTACGAAGGGAACTCCCGCCTCCAAGACAGATTGACTGTATAAGGGCCAAAATGTTGTACGTGTTTCATTCAGCTTGTGCAAGGAACAAAATTAAAAGAGCAACCTTTGACTTGTGAAGCACTACTGCTGCATAAGGCGTGGCTCTTCTAGTTTGTACATCGTCCACATCAGGTTCCCCATTAGTGTAATACACACGGAAAGGAAAACACAAAGAACAGAGGGCACCATCTAACTAATAATTAAGGATGCTCTACCCGCAACATGTCAAACCAATACAGTAAACAAAAAGAAAAAAAGAGACATGCAATACTGCAGGGATCATCAAATAGTAGTAAATTTTATTAAGTCATAATCCTCAAACCACACCACTCACAGTTAAAAGCATTTAAAAGCACATAAAACACAACAACAGTCTACCCAAAAGGATAATGGGAAGACAGATCTATACACGCAGGTATGGACCTTTTAAATATATACCTCCACGTTTATAATATAACAAATTATTCTCCCTAAAGCAGATATAATATTAATAGATTGGTATCTAATATATATGAATAAATAATTCAATAACTGAAATGATATGAACAGACACTCATAACTTAGCCACTCAAACAGCCAGAAAAGTGCTTCAGCTAATTACGAAAAATAGTCAGAAAAAAATTCTAATAAACTGGCTGTGAAGGCATGATTGAAGGTCTATAAGCAAATACTGCTCCTAGCAAAAAAATGGATTTCTAATGAACATGCTCATACCATGAAAACGGCCAGGGAGGCTGAAGTAAGGAGGAAAGGAACCAAATCCTGCGTGGTCAACCCGACGCGTGTCGTCACCACTGTGACTTCATCAGGGGTAGGAACGATGTGGTGACCAAAGGATCCCAGTATATATAGTACTCACAATTAATGCAGCTGCAGCTAGAGATCACGCCATCAGACATGCTGACTCCCTCAGCGTCCCGGAAGTCGCTACTGCGCATGGTCAGGCATTACTAAGGATACCCTGCGATACAAATCATACTGCGCAGGCGCCATCTGCAACTGAAGAACGTACTATCAGGCACATCAGCTCCTTCGGCATACAGGAAGCCGCTATTACACAAGGTCAAGCGTTACCAGGGAAACCCTGCAATACACATTGCATTGCGTCCCGGAAGTAGCTACTGCGCATGGCCAGGCGTTGCTAAGGATACCCTATGATACACATCATAATGCGCAAGCGTCAATTGCTGCCGAAGATCGTACTAGCAGGTACATCAGCTCCTTCAGCGTACAAGAAGCTGCTATTGCTCAGGATTAAATGTTACCAAGGAGACCCTGCGATACATATTACATTGCGCCGGCGCTACTATTTACAGATTATCATTCTTAGACCAGCTAGAAGTCATATTAACAAGTGCACCAGCTCCTTTAAAGTTACGAAAATTGCTACTGCGCATAATGTAATGTTACCAGGGAAACCTTGCGACGCATATTAGACTACGCTGGCGCTCCCAATTGAAAATCTTGGAGATAGCCTAACCCAATTTACAAATATACAGGACAATAGCTACCTCCAAGATGGATATACAATATTATACATTGCTCTAATGGCAGTTTTTGGAAAAAATCCCTACTGAACACATTAAGGAGAAACACATGGCAACTGTACATAACAGGGCGTTACCAAAGGTAACCAAAAATACATATTATATAGCGCAAGCGCTAATGTGCATAAATAGTATGCCATACCAGTCACAATTAGTCTATACACCCGGCTTCATGTCACAGTTGTTCTATGTAATTCCACCCGCACACCAGCATGGGACCAACAATATAAACCCAAACCTGTGTTGTCAAACACTATATAATTCGCCAATACGAAAAATATGAGAGAAATACTCCCAAGATGGAGAACAACCATAACCTTCAGTCAGGAGATATTCTAAATATATATAGCCTAGAGGAGACGTTATTTACGGAACAATTCAGGATAAATTTAAATCCTCAGGTTCCTACAGTACTCCAACAAGGACTAGAGGAGAGACAACAATAAGAGCCTCCAATAAGATCTCACGTTAAGTTAGTTTAGATTATAACCAGACCTTTAATCCCCAGAAATTTATGCTTTAGGAGCCTACAAGACTAAAGTGCTCTTAAGGGGAGAAAATGGATACTCCACCAAACCAAAAATAATCTCATTACATCAAAAATATAAGAAAAAACTATATTAGATACCAATCATATGGAAGACAGTCATAACTGTTTGTAATAACCAGTAAATAGGAGCTCCTCATTAAGTCCAAGCGGAGAAAGGCTCCGTAATTTATAGATCCACTTGGACTCACATCTCAACAACTGGTTAGTTAAATTGCCCCCTCTGATAGTTTCGTTAATGCCTTCTAATCCCAGAATCTTCAAGCCCCTGATATTACTTCCATGTGTTTCAAGAAAGTGTGCCGCAACTGAGGTTAAGGTCTTTCCTTTCTCCCGATCTCTTTTTGCCAGACTAATATTAGACAGGTGTTGTTGACATCTCTTCCTCAGCTCCTGCGACGTCTGGCCCACATAGAGCTTGGGGCAGTCACATAGAATTGCATACACAAGATTTCTCGACCTACAATTAAAAAAGGATTCCGATTTTATTGGGAAAGGTAACGTAGAAATACATGTTTGCTCCCGTGCAACTACAAATTGACATATATTACACCCCCCACAAGGGTATGTGCCACGGGTCCGTTTACCATTTCTTAATTCCCTTTTAGGTCTTTGATAGTGGCTGTGGCAAAGTTGGTCCTTTAAATTCTTGGTATGAGCATGTTCATTAGAAATCCATTTTTTTGCTAGGAGCAGTATTTGCTTATAGACCTTCAATCATGCCTTCACAGCCAGTTTATTAGAATTTTTTTCTGACTATTTTTCGTAATTAGCTGAAGCACTTTTCTGGCTGTTTGAGTGGCTAAGTTATGAGTGTCTGTTCATATCATTTCAGTTATTGAATTATTTATTCATATATATTAGATACCAATCTATTAATATTATATCTGCTTTAGGGAGAATAATTTGTTATATTATAAACGTGGAGGTATATATTTAAAAGGTCCATACCTGCGTGTATAGATCTGTCTTCCCATTATCCTTTTGGGTAGACTGTTGTTGTGTTTTATGTGCTTTTAAATGCTTTTAACTGTGAGTGGTGTGGTTTGAGGATTATGACTTAATAAAATTTACTACTATTTGATGATCCCTGCAGTATTGCATGTCTCTTTTTTTCTTTTTGTTTACACACGGAAAGGACCTATGTTTTATACTCCTCTATACTCATCAATAAGGATCACCATTTTATCGTATCATCTACTATAATCACAGTAAGTCTAACTTGACAAGCATCACCATATTGCTTCATTAGTGTCGCTGCCAAGCCCCACTATATTTTATCAATACCATTTCTCCTTAATAGCGGACTACGCATTCCACTAAAACTTAAGGCACACCGCTTCCTCTAAAGAGCTTTTGGTATCCAATCTGAACCTGTGCTACACTTTCAGTAAAGGTACCTTCACACGAAGCGACGCTGCAGCGATAGCGACAACGATGCCGATCGCTGCAGCGTCGCTGTTTGGTCGCTGGAGAGCTGTCACACAGACCGCTCTCCAGCGACCAACGATGCCGAGATCCCCAGGTAACCAGGGTAAACATCGGGTTGCTAAGCGCAGGGCCGCGCTTAGTAACCCGATGTTAACCCTGGTTACCAGCGTAAAAGTAAAAATAACAAACAGTACATGCTCATCTGCGCGTCCCCCGGCGTCCGCTTCCTGTACTGTGTGAGCGCCAGCCCTAACAGCAGAGCGGTGACGTCACCGCTGTGCTTTTACTTTCACTTTAGGGCCGGCGCTCAGAGCAGGAAGCGGACGGCAGGGGACGCGCACGGCAGGGGACGCGCAGGTGAGTATGTACTGTTTGTTTTTTTTACTTTTACGCTGGTAACCAGGGTAAACATCGGGTTACTAAGCGCGGCCCTGCGCTTAGTAACCCGATATTTACCCTGGTTACCAGCGTAAAACATCGCTAGTATCGTTGCTTTTGGTGTCAAACCTGACGATACACGCCGGTCTGACGAACAAATAAAGTTCTGAACTTTATTCAAAGACCAGCGATATCACAGCAGGATCCAGATCGCTGCTGCGTGTCAAACACAACGATATCACTATCCAGGACGCTGCAACGTCACGGATCGTTGTCGTTCTCGTTGTAAAGTCGTTTCGTGTGAAGGTACCTTAAGTTTTTTCTTCTTTTTATAACTCCTGATAGTATCACAGAAACAACCAGATTGATTTCACTATATCCTCTATATATAGAAGAGCGCGGTGTTTATTATTGCTTTACATAACTATTTACCGCAGCAGGTACACACAGAACCTGCTTTAACCACCAGCAGCTCTCTATAGCCATTCCAAACCCCACATCTTTTATCTGCATGTGGAGCGCCGGT
Source organism: Ranitomeya variabilis (assembly GCF_051348905.1). Taxonomy (NCBI): domain Eukaryota; kingdom Metazoa; phylum Chordata; class Amphibia; order Anura; family Dendrobatidae; genus Ranitomeya; species Ranitomeya variabilis. The sequence goes on from NC_135235.1 coordinate 356,450,118, forward strand.
GTTTCTCAACACCTTTGAATTGAAGGAATTGCTTCATCACCCATTTAGTGACTAAAAAGTTACAAGCTGAGGAGGTTTAATCGCAAATGGCATTGCTGCTTTAATGAAACAGAGAGAGACACTGCTATTAGAAAATAACATTCTTTTGGCAGCTGTTTATGTAGACCAAAGTCATCGTATATTACTAGATGATCAACAGCTTACTAAAGGAAAAGAATCTTTGACTGAGGTAGCAGTTAGGATGAGTGGGCTACAGGACGGCACGGCCAAGAGCAAGAGGACTTGGGCCCTGCCAGTGTTGCTGCTGCTGTTCCTTCATCCTCATCAGATGGAGTTTGCCTGCTCCATGTCGTCCAAATACTAATCAAAGTGTTGCTGCAGGGAAAAAAAGATTCCACTCCATACAATACAGTGACCATATTTCAGCAGAGTTTTTCACTTGCTGCCCAAGAAGTGCAAGACTTCAATCTTTCATCAAAACTGACTGTGCACGAAGCAATTCCTTTATACCTTAAAAGGAAGGTACCGTGATTTTAGTTTTTGTATTAATAATTATTGATTATATAATCAATTATTTTTTATACAAAATTAAATACTTTCATAGTTTTTTTTTTTTTAATTCCCTTTTAATTTTTGCCACTGGAGGCTGCAATTTTCGTTAGTGTGGGCGTGTCTGGGCACAACACACACCTCACGGCAGCCAGGGGCATAAGAGACTGCGGTCGGACTTAAGGTACCTTCACACGAAACGACTTTGTAACGATATCGCTAGCGATCCGTGACGTTGCAGCGTCCTGGCTAGCGAGATCGTTTAGTTTGACACGCAGCAGCGATCAGGATCCTGCTGTGATGTCGCTGGTCGCTGAATAAAGTTCAGAACTTTATTTGGTCGTCCGATCGCCGTGTATCGTTGTGTTTGACAGCAAAAGCAATGATACCAGCGATATTTTACACTGGTAACCAGGGTAAACATCGGGTTACTAAGCGCAGGGCCGCGCTTAGTAACCCGATGTTTACCCTGGTTACCAGTGTAAAATGTAAAACAAACAAACAGTACATACTTACATTCGCATCCCCTGCCGTCCGCTTCCCACACTGACAAGAGCCCCGCAAAGTGAAAGTGAAAGCACAGTGTGCCCTGCTACTGCCGGCGCTCAGTCAGTGCAGGAAGCGGACGCCGGGACACGCATGTAAGTATGTACTGTTTTTTTTTTTTACATTTTACGCTGGTAACCAGGGTAAACATCGGGTTACTAAGCGCGGCCCTGCGCTTAGCAACCCGATGTTTACCCTGGTTACCCGGGGACCTCGGCATCGTTGGAGAGCGGTCTGTGTGACAGCTCTCCAGCGACCAAACAGCGACGCTGCAGCGATCGGCATCGTTGTCGCTATCGCTGCAGCGTCGCTCCATGTGAAGGTACCTTTAGATCGCATGCCTTACATTGAGGCTGCTCCTCCTGCTTCTTAGCTGCGACCTGGGCACGCCCACTGGGCTGCTAGGTCACAGCTGTGGGAGGAGATCGTTGCCATTTTGTTGTAGCCCACAGCTGTGGGCTTCATTTTCCTCTGTCATCGCACACAGCTCAGTGCGTGCGATGGCAGGAGCTGCCTGGGAGAAGCTGCTGTGAAGCGAGGGTCCGGGGTAAGTATCTGCAGCGAGGAGCTGTGATTGCAGCCTGTACTTAGTATTACAGTACAGGCTGCAATCACTGCCGACCTATTCAGAGCACAGCAGGGAGAGCTGCTCTGCCCTGAACATGATGAAGCACTTCCTGGGAGAGGAGGGAAGGCAAGTACAGGTTTTGTTTTTTCTTATGCATCTACCACTGCTACCTGTCTCTATATACCACCGACCACTGCTACCTGCCCCTATATACCACTGCTACCAGCCTCTATATACCACCTACCACTGCTACCTGCCTCTATATACCACCTACCACTGCTACCTGCCTCTATATATCACCGCTACCTGCCTCTATATACCACCTACCACCGCTACCTGCCTCTAAATACCACCTACCACCGCTACCTGCCTCTATATACCACCTACCACCGCTACCTGCCTCTATATACCTCCTACCACCGCTACCAGCCTTTATATACCACCTACCACTGCTACCTGCCTTTATATACCACCTACCACTGCTACCTGCCTCTATATACCACCTACCACTTCTACCTGCCTCTATATACCACCTACCACCGCTACCTGTCTCTATATACCACCTACCACCGCTACCTGCCTCTATATACCTCCTACCACCGCTACCAGCCTTTATATACCACCTACCACTGCTACCTGCCTCTATATACCACCTACCACTGCTACCTATGTCTTTATACCACCTACCACTGCTACCTATGTCTTTATACCACCTACCACTGCTACCTGCCTACATATACCACATACCACTACTTGCCCCTATATACCACAGCCACATGCCCCTATATACCACTGCCACATGCCCCTATACACCACCTACCACTGCTACCTGCCTCTATATACCACCTACCACTTCTACCTGCCTCTATATACCACCTACCACCGCTACCTGTCTCTATATACCACCTACCACCGCTACCTGCCTCTATATACCTCCTACCACCGCTACCAGCCTTTATATACCACCTACCACTGCTACCTGCCTCTATATACCACCTACCACTGCTACCTATGTCTTTATACCACCTACCACTGCTACCTATGTCTTTATACCACCTACCACTGCTACCTGCCTACATATACCACATACCACTACTTGCCCCTATATACCACAGCCACATGCCCCTATATACCACTGCCACATGCCCCTATACACCACCTACCACTGCTACCTGCCTCTATATACCACCTACCACTGCTACCTGCCTCTATATACCACCTACTATAATAATATAATAATAATAATTTTTATTTATATAGCGCCAACATATTCCGCAGCGCTTTACAACTTATAGAGGGGACTTGTACAGACAATAGACATTACAGCATAACAGAAATCACAGTTCAAAATAGATACCAGGAGGAATGAGGGCCCTTCTCGCAAGCTTACAAACTATGAGGAAAAGGGGAGACACTGCTACCTGCCTCTATGTACCACCTACCACTGCTACCTATGTCTTTATACCACCTACCACTGCTACCTGCCTACATATACCACATACCACTACTTGCCCCTATATACCACATGCCCCTATACACCACCTGCCACTGCTACCTGCCTCTATATACCACCTACCACTGCTACCTGTCTCTATATACCACCTACCACCGCTACCTGCCTCTATATACCACCTACCACTGCTTCCTGCCTCTATATACCACCTACCACCGCTACCTGTCTCTATATACCACCTACCACCGCTACCTGCCTCTATATACCTCCTACCACCGCTACCTGCCTCTATATACCTCCTACCACCACTACCTGTCTCTATATACCACCTACCACCGCTACCTGCCTCTATATACCTCCTACCACCGCTACCAGCCTTAATATACCACCTACCACTGCTACCTGCCTCTATATACCACCTACCACTGCTACCTATGTCTTTATACCACCTACCACTGCTACCTGCCTACATATACCACATACCACTACTTGCTCCTATATACCACTAAAACCAAAAAAGAAGAAAAGCACCAAAGGAACCAAATAAAATAATATAGAACTTTATTAAATAACACTATAGGAAAACAATAATAACAATAAGGGACATGACAAGGTAAGTTAATGATCACCAAAAAAATGGCAGAGTGGGTCTGACAGGTAAGTATAAGTAATACAAGTAAGTTTACACCCAATAAAGCTAGTGTGCTACTAGTTCAGTAAGCACACTTAAAAGAACAGCCACTGAGAGTGCAAAGGTATATAAATAGTTAAAGTGCATTAGTGCAAAAATATATAACACCTACGCATGTAACACAGGACCGAAACAGTGAAGAAAAAGGGGTAAAGAAATCACTAAATCATACTACCTGAGAAAAGACCCACACTGCCAGGAGCCCCAACGCGCGTTTCGGCGCGATGCCTTCTTCCGGGGGTGTGGCGTACCATTAGATTAATGGAGTATTTAAAAGAAGAGTCCACCAATCCTATGGTCCCTTGTATATGAACGCTGTATTATAAACTGCGCTTGCGCATACAATAGCGCTGTATAAAGCAGTAGAAGAGAGATCCAATAGGGGCCCAGGATGCAAAACTTTTTGCATCCTAGGCCCCTATTGGATCTCTCTTCTACTGCTTTATACAGCGCTATTGTATGCGCAAGCGCAGTTTATAATACAGCGTTCATATACAAGGGACCATAGGATTGGTGGACTCTTCTTTTAAATACTCCATTAATCTAATGGTACGCCACACCCCCGGAAGAAGGCATCGCGCCGAAACGCGCGTTGGGGCTCCTGGCAGTGTGGGTCTTTTCTCAGGTAGTATGATTTAGTGATTTCTTTACCCCTTTTTCTTCACTGTTTCGGTCCTGTGTTACATGCGTAGGTGTTATATATTTTTGCACTAATGCACTTTAACTATTTATATACCTTTGCACTCTCAGTGGCTGTTCTTTTAAGTGTGCTTACTGAACTAGTAGCACACTAGCTTTATTGGGTGTAAACTTACTTGTATTACTTATACTTACCTGTCAGACCCACTCTGCCATTTTTTTGGTGATCATTAACTTACCTTGTCATGTCCCTTATTGTTATTATTGTTTTCCTATAGTGTTATTTAATAAAGTTCTATATTATTTTATTTGGTTCCTTTGGTGCTTTTCTTCTTTTTTGGTTTTTGTGTATATAATTCATTGCACTGAACCGTCTATATACATCTGTGCTCCATCGTCTATTTTGGTAGATGGTGCATGTATGGTTTGGTCTTGTATGCTTTCCTATATACCACTGCCACATGCCCCTATACACCACCTGCCACTGATACGTGCCTCTATATACCACCTACCACTGATACCTGCCTCTATTTACCACCTACCACTGCTACCTGCCTCTATATACCACCTACCACTGCTACCTGCTTCTATATACCACCTACTATAATAATATAATAATAATAATTTTTATTTATATAGCGCCAACATATTCCGCAGCGCTTTACAACTTATAGAGGGGACTTGTACAGACAATAGACATTACAGCATAACAGAAATCACAGTTCAAAATAGATACCAGGAGGAATGAGGGCCCTGCTCGCAAGCTTACAAACTATGAGGAAAAGGGGAGACACTGCTACCTGCCTCTATATACCACCTACCACTGCTACCTATGTCTTTATACCACCTACCACTGCTACCTGCCTACATATACCACATACCACTACTTGCCCCTATATACCACTGCCACATGCCCCTATACACCACCTGCCACTGCTACCTGCCTCTATATACCACCTACCACTGCTACCTGCCTCTATATGCCACTTACCACCGCTACCTGCTGTTATGACCTGGTGGTTAAGAGGCAACATGGGACAAGCTCTGAGGAGGTGATATCTGTACTGACCGCAGTTCCTAATCCTAACACCAACACTAGAAGTAGCCGTGGGATGTTCCTGTCACTCCCTAGACACCTCGTCACAGCCTGAGAACTAACTACCCCTAAAGATGGAAACAGAAAGCTATCTTGCCTCAGAGAAAACCCCCAAAGGAAAGATAGCCCCCCACAAATATTGACTGTGAGTGGAGAGGGAAATGACATACCCAGAATGAAAACAGGATTTAGCAAAGGAGGCCAAAACTACCTAAATAGACAGAACAGAAAAGGATACTGTGCGGTCAGTATTAAAAGCTAAAAAATTCCACGCAGAGTTTACAAAAATAATCTCCACACCGACTCACGGTGTGGAGGGCAAATCTGCTTCCTCAGAGCTTCCAGCTAAGTTGAATATATCATACTGAAAAGCTGGACAAGAAAAAACATAACATGAGCTGAGCGATTAAGTCCACAGCAGGTGGACAACAAAAGAACAAGCAAGGACTTAGCTTTGCTGAAATGGGCCGGCAATCAGAGAAATCCAAGGAGAGATCTGAATCCAACCAAGAAACATTGACAGCTGGCACTGTCCGAAGCCCAGAGCCAGGTTAAATAGCAGAGCCAGGAAAGACGATCAGTGGAAGCAGCTGCTAATGCTAAACCCAAGGAGCAGCAGTTCCACTCAAAACCACCAGAGGGAGCCCAAGGGCAGAATTCACAAAAGTGCCATTCACAACCACCGGAGGGAGCCCAAGAACGGAATTCACAACAACCTGCCTCTGCCACCTACCACCACCTGCCTCTATATGCCACTTACCACCGCTACCTGCCTCTATATACCACCTACCACCGCTACCTGCCTCTATATACCACCTACCACCGCTACCTACATCATCTACCACTGCTAATCCTGCCCTGTGTATCTAATCCTGCCCTGTGCATCTAATCCTGCCCTGTGTATCTAATCCTGCCCTGTGTAGCAGACAGTATCACACAGGAGAGAATTAGATACACAGCTCAGCAGTCAGCATCACACAGGGCAGGATTAGATACACAGCTCAGCAGTCAGTACCTAATCCTCTCCTATTCACTCCTCTCTCCCCATGGGTCACTCACCCTCCTATGCACTCCTCTCCCCCCTGCATGTTTTTCCCCATTGTGGTTTATTATTTTTGTTACAGGAGATGAGGGAGTCTGGGATTATGCGTTTGGCAAGTATGATTAATAAAGGACTTTATTCTGGCTGTGTCTTTATTTACCATACAAGTATAGGATTAGTAAAGGATAGGTGTCTTATAGACGCCTCTCCATTACTAAGCCGTGGGCTTGATGTCACCAGACAATATAAAGGTGACATCAACCCCCCCAAATATGAACTCCGCTTGCTACCGCTACAGGGCAAGAGGGAATTGCCAGCCATAGCGCCAGAAAAGGTACATCTAATAGGCGGCTGATGTTTTTAGCTTTGGGGGCGGGGGGTTGACAATATCCATGGCCCCTTCCTAGGCTATTAATGTCAGCCCACAGCTGTCTGCATAGCATTTGCTGGTTATTAATTATAGGAGGACCCCACATCTTTTTTTGGAGGGTGTCCCACATTTTAATAGCCAGTAAAGGCTGTATACAGTTGTGAGCACACTCCCCCCATAGACCAGTACACTGCTCTCCTGAAATACTCTGTTGTGCTCCTGTCACCCTGCTCCTTCCACCATACATCTCTCTGTGACCGCCCTAGACCAGCACAATGCCATATGGATCAAATATAATGCTGCCATATATATGTATAATACTCCCATAAAGACCACACATTATGCCGCCATATACATTTATTACATAATACTGCCATATAGATCACACATGATGCCGCCAAGTATTGTGTGATCTATATGGCGGTATTATGTGAAAAGTATATAGCGTTATTATGTGAGATCTACAAGGTGGTATTGTGTGTGATCTATATAACGGTAAGTGTGATGTATATGGCGGTATTATGTGAGAATCATATGGTGGTATGTGATAACGCTGGCGGCATTTTGTCTGATCTATATGGTGGTATGTGAGTACTATATGACAGTATTATGTGTGATCTATATGGCGGTATTATGTGTGATCTATATGGCAGTATTATGTGTCATGTATATGACAGTATGATCTTCAGAAAGGGGACCCATTCTAGGGTGCTTCTGGCAGACCACCTGCACGCGAGTCTGGGGTAATAGAGGGGGCAGCATGACCTCCAGCTAGGTGCAGTCAGGGGAGGGCAGGTGAGGCAGCTGAATAGAAGGGTCTCATGTTTATCGTTACTATATGGCTACAGTTCCCCCCAGTCTGCTTCCCAGCGTCAGCCAGTACTGCACCTGTCACCTCAATTTCACACATCGTCAGGACAGGATCTGAGGAGGGGAATGGGGTCTTTGCATGCAATGTCTGGATCAGAACAGGCCATCAATCAGCAGAAACATTTCCTGGATTTTTGTGGAGCAGACTGTCCATCCTTGTGTATAAAAAACAGCGCTCTATGTAAATCCCCGGCTGCTCCGTGCACCGAACAGGGTGCCCCCCCATAGACCTGCACACTGCTCTCCTGAAATACTCTGTGCCACTGTCACCCTGCTCCCTCCACCATATATCTCCCAGAATCCTTGCTGCCTGCCATCCTCTGTGACGGTTTACTTGTCAGTATAACTCTGCATTCACCAACAAAATGGCTGCTCAATGTGTTACTAAATCTCATCCTCTCTTATCCCTTAGCAAACACCCAGAAGGGGAGGAGAGGAGTGACATCACACACACGTCAGCAGACTCCGCCCATAATTACTGTAGTGCAGTAATGTGAGCTAGTTGTACACTAGTTATTTCTCACATTTCAGTAACTGCTCCCCCTAGTGTTTAAAAGTGGAAATGGCAAACATTTTAAAATTATTTTTGATATTTTACTAAACTATAAAATTATTTTTTTTTAAGTAAATGTAAACATTAATTCCTTACATTTTTTCTATTGCTGGAAAAATCTGATTACTTACCGGTAATGCTCTTTTATAGAGCCCATGACAGCACCCACTGAGATAGGGGATCCGCCCCTAGGAACAGGAAACCTACAGAGGGATAAAAGGGTCAGCCCCCTCCTCGCTCCTCAGTTGTATTTCAGAGAAATAGGAGGAACCGCCACCAGGTTTCAGTTAATATGCTCCATAAAATTATATACATATCTACAATCTTACATAATGTAGTTTACTATATATAATTGACCTTCCACCACGGAACTACCACGTGCCACTATAATAAGGGAGGGATGTGAGTGGGTGCTGTAGTGGGCTCTATAAAAGAGCATTACCAGTAAGTAATCTTTTTTTTCTCTTCGCCACGACAGCACCCACTGAGAGATTTACAGAGACAATCACCTGGGTGGGATCACAGTGTCATGAACTGATACTCCAAAAGCTAAATCAGATGAAGATGATAGGTCTAGCCTATAGTGCCTATAAAAGGTAGAAGGCGACGACCAGGTTGAAGCCTTACATTTGAGATCTATTGGAACGTCCGCCCTTTCGGCCCAGGAAGCAGATGTGGCCATTGCGGAGTATGCTCCAACATTATCTAGTGGATCTCTTCCTCTGGCCTTATAGGCCATCATTATGGCATCTCTAATCCAGCGAGACAACGTATTTTTCGTGACCTTGGTCCCCTTCTTATTTCCCTGAAATGACACCAAGAGAGCCCTGCTCTGCCTCCAGGCCTTAGTCCTATCAAAGTAGGCCAGAACAGCTCTCTTTACATCTAGGGTATGAAGTCTATCTTCCTCTGGTGTCAAAGGATTTTCATGTAGGCAGGAAGATTTCTTGTGACCTACAAAATTTAGTAGCCATTTTAGGGAGATCTGATGGGTCTGTTTTTAAGACTATCCTGTCAGGAAATAGTCAAAAAAGGAGGATCAATTGATGAGGCTTGAAAGATCACTCACTCTCCTAGCGGACACTAAAGCCACTAATAATAGTTTTTAAAGTGACAAGTTTTATTGACGCTAAAGGTAGAGGCTCAAATAAGCTCTCGGTTAACGCATCCAAAACTAAATTTAAATCCCATGGTGGGACCTGTGGTACATGGACAGGGTCTGAACGCTGGCAAGCAGATATAAAACGAGATAGCCATCTATTACCTGCAACATCATAATTATAAAGGGCCCCTAGAGCTGAAATTTGAACTTTTAGGGTGTTTACAGAGAGGCCTAACTCATATCCTTTTTGCAGGAACTCTAATATGGGATATGTAGGAACTTCAGTAGCTGTATCTGAAGTATAAACATGTAAAAATTTCTTCCAAACTTTAGTGTAGATTTTTGTTGTGGATGGCGTCCCACTTTTTAAGAGGGTATTAATTAACCCTTCAGAGAAACCTCAGCTTTAATAATTGCCTCTCAAATTCCATGCCGTCAGGTTGAGGCCTTTGACCTGAGGGTGGAAGGAGGCCTGAAGAGTAGATCTCTGGTTTCTGGAAGAATCCAAGGGTTGGACACAGTCATTGCTTTTAGCCACGAAAAGCATGGCCTCTTGGGCCAAAACGGAGCTATTAAAAGTACCCTAGCCCCTTCCTCTCTTATCTTCCTGACAACTATTGGAATAAGATTCCACGGAGGAAAGGCATAGGCCAAATGGAATGTCCATAGTATCTGCAGGGCATCGACTGTCTGGATTGTCCTGCCTGTACAATGATGCAAATGTTTTGAGTTGCCGGTTTTGTCTTGTTGCAAACAAGTCTATTTGAGGCACTCCCCATCTGGCAGTTATTAATTATCCTGAAGATTCGTTTGTTGAGCACCCACTCACCCTGATGCAGGGTGTGGCGGCTGGGATAATCTGCTCAGGTGTTTTCTATGCCCCTGACATGTACTGCTGAAAGAGATGTTTCTCTGCTAGAATCATAATATCTGCTTAATAGCATTACGGCCATAAGGGTGTTTGATCGCGTACCTCCTTGATGGTTTATATAAGCTACTGAGGTTGTTGTCTGACTGTATCCTTGTATGAGAGCCTTGTAACTGCGGAAGAAAATTAAACAGCATGATATATCGCCTTCAACTCCTTCACATTAGAAGAGTCATTAGCCTCTGCTCTAGACAGACCTTGGACTACTTGGTCCCTAAAATGTGCACCCCAGCCAAATGGACTAGCGTCTGTGGTGACTGTTTGAGGGAACCACCACCCAAGGAACCCAGTCTGAGATAGTCTTCGGATTTAACCACCATCTAAGGGATTAGATTACTTCTGATGGCAGAAATATAGAACGATCCAGTTGCCCCTGTAGCCTATTATCTTCCTGTAATATAAAATTCAGTAATTCCCTAGTATGCAGTTAAACCCACTGCACTGCAGGAATACAAGAGGTTAATGAACCCAATAAAGACATGCCTTTCCTTAAAGACATACTACGATTACTGATCGCTTGGTCTACTTTATCAATTATAGATTACTTTTTTGCATCAGGGAGGAGACGTTTCTGACTCACAGAGTCCAGATGAAGAACTAGAGACATCTGGCAGGTGACAGGCTGTAATCTAGATTTCTCCCAATTAATCAACCAGCCGAGCTCCTGCAAGGAAGATACTATAACCCCCACTCTTTGCTCACACTGAAGGGAAGAATTGCCCACTATTGAGAGGTCATCTAAGTATGGAATAATTAAGGTATCCTTTACCCGTAAATACATTACTTCAGACATTAACTTACTAAATACGCCGGGTGCCATAGATAAACCAAAGGGCATAGCTTTGAACTTCAGATGACGTATGTGACCTCCCATTGTGACTGCTAACCAGAGAAACTGTTGTTGCGATTTATGTATGGGCAGATGACAGTATGCATCTTTAAGATCTAATACTGCCATATAACAACCAGGAAACATTTTTATGGCTCAATGTACAGATTCCATCTTTAAGGTCTTAGATCTTAGGAAGGAATTTAATTTTTTTAAATTATGGTTCAAAATGAACCATCAGGTTTGGGAATTAGAAATAAGGGAAAGTATAACCCTTTCCCTTTTTGGTCTGCCGTGACTTCAACTAACACCTGTTTAGATAAAAGGGTCTAAATTTCCATCTACAATGCCTCCTGTTGCATTTGGGATTTTAAGGAAGTCAATAGAAGAAGTCCGGAGGTATCCGGACAAAGTCTAAAGATAGGCCTGATGTTATGATGTTAATGGCCCAAGAGTTAACAGTTATCTTTCTCCATTGATGACTGAAACTAAGCAATCTGCCTTCTACAGGTAAAGCAGAACTAGCGGAACCTATCCGCCGGCTTGAAGGGACATCTGTTAAACAGGTTTCCCTTCTGCCTGAAGTCTTTATTGTTCCATCGGTCCTTATAGTCCCGCCTCCTGCTAAATGTCAGCTTCCTGAATGATCTTCTGTATGAAGGAATGAATGGATTAGGAAACCCTTTTTTCCTTTCTCCTGCTTTAGTTAGAATATCATCTAATGGAAGAGGTTTTCCAGTAATTAAAACAATCCAAGATCTGGTAAAAAAAAAAAGAAAAAAAAGAAAAAAAAAAAAAAGAGTGGAGCAAACCGGGGCAAAAAGGGTTTGTGCCAGTAACATGAAAAAGACAATACCCATTTGATGATGACTATCTAACCTCATGGGCTAAAGTACCCAAGGTTGATGCAGCTGTGGCTTCCACCTCGTGTCGATCCTCCTTGTCGGTAGAGGATGCTGGATCTCTATCCGATCCAATGGACCGTAAATCAGACGCACTGTTAAAAAGATCCTGGGAATCATGCATAACTGCATTCAAACCAGCAATTTCAGCCATTTGCACAGGTAGATCGATGCTAGTTTGGCTGGACCAGCTAGACCAAAATATAAAAAATGCCATGTCGAGGGACAGGTTACGTTCCTCCATTTCCTCAAAGGAGCTGCAGCATTTTAATCTGACGCTTCTAAAGACTTTGTCTGGTGGCTAGAACGGCAACTTTAACCAATACAGCTCGCAGAGCTCTATGGTTAAAAAATTGGAAAGGTGATGCCCAATCCAGAGCTAAACTCTGCTCTATACCCTGTGAGGGTGAGTACTTATTTGGGAAAGTGTTAAGGTACCGTCTCACAGTGGCACTTTGGTCGCTACGACGGCACGATCCGTGACGCTCCAGCGTCGCTCCATTATCGCTCCAGCGTCGTAGACTGCGGTCACACTTCGCAATGCACAGCGCTGGAGCGATAATTTCATGACGTATTTGCGATGTAGAAGTCGTACGGGCATGTCACACAGGAGGTGCTCTCACAATTCAGAGCACATTTTGCATAATCTATGCGTGACGTTGAATTTAGGAGTTCTGGTTCAAGCACGTGCTCCAAATAATAATCTTTATTTTATTTTTTTTTTTAGAGAAAAGAATACAGCGCTCGAGAGCCGCGGTTTTATCGGCCGGGAACAATAGTACCACATCTGTCGAATGAGCGCACAGTATTGTACTGCCCAATCAGCACACAGGAGGTGGAGAATTTGGCGCTCCTACATATCAAGCTCCTCCACCCATTACATCGTATACAATATCGTGCACACATTTGTTACACGATGCGATCATGCCGCCACAGCGGGACACTTGACGACGAAAGAAAGTTTCAAACGATCTGCTACAACGTACGATTCTCAGCGGGGTCCCTGATCGCAGTAGCGTGTCAGACACAGTGAGATCGTTAAGTATATCGCTGGAACGTCACGGATCGTGCCGTCGTAGCGACCAAAGTGCCACTGTGAGACGGTACCCTTAATTTCACCACTTTCGGAAGAGGCTTCTGCTCTAGGAAAGGCCATTCTCCTACGTAATTCTCTATTACTACGATTTTAGCTCTTCACGGATCGTTAAACGAATATCCTCCATTTTAACCAAACCCTCTTCCTGGAGGGTAGAAGCGATACAAAAATGGGCACAACTTTTTAATTATACCGTTATACTCGAGTATAAGCCGACCCCCCTAATTTTGCCACAAAAAACTGGGAAAACTTATTGACTCAAGTATAAGCCTAGGGTGGAAAATGCAGCAGCTACCGGTGAATTTCAAAAATAAAAATAGATGCTCCATACCATTCATTATTGCCCCATAGATGCTCCATATAAAGCTGCGCCATATATAATGCTCCATACCATTAATTATTGCCCCATATATTATCCATATATAGCTGTGCCATATACAATGCCCTGCACCGTTCATTATGGCCCCATAGATGCTCCATATAAAGCTGTGCCATATAGAATGCTCTGCACCGTTCATTATGGCCCTATAGATGCTCCATATAAAGCTGTGCCATATATGCTCTGCACCGTTCAGTTTGGACCCATAGATGCTCATTATAAAGCTGTGCCCTATATGCTCTGCACCGTTCAGTTTGGCCCCATAGATGCTCATTATAAATCTGTTCCCTATATGCTCTGCACCGTTCAGTTTGGCCCCATAGATGCTCATTATAAAGCTGCCCCATATGGAATGCTCTGCAGCGTTCAGTTTGGCCCCATAGATGCTCCACATAAATCTGTGCCATATATAATGCTGCTGCTATAAAAAAAAAAAAAAAAACACATACTCACCTCTCTTGCTTGCAGCTCCCCAGCGTCAGGGTCCGGCGTCTCTCCGCACTGACTGATCAGGCAGAAGGCGGCGCGCACACTATATGCGTCATCGCGCCCTCTGACCTGAATAGTCAGAGCGGAGACACGCCGGGAAGATGGAGCGGCGCCCAGCGTGTGGACAGGTAAATATGCGATACTTACCTGCTCCAGGCGTCCCGCTCCTTGCCCCGGACAGCTGGTCTCCGGGTGCCACAGCCTCTTCCTCTATCAGCGGTCACCGGCCCCGCTGATTAGAGAAATGAATATGCGGCTCCACCCCTATGGGAGTGGAGTCCATATTCATAAGTTTAATGAGCGGTCCCACGTGACCGCTGTACAGGGGGAAGAGCTGCGGCACCCTAAGACAGTGTGACGGGCAGGGGGAGCGTCAGGATCACCGGGACTAGGTAAGTATGCCTCAGCGCCCTCTCCCCCGCCGACCCTGCCACAGACCGTGACTCGAGTATAAGCCGAGAGGGGCACTTTCAGCCCAAAAATTTGGGCTGAAAATCTCGGCTTATACTTGAGTATATACGGTAAGTATCTGGAAGGGGTTCATAGCACAAAGCACAGTTGGTGTTTGTTTTTCCCACTTTTTTTAGCTTATGAATATAAAAAAAAAAAAACAAGAATAGGCATTCATTTAGTTCCTAGAAATCTCATTGATCACTTCCCCCCCCGGTGAAAGATCATCATAAAATACCGGCTGAAGGGATGGCCGCTGGGATTGAGGTATGGGACAGGTTGATTTTCTATCCTTCCATGTTTTACCAGTGGAAACACTCAGTTTAGAGTGTCCACCATCTCCTTTCTTGCAGCTTTCACGAGTAGGTGACTCTAGCCCTTCCAGTGGGCGCACAATACGGTCACTTGGGGATGGCCTGGTAGCGCACCCATACTCCTTCAGCCTGTGCTTTATATAGCACTGATTATCAGAGGCAACAGCTCTCCTTCCTCCCTCTTTTTTTCTCTTTTTTCACTGTGGACAGGGAGGAGCCACACCCTCTACAAAGTATGTGAAAAACCGGCCACTGCACTTACCCAGGAGCTCCCAGCACATTGGTCTGACCTTTACTTCAGGGCGACCGAAACATGCCGGCGCTGTGTTTACGGAATCGCAGCAGCTGCAGGACATGTCCTCCACCTCATGTGCGCGCCATACACTACTCACCGGCGCGTCTCCCTTGCTGGCCGGCAATACAGGTAGGTGTTCCGCTTCACCTCCTCCTAGGCATGTGACCGAATGTTTCCGCAACCAGTGCCGCAACAGAGACCCTCTTGCGTTAAGTGAAGGGATGACTCCTGTCATCCTATACAGAGGAGGGGGAGCCGTATAGGAACCTTCCCCCGACCCTGTCACCTGCTCTGGAGCCCCTGCCGCTCTACCAGAAACTGCACAGGTGGCTACCAGGCAGGCATTCCTCCTCATAGAATCCAATTTCAGAGAACTCTCTGTTGGTCTCCCATCTAGGAACAGGAAACCAACTGAGGAGCGAGGGTGCTGCCCCTTTTATCTCTCTGCAGTTTTCCTGTTCCTAGGGTCAGATCCCCTCTCTCAGTGGGTGCTGTTGTGGCCAAGAGAAAAATCTTTTTTTTTTTTTATGGCACCTTCCCTTTAAAATTGTTAGAGATGTTGCCCATGTGGTTACTGCTTTGCCACCAACCCAAATTAGTGTAGAGGTTGTTCTCTAACCTTAAAATAATTAGGTCAGATTTGAGGTCATCTATAAAGGAGGATCTAATGGAGGCGATACTATTTCTCAGAACAAATTCATAGACTGCACAAATGTTATTCCGTTACGTTTGTTGAAAATTGTTTTTTTCCCCCATTTACTGCAGAGTGTATAATAAATTGTAAATATGCAAAGTTTTTTTGTTCTAAAGTTGTATTCCAATATATATTTTATGTTCTATCTAAATGGTTTGATTATTGTATCATAATAAATATTAAAAGCCTGATGTTACCATTTTACTACAGTAAATTCATCACAAACTTAACACATGAGCTATGTTTTAGGGAGTCAATCGTGGAGTCTGAGTCATGGGAATTGAGGAGTCGGAGTTGGAGGTTCGGCTTACCGACACCACAGCCTGAATAGAACTAAATTTGACAGTAAGAATAGGTCAGCATGATCTGTAAAGAAATATTAAGTCGCAGCAAAATTGCATCAGACATTTAGTTACAGGTCACCAGAGAAATTAACCCCTTAAGCCCTGAGGGTGGTTTGCACGTTAATGACGGCCAATTTTTACAATTCTGACCACTGTCCCTTTATGAGGTTATAACTCTGGAACGCTTCAACGGATCTTGGCGATTCAGACATTGTTTTCTCGTGAGATATTGTACTTCATGTCAGTGGTAAAATGTATTCGATATAACTTGCGTTTATTTGTGAAAAAAAATGGAAATTTTGCGAAAATTTCAGTTTTCCAACTTTGAATTTTTATGCCCTTAAATCACAGAGATATGTCACGCAAAATACTTATTAAGTAACATTTCCCACATGCCTACTTTACATCAGCACAATTTTGGAACCAAAATTTTTTTTGTTAGGGAGTTATAAGGGTTAAAAGTTGACCAGAAATTTCTCATTTTTACACCATTTTTTTTTTTTTTTTTTAGGGAGCACATCTCATTTGAAGTCATTTTGAGGGGTCTATATGATAGAAAATACCCAAGTGTGACACCATTCTAAAAACTGCACCCCTCAAGGTACTCAAAACCACTTTCAAGAAGTGTATTAACCCTTCAGGTGTTTCACAGGAATTTTTGGAATGTTTAAATAAAAATGAACATTTAACGTTTTTCACACAAAATTTATTTCAGCTCCAATTTGTTTTATTTTACCAAGGGTAACAGGAGAAAATGGACCCCAAAAGTTGTTGTACAATTTGTCCCGAGTATGCTGATACCCCATATGTGGGGGTAAACCACTGTTTGGGCGCATGGCAGAGCTCGGAAGGAAAGGAGCGCCATTTTACTTTTCAATGCAAAATTGACTGGAATTGAGATGGGACGCCATGTTGCGTTTGGAGAGCCCCTGATGTGCCTAAGCATTGAAACCCCCCACAAGTGACACCATTTTGGAAAGTAGACCCCCTAAGGAACTTATCTAGATGCGTGGTGAGCACTTTGACCCACCAAGTGCTTCCCAGAAGTTTATATTGCAGAGCCATAAAAATAAAAAAATCATTTTTTCACAAAAATGATCTTTTCGCCCCCAATTTTTTATTTTCCCAAGGGTGAGAAGAAATTGGACCCCAAAAGTTGTTGTGCAATTTGTCCTGAACACGCTGATACCCCATATGTGGGGGTAAACAACTGTTTGGGCGCATGGCAGAGCTCAGAAGGGAAGGAGCGCCATTTGGAATGCAGACTTAGATGGATTAGTCTGCAGGCGTCACATTGCATTTGCAGAGCCCCTGATGTACCCAAACAGTACAAAGCCCCCACAAGTGACCCCATATTGGAAACTAGACCTCCCAAGGAACTTATCTAGATGTGCTGTGAGAACTTTGAACCCCAAGTGTTTCACTACAGTTTACAACGCAGAGCCGTGAAAATAAAAAATCTTTTTTTTTCCCACAAAAATGATTTTTAGCCCCCCCAAATTTTAATTTTAATTTTCCCAAGGATAACAAGAGAACTTCGACCCCAAGAGTTGTCCAATTTGTCCCGAGTACGCCGATACCCCATATGTTGGCGTAAACCCCTGTTTGGGCGCACGGGAGAGCTCGGAAGGAAAGGAGCACGGATTTACTTTTTCCAACTGAGAATTGGCTGGAATTGAGATCAGACGCCATGTCGCGTTTGGAGAGCCCCCGATGTGCCTGAACAGTGGAAACTCCCCAATTCTACCTGAAACCCTAATCCAAACACACCCCTAACCCTAATCCCAACGGTAACCCTAACCACACCCCTAACCCTGACACACCCCTAACTAATCCCAACCGTAAATGTAATCCAAACTCTAACCCTAACTTTAGCTCCAACCCTAACCCAAACCCTAACCCTAACGGGAAAATGGAAATAAATACATTTATTTAATTTTATTATTATTATTTATTATTATTATTTTTCCCTAACTAAGGGGGTGATGAAGGGGGGTTTGATTTACTTTTATAGCGTTTTTTTTTTATATCGGATTTTTATGATTGGCAGCTGTCACACACTAAAAGACGCTTTTTATAGCAAAAAAGTTTTTGCGTCTCCACATTTTGAGACCTATAATTTTTCCATATTTTGGTAGCTGTCACACACTAAAAGACGCTTTTTATAGCAAAAAAGTTTTTGCGTCTCCACATTTTGAGACCTATAATTTTTCCATATTTTGGTCCACAGAGTCATGTGAGGTCTTGTTTTTTGCGGGACAAGTTGACGTTTTTATTGGTAACATTTTCGGACACGTGACAGTTTTTGATCACTTTTTATTCCGATTTTTGTGAGGCAGAATGACCAAAAACCAGCTATTCATGAATTTCTTTTTATACCGTTCCACGTTTGGTAAAATTGATAAAGCAGTTTTATTCTTCGGGTCAGTACAATTACAGCGATATCTCATTTATATCATTTTTTTATGTTTTGGCGCTTTTATACGATAAAAGCTATTTTATAGAAAAAAATAATTATTTTGGCATCGCTTTATTCTGAGGACTATAACTTATTTTTTGCTTATGATGCTGTATGGCGGCTCGTTTTTTCCGGGACAAGATGACGTTTTCAGCGGTACCATGGTTATTTATATCCGTCTTTTTGATCGCGTGTTATTCCACTTTTTGTTCGGCGGTATGATTAAAAAAAAAAAAGAGCCAAAAAACGCTTTCTTACGGTGTTCACTGTAGGGGTTAACTAGTGGGACAGTTGGTTGGGTCATTACAGACGCGGCGATACTAAATGTGTACTGTTTTTTTTTTTTACACATAAATAAATGTATTTATGGGAATATTATATATACATTTTTTTCTTTTTTTAGGAATTTTTTTTTTTTTCTTTCCTTTTTTTCTTTGTCCCGGGGGGGTGACATCACAGATCGCTGATCTGACAGTTTGCACAGCACTCTGTCAGATCAGCGATCTGACATACAGCCGTGCAGGCTTACCAGAGCCTGCTGTGGACCCGGAAGTACTCCCTGCAGAACACGGATGCAGCCCCGCGGCCATTTTGGCCACCTTGTACCGATCGTCTCAGGGAAGCACGCAGGGAGCCCCCTCCCTGCGCGATGCTTCCCTGTACCGCCGGTACACTGCGATCATGTTTGATCGCAGTGTGCCGGGGATTAATGTGCCGGGGACCGTGACCGCTCCTGGCACATGGTGCTGGATGTCAGCTGCGATAGCTGACACCCGGCCGCGCTCCCCCCGTGAGCGCGGTTCATCGCATATGACGTGCTATCCCATCACTGGGAATTAAGTCCCAGGTCACCTCGATGGGATAGTAC
Organism: Ranitomeya variabilis; assembly: GCF_051348905.1. Lineage (NCBI taxonomy): Eukaryota > Metazoa > Chordata > Amphibia > Anura > Dendrobatidae > Ranitomeya > Ranitomeya variabilis. Next base: position 356,469,643 of record NC_135235.1, read on the forward strand.
ATCATATGGGATTAAGGGGTTAATGGTTTTCTTCTGGTCCAACGCAATGTTTTGCAACAGTGTTTTTAGATATCAAATAGTTCTAATATAGGTTGAAATCACAAAGCTTTTTTAATAAGTGTATATTCAGTTACTTTCAAGCATCCATAAAAGTAGTACCGGTATATAAATTTATGCAGACAATAAGGTCACACTAAAGGACACACCATTTACGATAAAAGAATAAAAGTAAAATACAACAAAATGTTTTAATTTGTTTTTGTAAATAAGAATCTGACAACAAAAAATTAGGTTAAGACAATAGCTACAGTTTAAACACCAACATTGCTCATGGCCCAGCCGTCCAAGAAAGGCGACTTTCAGGGTTCATTTTTTTTGCATTTACTATGAAACTGGACAAAACACAAGTTGATATGGGCTTTAAAAGAGAAAAGGCCACAGAGGCCTAAGCAAGAAAATAAAAAAGAGCGGGGAAAAATAATCAAAACATTCTTGGAAATGGAAATACAAAGTTGTCCTTAGTTTTCTTTGAAACCTTGATATAGGTTTTTTTCTTTTAACTTCTATGCCGCTACATCTACCAGAAATCACGACGATGGTAGCCATCAGGATCGCAGTACTTTGTGACAACCACCCTGTTAGCAAATTTTCGTCCAGTCAGTCCTTGCATGGCTTTCTGACAATCAAACACTGATGTGAATTCAACAAATATCTGGAAACGAAAAACAATCATAATGTAACAACTGTTTTTAACCATTTGAATATAAAATTTGGCACAGAAGTTTGGATCTAACATGTCTCAAACACCATTATTTCTATATACAGAGCTCCATATCCCACGATTCCCTCGATGCAGCCGCAGTGTGAAGACCAGAAGAGGACATCATGGAATGAAGATAGGAGGCGCCGGCCGGGCCCGAGACCCAGCGGGAGCGGGTGAGTATAATCTAACCTCTTATTCTCCTCTTTCAGGTAACATCGGGGGCTTATGTAGATAAGCCCTTGATGACGGTGAGCTTACCTCACCATTGATTTTGGGGGTGACAGGTTCCCTTTAGGCTTTCACATTAGTCCGTCGGTACGGGCCGTCGCAAACAGTCGGCCCGACGTACCATGTGTTAATCACAACGTGGGCAGCGGATGCAGTCTTACGACGCATCCGCTGCCCAGTGTGATGAGCGGGGAGGAGGGGGCGGAGTACTGGCCGCGCATGCGCATTCGGAAAAAGCAGAGCCGACAGAAAAAAAATGTTACATGTACCTTTTTTTGTGCCGACGGTCCACCAAAACACGACGCATCCGTCGCACGACGGATGCGACGTGCAGCACTCCGTCGCAATGTATAAGTCTATGGAGAAAAAAAGCATCCTGCGGGCAACTTCGCATGATACGTTTTTTCTACATAACGGCGCATTGCGACGTGCGTCGAATGACGCAAGTGTGAAAGTAGCCTAAATGATATGCTCGTGCTCTGGGGCAGCCTGTAGGCAGAGTCTGATCTTCCTGCTCTAAGCCAGAGAAACCAAGGAGAGACCTGCGCACAGGCCAAGCCGAAGCACAAAAATGTTCCTCATCATAGAGACAGATTGATTGTGGTTCAAGGTAGCCTTTGGGCAGGTCTCTCCTTGGTTTCTCTGGCTTAGAGCAGGAAGATCAGACTCTGCCTTCAGGCTTATTAGAGAAATCTGCTTCTTTCTTATCATGGACTGAATTTTCACTGAACACATTTTTTACCCATAAATTGAACATTTTGAAAATGAATGATCAGTCCAGGAGGAGAAAAACAGATTTTTCTGATAAGATTTAATTATATTTCGTTTTAAATTTCTTTTTATTAAATTTTTACATATAACAAACAGCAGGTAACAATAAAGATATACTAGCGAGTCACCAATCAAGGCTCACCAAGTGGCCAATACATCTCAATAAACATTATCAGAAACGACCTGATGATTGAAAATCAAGTTACGATCGATTACTACTTTTAATAAGGTTCGGTCTACAACCTCTTGTATCTTCCTGATGACCGAACTCGAAGCCAAGACCGGCAACTCTCAGATAATACATCTATTCAACAGATAATTTAGAATAATAGAAAGAGAAAGACAGGGGAAAGAGGGGTTTGGGGTGGACTCCTCAAAAGGGAGAACATCCGGCTTATCAGAATATAATAACGAGGAGGTTAATAGGACATATCGGAGAATGTACCTTCAAGTTGGAAAGGAATCCAAACATCTAAAGAGACTCTTAATTGTTAATGATATCCAAGTATTCATCGCTAGTTCTAAAAGATTTCCAGGGAGCCCATGTTGTGTAAAATCTCTCTTGTGAAAAATAGGTGAATGCGGATATTTCTTCTATGTAGTATAACTGGTCCACTTTATTAACCCAATCTGCAAGGCTCGGGTAATTTTTAGTCAACCAATGAACTGGAATGAGGAGCTTAGCTGCCGACAGTAGAAATGCCAGTAGGGATTTATATTTATATTTTGATTTGTCTCCTCTTCAATTCAGAAAAATGAGTGTCAGAGGAGGGTGTTGTAATTTACATATTTTAGTTGTGTTTCAATACTCCCTTCCAAAAGGTTTGTAAAATTTCGCAAGACCACATCATGTGCAAAAAAGTCCCAGTGTCTTTAGAGCACCTCCAACAGGTTGATGTGGATTTAGGGTACCAAAGGTGGGATAGAGTCGGGGTGGTGTACCATCTAGTGATGACCTTGTATGAATTTTCTTGTACCCTTACACAGCTCGATGGACCATGTTAGTTAATGTAAATTTGATCCACCTCCCAGTCCTATAGTTCAATACAAAGGACTTTCTCCCAGTTATATATAAAAGCTCTTTTGAGTGGCGTTGTGTTAACTACGATTACTTGGTATAGTTTGGTCAAAACTCCCCTTGGTGGATTTTTATTAACTAAAAGTTTCTCAAAAATTGTGAGTTCCCTATGAAGGTGGCTGACTCTGAGCTAGCATTTTATTGCATTTTTAAGCCTATTATGATGAATGAAGTATAGATGGAGTTGGGGAAATTTTGTTTGAAGCTCCGGGAGTGGGAGTAGAGTGCCGTCACTCATACATTCTAAATTGTCTCTGATCTTGTATAGGGGGTCTGAGATAGCAGTTATAGAGTCTTTTGGATAAAGCTCCGGTAAATCAGCTACTCTGACTAATGGAGATGGCAAGGGCATTAGCAGCTGTGAGTGTCTTGACCATGTTCTGATAACATTTTTGGATATTGCATTTGGGATTTTATCCCTTTCGCGACATGCGCCGTACATGTACTGCGCATGTCGGGTCCCCTGCTTTGATGTGCGCTCCGGCGGTGAGCGCACATCAAAGTCGCGACATGTCAGCTGTTTTGTACAGCTGACATGTGCGCGCAATAGCGGCGGGTGAAATCGCTATTCACCCGCCGCTATTAACCTGTTAAATGCCGCTGTCAAATGCAGACAGCGGCATTTAACTACCGCATCCGGCCGGGCGGACCTCTATGGTTACTGATGCCGGCCTGCTGTGAGCGCCCCCCTGTGGTCAGCGCTCACAGCACACCTGCATTTCAGCTACATAACAGCAATCTGATGATCGCTGTTATGTAGCAGAGCCGATCGGGCTGTGCCTGCTTCTAGCCTCTCTTGGAGGCTATTGAAGCATGGCAAAAGTGAAAAAAAAAAAAAGTTTTTAAAAATGTGAAAAAAATATTAAAAATATAAAAGTTTAAATCACCCCCCTTTCGCCCCATCCTAAATAAAACAATAAAAAAAAACAAAACCTACACATATTTGGTATCGCCGCGTTCAGAATCGCCCGATCAATTAAAAAAAAGCATTAACCTGATCGCTAAACAGCGTAGCGAGAAAAAAATCCGAAACGCCAGAATTACGTTTTTTTGGTCGCCGCGACATTGCGTTAAAAAATGCAATAACGGGCGATCAAAAGAACGCATCTGCGTCGAAATGGTATCATTAAAAACATCAGCTCGGCACGCAAAAAATAAGCCCTCACTCGACCCCAGATCACGAAAATTGGAGACGCTACGGGTATCGGAAAATGGCACTTTTTTTTTTTTTTTTTTTAAGCAAAGTTTGGAATTTTTTTTCACCACTTGGATAAAAAATAACCTAGACATGTTAGGTGTCTATGAACTCGTAATGACCTAGAGAATCATAATGGCAGGTCAGTTTTAGCATTTAGTGAACCTAGCAAGAAAGCCAAACAAAAAACAAGTGTGGGATTGCACTTTTTTTTGCAATTTCACCGCACTTGGAATTTTTTTCCCATTTTCTAGTACACGACATGGTAAAACCAATGATGTCGTTCAAAAGTACAACTCGTCCCGCAAAAAATAAGCCCTCACATGGCCATATTGACGGAAAAATAAAAAAAGTTATGGCTCTGGGAAGGAGGGGGCGAAAAACGAAAACACAAACGAAAAAGGGCCGCGGCACGAAGGGGTTAAGCTTATGAATGAATTCCTTGGAGGCGTGAATTATAGCATGTAGGGGTAGTGGGATTGAGGAGTCCGCGATTTGCGTCCAGAGTTTTTGGGCATCTCCTCTCCACCAATCTACTATCAAAGATAAGGTCGCTGCAGTGTGGTATTTTTGAGGGTCCGGGGCCCCCATACCTCCCCTAGATTTGGGAAGCGATAGTGTCGCATAATTGATTCTGGGTCTGAAATCTCTCCAAATATACCTCCCGAACATCGAACGGATCCTGGAAAAGAATGCGTTAGGGACAGCTATTGGTAACATTCTTGAAATGTAACTAAATTTAGTTAGTATAAAGCCTTTCAACAGATTTTTCCTTCCCAACCATGAAACATAGGGGGCTCTCCAGGACTTCATTAAATCTATGGTATTATTATGTAGTGGGGTATAAGTTAAGTGAATATAATAAATGCCAGTGGGGACTTAATTTAATTCCTAAATATTTGATAAACTTCGAATTCCATTTTATGGGTAGTTTAGTTTTAATGTCGTGGATGGTTTTTTGATCTACATTGCTTCCGATTTGTCTAAATTAATTTTAAAATTTGAGAGAGTCCCAAACTTCTCGAATAGACTCAATACTACTGGAATTTCCTTGTCTGGATTAGTTAAAGTTAAAAGTAGGTCATCAGCGAAGGCCGCTACTGTGTGGGATAATCCCTCGACACGGACTCCCACAATGTCTGGGTGCTGCCTAATACTTTGTATTAGAGTTTCAATCGATATAACAAACAACGTAGGCGACAAGGGACAGCCCTGTCGTGTGGCGTTCTTTATTTCGAAGTGGTCGGAAAGGTCACCGTTTACCCTCACTTTTGCGGTGGGGGAATTATACATTTGAAAGACAGCTTTTATAAGAATCGGAGGAAAGCCAACGTGGCCCAATGTCTCCTGCATGAAAGTCCAGTCCACCCTGTCGAACGCCTTCTCGGCGTCTGTACCCATCAGGACTAATGGCTCGTTGCGGGTGTGAGCACGTTGCATTAAATATAATATTTCCAAATTGTCGTCTCTTCCTTCTCTACCCCTCACAAAACCTGTCTGTTCTGGTAAAACCAATGAGCCCAGCACTAGGTTAGTTCGATTAGCAATCATCTTTGCAAACTGTTTGAGGTCATTGTTTAGAAGAGAAATTGGTCTGTAGTTGCTACACACTTCGGGGTCTTTGCCCTCTTTGTAAGATTTAATTATTTTCATGTGTACTATTGGTGTATGAAATAAAAGTTAAAAAACATCTGTTTCTCTTTAACCCCTTATTAACAATCCTTGGCAATATCTTCGTTTTTGTGGTCAACACACAAAAATAAAATGTAAAAATGTTTACACGTACCTTCCCACATCCTGGTACCTCAACACCATCCACTGGCCGTGGTATTTCAATAGATTTAACAATGCCATACTTGCTGCATTCATCTCGGACGTCTTCCACAATCTCCTCATATTCATCATCATCCAGTAGTTCTTCTGGCAAAACCATGTTCATCAAACAAAGTACTTCTGTTGGATGACCACCCATCTGCACCTGTGAACTCATGAGTCCAGGAACTTGCAGTGTTACTGGAGTCTGATTTATTGTGCTCTATAATAATGACAAAAAAAAAAAAAAAAAAGTGTGTCAGTTAATCTCTTTAATCTTAAAATGGAACTGTGCTTTCAAATTTTACATAAATCAATAGTACAGGTGATTATAAGAAACTTTGTGATGCATCTCATCTGAGGAAATCAACATCCTTCACTACTTAGGGTATTTTCCCACGGTCAGGAACCAGCAGCGCTTTGGACGCAGCACATATCCGCTCCATCTAAAGCGCTGCCGGCTTTTGAAAGCAGGTGATTAAGCATGTATTTACTGAACCGTGCAGAATCACAGCGCCCAATACATTGTGCGGGGACATTTATCTTGCAGAAACTGAGCAATTCCGCAAGATAAATTGACATGCTGCGGTCTGGAAAGACGTGCCGCATGTACGTCTCCGCATGGAAGCTGGCTGCGGGTGCCAGTACACATATAGTGGAGATGAGATTTCTTCAAATCCCACCCACTATGCTGTAACATCTGGCCGCTGCAGGTTGGACGCTGGGGATGTACGCAGTGCCCAACCCGCAGCATTTACTGACCCCGTGGGAACATACCCTTTGACATTTCTTCCCCTCACACGTCAACTAAGGCTACTTTCACACTAGCGTCGGGCCCGGCCCGTCGCAGTGCGTCGGGCCGAGGTTACCGATGCTAGCGTTGTCTCCGCCGCACAACGGCGCATTTTTCCAGCGCATCCGCTGCCCCATTGCGACGTATTGCAGTTAACGCCAGTGTGAAAGTAGCCTTATCCACTGAAAGAGCAGTTGAAGTCAGTCATGCTCAGAGGTGAAGGACTGCAAGTGTTGTTTCCTCAGACCTCTATCATGGGCCCATTATACTCTATGGAGAGGATAAAGCACTGAGCAGCAGGGAAGGGAACAGTGGCAGAAAAACTTCTTGAAGAGCTGTTTAACAGTTGTTATACCTCACATCAGTATTATTCAGATCAACAAGGCTACTCTTGTGAAGAATGTCCTTCATGCTGCTGCAGCTTATCTCTGAGCTAAAAATTAAATGAAGAGCTGGAGTGAAGGGTTAAACTAAGATCAAAACTAAAGGGCTTCATCTGGTGCTTGTGACTCCATCTTGTTGTTTACAAGATAAATTATATTATTTAACTAGGTGAAAGTTCAAAGTTGTGGGGCCAGATTGTTCCAGCCTGGACAAGATATGAGACTAAGGGTGTATTGTTCAGCGAGATCTTGACGCACAAGCTGTTATGTTTTTTTTCTATGCCAAGTAGACACGACCATATATGTAGTTTCTGGTTTTTCTGTATTCTTATAGGTTAAGTGCTGCAAGTGTGTTTTTATACTATTGGTTGAAGTATAACTTGCTAATATTATGAAAAGGGCGACACAATAAACGGGATTAGGGATTTGCCTTTGATCCTCCCAAACAGATACATCTCCGTCTGGTCATTCTCATTTGCCGGCAACGCCCTGTGGATTAATTTGAAAATCACTTGGTCAACCGTGAAGGGTCACTTAAGATCCTCCCCCAACACTGGAATCCCAATGTCTATGCTATACAAGGAATCTTCCCAGCAAACAGTGGACTGCAAATTACAGATAGTGCATGCAGTGGAGAAAACTTATGAGAATGCAGGATATAAGTCATAACCAGAGCTGTGGAATCAGAGTCCATTTTTGAGGAGTCAGTATAAAATGGACAGACTCATTCCTAAAATGTATAATAAATTTGGTTCAGTAGTTCAGTGCAAGATGTGCTGTAAAGGTTTTCATAATTTGGGAAAGTAACTAAATGTCCTACAAATGTATGTTCTATTCCTGATCTAAGGATCTGGGCTTTTAGTCGAGAAGTTGCACTTTATATAAATGCTCTGTAGTGAGGAAGTGCAGTGTTGTCGGAGTAGTGGAGTTGGAAGTTGGTGGTTTGGCTTACAGACTCCACAGCCCTGCATATAACAGTCAGAAATGGTGTTATTCCTTTTATACACACATAGGACATCTTATTCTAAATCGTTACCTGGAAGCTCAGTAAACAATATAACGCACATGTACGGCAGGGTGCATTTACACTGTCCGGTGGCAGCCGTTAAACGACCACTGATCACCTACATTTATTTTACTCACTGTCGTTAATTCCACAGCACTTTACATACATTATTGGCACTGTCCCCATTGGAGGAAACCGGAGAACCCGGAGGAAACCCACGCAAACACGGGGAGAACAAACTCTTTGCAGATGTTGTCCTTGGTGGGATTTGAACCCAGGACCCCAGCGCTGCAAGGCTACAGTGAGCCACTGTGCTGCCCTACATGAATGGCAACAGTTTAATAGCCTGTTTAGAAAGGCGTATTGCATTTCCCATGAGTACAGAACCATCAGTAACATTAAGATTATCGTTCATTGCACATAATCCATCAAATGGACAAGATGCACAAATCCTAGTCACAAAAAAAACCAAACATGCTGATTAAAACCACTTTAAACCCTTCACGACATACAACTTAAAGTGAACCTGTCAGCAGTAGAGATGGGCGAACCCGAACAGTAAAATTTGATGTCTGTACCGAACACCTACTGTTCAGGCACAAACACCGACTTCACTAGGAAGTTCATGTTTCTGTTCAGGTTCGGCCCCCCGAACACTGGGTGTTTGTTGCGCTGTGATGTGCATGACAGTGAGGCAAACGCTACTCCTGATTGGCGGTAGTAAAATCATAACCACCGGTCAGACTGCCGCGATTCCCACACTGTCAAATGACAGCGTGAGCCTGCAGCGATGATCGGAGGTACAAAGTTTACCTCCGGTCATTGGTGTCGGCTGATGGGACTACTGCTCCCATCAGCAGACGCCTGCTGCCGCTAATAAGAGTGAGAAGCAGCGACTGATGGGAGTATTCAGCCGGCTCCTGCATTGTAAATAAACAAAGTGGGTTCCTCTGTATTTTTGATAACCAGCCAGGCAAAACATACAATTGGGGGCTGCAACCCTCAGCTGTCAGCAAAACTGGTTAACAAGAATAGAAGGGTCCCCACTCCAAGTTTAATTATCTAAAGAGTAATAAAAAAATAAAGTGTGGAGTCCCCCCATTTTTTGACAACCAGCAAAGCTAAAGCAGACAGCTGGGGGCTGGCATTCTCAGGATGGTAAGTGGAAATGTATATAGTGACCTAAAAATAGCAGCCCACAGCCGCCCGGAAAAGAGGCATCTATTAGGTGCGCCAATTGTGGTGCTTTGCCTGGCTCTTCCCACTTACCCTGTAGCGGTGTCAAGTGGGGTTCATATTTGTGGTGTTGATGTCACCTTTGTATTGTCAGGTGACATCAGGCCCATGGCTTAAAATAGGAGAGCAGTCTGTAAGACGCCTATCCATTACTAATTCTATAGTTGTATGGTAAATAAAGAAAGACAGAATAAGCCGGATTACTTAGCGGTAATGCAATTTTAATGAGTCCACGACAGCACCCACATGAGAGAGAGGGGTTCCGCCCGTAGGAACAGGAAACCTACAGAATATAAGGAGGCGGTCCCCCCTCTCCTCCTCAGTTTAGTTTTCAGAGTACGAGAGGAACCGAAAGGTTTTAGTTCAATTCAACTCAGTAAATGTGAAAATAACTTAAATACTCTATACAACCATCTATCTATCCATTAAAAAGGAAGAAACCGTGTATAACTAGGGAGGGTAGTGCTTGGGTGCGGTCGTGAACTCATTACAAGAGCATTACCGGTAAGTAATCCGGCTTTTTACCCTTCGCCACGACAGCACCCACATGAGAGAACCGTCACCTGGGTGGGACAACTGTGTTAAGGACAGTTCTACCAAAAGTCAAGTCAGAAGACGTAGACAGATCGAGTCTATAATGGTTGTAAAAAGTGGATGGTGTTGACCAAGTTGCGGCCTTACATATTAAATCAATCTGCACGTTTGCTTTCTCCGCCCAAGAGGATGCCATGGTTCGTGCCAAATGGGCTTTTATGCCCTCTGAAGGAACTTTGCCTTTTGACGAATAAGCTAAGCAGATAACTTCTCTGATCCACCGGGATAAGGTAGCTTTTGTGACCCCACGTCCTTTCCTGTGGCCCTGAAAGGAGACAAACAGAGCCCTTCTCTGCCTCCAGGCCTGAGATCTTTCTACATAGGTCAGGATGGCCCTTTTAACATCTAAGGTATGGAACTTTTGTTGTTCTGGAGTTACTGGAGTATCAAAAAAGGAAGGGAGAAAAATTTATTGTGACCAATGATAGCTAGATGCGACTTTAGGAAGGTATGAGGGGTCTGGTTTAAGGACTACCCGATCTTGGAAGACTAACAAGAAGGGTGGGTCTACGGAGAGGGCCTGGATGTCGCTAACCCTTCTAGCCGATGTTAAGGCTACTAATAGAGCTCCTTTATATATGTCAAGATATTTAACCCCTTCACCCCCGGAGCTTTTTCCGTTTTTCCGTTTTCGTTTTTCGCTCTTCGCTCCCCTCCTTCCCAGAGCCATAACTTTTTTATTTTTCTGTCAATTTGGCCATGTGAGGGCTTATTTTTTGCGGGACGAGTTGTCCTTTTGAACGACATCATTGGTTTTACCATGTCGTGTACTAGAAAACGGGAAAAAAATTCCAAGTGCAGTGAAATTGCAAAAAAAGTGCAATCCCACACTTGTTTTTTGCTTGCCTATTTTGCTAGGTTCACTAAATGCTAAAACTGACCTGCCATTATGATTCTCCAGGTCACTACGAGTTCATAGACACCTAACATGACTAGGTTCTTTTTTACCTAAGTGGTGAAAAAAAATTCCAAACTGCAAAAAAATAAATAAATAAAATTGCGCCATTTTCCGATACCCGTAGCGTCTCCATTTTTCGTGATCTGGGGTCGGGTGAGGGCTTATTTTTTGCGTGCCGAGCTGGCATTTTTAATGATAGCATTTTGGTGCAGATACGTTCTTTTGATCGCCCGTTATTGCATTTTAATGCAATGTCGTGGCGACCAAAAAAACGTAAATCTGGCGTTTCGATTTTTTTTTTCATTACGCCGTTTAGCGATCAGGTTAATGCTTTTTTTTTATTGATAGATCGGGCGATTCTGAACGCGGCGATACCAAATATGTGTAGGTTGGGTTTTTTTTTTATTGATTTATTTTGATTGGGGCGAAAGGGGGGTGATTTAAACTTTTATATTTTTTTTATTTTTTTTTACTTTTTTTTTAACTTTTACCATGCTTCTATAGCCTCCATGGGAGGCTAGAAGCAGGCACAGCCCGATCGGCTCTGCTACATAACAGCGATCATCAGATCGCTGTTATGTAGCTAAAATGCAGGTGTGCTGTGAGCGCCGACCACAGGGGGGCGCTCACAGCCACCGGCGATCAGTAACCATAGAGGTCTCCAGGACCTCTATGGTTACAATGTACAAGCATCGCCGACCTCCGATCATGTGACGGGGGTCGGCGATGCGCTCATATCCGGCCGCACGGCCGGATGCGGTAGTTAAATGCCGCTGTCTGAGTTTGACAGCGGCATTTAACTAGTTAATAGCGGCGGGTGATCGCGATTTCACCCGCCGCTATTGCGCGCACATGTCAGCTGTAAAAAACAGCTGACATGTCGCGACTTTGATGTGCGCTCACCGCCGGAGCGCACATCAAAGCGGGGGTCCCGACATGTGACGTACTATTCCGTCACATGTCGGGAAGGGGTTAAGGGTATAGAATCCAGTGGTTCAAATGGGGAATTAGTTAAGGCCTCAAGGACTAGGTTTAAATCCCATGGTGGTAAACGGGGAATGTGGACCGGGTTACTCTGCTCACATGCCTTTATAAATCTGGCAACCCATCTATCTCCTGCTAAATTGCACCCATACAGGGCCCCCAATGCCTACACCTGCACGCTTAAGGTGTTCACTGATAAACCCAGTTCTCGACCTTTTTGTAAAAATTCTAGGATGGGTACAACTGGAGCCTGTCTAGTGAAGGGTTCCGTATGAAAATGTAAGAATTTTTTCCACACTAGTGTATATTGGGGTAGTAGATTTTTTTCTACTCAGCAACAGAGTGTTTACAAGATCCTCAGAAAAGCCTCTTGAACTTAATAGCTGCCTCTCAAATTCCACACCGTCAGTGAAGTCCTTTCACTTGCGGATGGAAGAATCTTCCTTGAGATAGAAGCTTCCGGTCTGACGCAAGAATCCACGGGTCACATAGAGACATGGCTTGGAGACAAGAGAACCACGGTCACTTCAGCCAAAAGGGTGCGATAAGAATCACCCTTGCTTTTTACCTCCTGATCTTTCTGAGCACTAGTGGAATTAGTGTCATTGGGGGAAAGGCATACACTAGATCGAACTTCCAAGGATGCTGAAGTGAGTCCAACAAGTCCGGATGATCTATCATGTTCAAGGAAGCGAACCTTTGGACTTGTCTGTTCTCTCTGGTAGCGAACACGTTTATTTGTGGAGTACCCCATAATTTTGTTATCTTCTTGAATATAAGTTTGTTGAGAGTCTATTCTCCTTGTCGCAGCATGTTTCGGCTGAGAAAGTCTGCTTTTGTGTTTTCTACACCTTTGATGTGAAGGACTGTTAGAGATGAAAGATGGGCTTCTGCTAATTGGAAAATATCTGTTGCTACAGACATCAGATTTTCTGGTCGTGTACTCCCTTGACAGTTCACGTATGCCACTGTAGTAAAATTGTCCGACAAAATGCTCACATGTGTTCCTCGAATCTGTGGAAGAAAATGATTTGAAGCATACTGAACCGCTTTTAACTCTTTCCAATTAGAAGAGTAGACTGACTGCCGGATTCCTGAGATTTTGAGCTAAACTATCCCCCATGTGGGCACCCCAACCCGGTGATTATTTTGGAAGGCTCTATTATCCAGGGTACTCCTTTAGATAGGTGATGTATATCTAACCACCAGGCCAGGGACTTTACTACATTTTGGGAAAGAGTTAATTTACTTTCTAGAAGGCCCTGCGAGCTTTCCTGAACATATAAAATTTCATATTGTAATGGTCTAATATGATACTGGGCCCAAGGGACTGCTGGAATACACAAAGTTAAAGATCCCAGTAAGGACATAGCCTCCCTTAGTGACATGTTCGGATTTTTTATTGCCAATGTCACTTTTGATTGTATAGTCAATTTCTTTGACAGTGGGAGGAAGCACCTCTGACTTACGGAGTCTAGATGGAGTCCTAGGAATGTTTGAAAAGCTTTTGGAATCAATCTGGATTTTTCAAAATTGACGATACATCCTAACTCCTGCAGGGATGAAATCGTATTAGATAGACGATTTTTACACTGAGACACAGAATTTCCTACTACTAGAAAATCATCTAGGTAGGGTATTATCACAGTATCCTGTCGGCGCAGGTAAGCCATCACCTCTAGTATTACTTTTGTAATGACGCAAGGAGCCATCGAAAGACCAAAGGGCATTGCCTCATATTGGAAGTGACGAACCTGTCCTGCCAGGTTGACTGCTACCCTCAGGTACCGCTGGTGTTTGGTGTGTATGGGTATATGATAATAGGCATCTTTAAGGTCTATTTCCGCCATCACACTTCTAGTTAACAAAAGTTTGATAGAACCAATGGATTCCATCTTAAAGGTACGGTTACATAAAAAGGATTTTAATGTTTTGAGATTAATTGGTTCGGAATGAACCGTCCGGTTTATTGATCAAGAATAAAGGGGAATAAAACCCCCTTCCTTGCTGACCCTTGGGAACTTCTATCAAAACTTCTTTGGATAGTGAAGACAGGATTTCCAATTCAAGAGCCTTTTGTTGTTCTGGTCTTCTAGGCGATGTTACTATAAATGAATCGATCAAATTCTAATTTTAGTCTACCACCAGCTTGAGAATTAGCGGTATTTGCTAAGCCTTGCATTATATGATCCACCAAACGATGCACCTTTTTGTTTTGTATCCTTCGCTTCCCAGCGATCTCTGAGTCTCTAACATTTTATTTCTGACAAAGGGGGGTCTTCTAAAGGCTCTCCTGTAAGAAGGAAGAGATTGATTAGGAAATCCCTTCTTTCTCTCTCCTGCTTTGGTTAGGAGATTGTCCAATGTCTTTCCAAAAAAGAAACTCACCCTGGCAAAGTTTTGCTTTTGTCTGTGCATCCCCCTTCCAGCTCTTTAACCAGAGTGCTCGCCGGGCTGTGTTTACTAGGCCGGCTGACCTGGCTGCTGAACGTAGTGAGTCTGCTGATGCATCTGCTAGGAATGCTACAGCCTACTTTATTAGAGGGACTGTCGGCAGAATTTTTTCTCTGGAAGCTTTACCTCTAATCTGCTCTTCCAACTAATCCACCCAAACTAGTAATGATCTGGCAGTACATGTACTAGATATGGCAGGTTTGAATGCCCCCGTGTTGGCCTCCCATGATCTTTTTAACGAGCTTTCTGCTTTACGGTCTAAAGGGTCTGGTAAGACCCCTGAATCCTCCACCGGCAACACGGATTGTTTTGATGTGGAAGCAACCGCAGCATCCATCTTAGGCACTTTGGACCAGGAATTTAGTTCCTTATCACTAAAGGGATAGCGTCTTTTAGAGGATGATGGTAAAAAACATTGCAGGTTCTGCTTATCCCATTCCTTCTTTATTAAATTCTTTAATAGTTGAAATTGCTGAAAGAGTTCTCCGTTTTTTTCTGGGCCAACCCAGCAGACATTATGTCCTGTGCAGATTTTGGCCCCTTTGTATCAAGGCACCCCATTGTACTTCTGACGGATTTTATTAGATTATCTATGCTACCATCGGGTAGACAAAGACCACCTTCAGGTTCAGATGAACTTGACTGGGATCTTGAATTGTCCGAGGATTTTTCCTGCACGTCATCTGAATCTGAGTCTACTGGTGAAAGAACTACTCGAAAGGCGTGTACTGGAACCAATTCTGTGCCCCAAAACCTGCTTTTCCTCCCGAATTATAGCTCTTACATCTGCTGACGTCATTACCCTTTCTTCCTGTAAGGTTAGACTGATGCAGTCGGGGAATAATCTTTTTATATATGAATCCGGGAGGAGTTGTGTGCATAGGGCACATTCCTTATGTTTGCACTTGTGTGTCCCTTTCTTAGTCTAAAAGGAGAGGGGACATAGGAGGAATAGATAAGCATATAGGAGGATTTTAACCCCTTTCTGACCTCGGACGGGATAGTACGTCCGAGGTCAGAACCCCCGCTTTGATGCAGGGCTCCGGCGGTGAGCCCGCATCAAAGCCGGGACATGTCAGCTGTTTTGAACAGCTGACATGTGCCCGCAATAGCAGCGGGTGAAATCGCGATTCACCCGCCGCTATTAACTAGTTAAATGCCACTGTCAAATGAAACAGCGGCATTTAACCGGTGCTTCCGGCCAGAAATGAGCGCATCGCTGACCCCCGTCACATGATCGGGCGTCAGCGATGCTTCTGAATAGTAACCATAGAGGTCCTTGAGACCTCTATGGTTACTGATCGCCGGTAGCTGTGAGCGGCATCCTGTGGGACTGCACTTTTTTTTGCAATTTCACCGCACTAGGAATTTTTTCCCCGTTTTCTAGTACAAGACATGCTAAAACCAATGATGTCGTTCAAAAGTACAACTCGTCCCGCAAAAGTTAAGCCCTCACATGGCCATATTGACGGAAAAATAAAAAAGTTATGGCTCTGGGAAGGAGGGGAGCGAAAAACAAACACAGAAAAACGGAAAATCCCAAGGTCATGAAGAGGTTAACACTCACCCAGTGAAGCTGAAAGGTACCGGTTCTGGAGGCGGAGTTTTAGGTAGAACGTCCTTAACATTCCTCTGTCTGACAGTGGACCACTTATCTGTGGGGCGACCACCGCTTTTAGTGCTGCTTCTGGCGCTTCCCTCCTTGCTGGGAGGACGCTGTTCTGCCGCAGGTAGGTGCGCTTCGTCGGCTGGTGAAGCCAGACTGACACACCGGCTCAGACGGCGGCACCATTTTTAAATCTGGCACCGCATCTCCTGCCTCCCCGGGCCCAACCCGGAAGTGCTGCAGCTACTTCCGGGTTAGACGCACCGCTCTCCTCACCGCGCAGCAGCGATGCTCTGAAAAGCCAGCTGCTGCAGCGCGCGTGCCCTCATGGAGCCGGGCGGCCCACCCCGGACCATGGATCGGTGGACAGACGAGGGAGGAGGCTGCAAGCAGGGGCTCCCCCATCGCTGCATCTGGTACCGCAGCCCCTGCTGTTTCCACAGACACCACGCAGGCAGATGCTTCTGGCCCAGGAAACCTCTTCTACTGCAGGTAATTTGGGATTCCTATAGGAACAGGAAACCTAAACTGAGGAGGAGAGGGGGACCGCCTCCTTTTATTCTGTAGGTTTCCTGTTCCTACGGGCGGATCCCCTCTCTCTCATGTGGGTGCTGTCATGGCGAAGGGTAAAAAAAAAGTCTTATGTGAAATAAAACAAAACACAGTTACTCATGTAACTTCCATTTCATTGAATCTGTCATCCCCTGTAATAAAGCAAAAATAAAAAACAACAATATCCCTCACCTGTCCGTCGCTCTGCCCCATGCCGTAATCCATGTCTGGGGAATAAACAGTTTTCAACCTGGACGGTGCCAAGATGCGACCGTCCATGCTGAGAACCACTGGGGAATGAGCTGCTGCAAACGTAGCAGTGACAAGCGGTGACTGGCAGTCACCACTACAAGGCAAGTGTGTAGAGACGGAAAATGCACCAGATATGGCGCATCCATTAGACGCGCTTTTCTTGGGCAGCTGCAGGCTATTTTTAAGCCGGGGGGGGGGAATATTCGTGGCCCCTTACCAACCGGAGAATACCAGTCCGAAGCGGTCTGCTTTAGCTTGGCTGGTTGTCAAAAAAAAAAAATGGGGGGACCCCAACCCATTTTTTTTTCTTATTTACAGCGTAGACACCGGTTGATGAACATTCACATCAGCAGCTCCTGCTCTCACGGTTATTAGCGGCTGCAGACGTCGTCTGATGGGAGCAGCAGTCCCATCAGCTGACACCAGAGACCGGTGGTAAACTTTATATCTCGGATCACAGCTGCACACTCATGCTGTCCTGACAGTGTGGGAACCTGAGTTGCCTGACCGTCGGTGATGATATTACAGCCGATCAGAAACGGTGTTTGCAGCGCTGTAATGCACATGACAGCGTAGCAAACACTAGATGTTCGGACCCCCCATTCAAGTGAATTGGGACCAGATACTGTTCTGGTTCCCAATCTTTTTGCAACTGTTTGGCCAAACCCACCAGACCCAAACATCCAGGTGACCGCCCATCTCTAGTCAGCAGGATTGGGCTCAGTCAACTACAGACAATGTCAGGTTGGCGCAGTTATGCTGGTTACAATGATACCCTCCTTGGTTGATGAAATCCATTTTATGGTTGTTTAATCCTTATTTGTAGTTTTCAATTGATGAGATTCTCGTGCTCCGAGGCGGGCTAGTGGGGGTGTCTCTCTGTGGTGTTCTGCTTACATATTCATCTGTATGGCTTATGATGGGTCACTGATCCCTCAGTGACCTGCCCCCTACTTTACATACTGGATAACTTATTGTCACATTTCTTGAGAAAAAAATTCTTAAAATGGCAGAAGGCAGTAGATGCTACTGAGCAGGCGCTGCCAATTTGATGGAGAGAATTCCCCCCTATCAAAATGGCACCTGCGCAGTTGCATCTATCATGTTTCCAATTATGCTACTGCGCAGGCGCCAATGCCATTTTGATTAAGAATTTTTTGGACTAAGGGCAGCTGATAAAGAGGGCAACCTGGCCTGTTTCCCCGGTTCCAGGGGGCCCACAGCCAGATAGCTCTCATGTGCGATCCCTACAGGAGAAAATGGCAGCAGACCAGAGCTGCAGGGCATCGTCCTCTTTTCCTGCTCGGCACTTCCTGTCAGACACATGCATGAGGCTGGATGACGTGAGCAATCAGTGAGCGTCTGTCAGAGAGAAAGCTGCCTACGACGATGATGCTGCAAGAGAAAGTGTGGAGAGCTGAGCGGTAGTGCACTTTTTTATTTGTTTTACAATACATGGGGGGGTGTAGAGGGCAATGATGGAGGTGGGGAAGGAGGCAATGATGGAGGTAGTGGAGAACAATGAAGGGATGGAGGGGGGAGACGACAGAGAAAGGCTCTGTGAGCCAAAACGTTGCCATGCTGGTCTGAATAAAATCCACATTTTTTTTCCCACATATATACACATATACACACACACACATATACAGGGGTTGGACAAAATAATGGAAACATCTGGAAACATCAACGAAAGTTAGTTTAATATGGTGTAGGTCCACCTTTTGCGGTGATTATAGTCTCAATTCTCCGAGGTATGGATTCATACAAGATGTGAATTGTTTCAAAAGGAATTTTAGCCCATTTTGCAGTTAAAACACCCTCCAGTTCTTTGAGCGACGATGGCGGCGGAAATCAACGTCTAACTTGAATCTCTAAAATCGACCATAAATGCTCATTAATGTTGGGGTCTGGGGATTTGTGGGGGCCAGATGAGATGCTCAACTTCATTAGAATGTTCCTCGTGCTATGCTTTAATGATTCTAGCTGTATGAATTGGTGCATTATCATCCTGAAAGATGGCGTTCCCCTCCGGGAACAGTGCTTGAACCATTGGATGCACTTGGTCGCCCAAAATGCCTAAATAATTTCGGCTGTTAATTCTTCCATGAAGGGATATCATTGGCCCAGGGAATCTCCACGAAATAGCACCCCAGATCACCACAGAACCTCCACCATGTTTTACGGTTGGGAGAAGGCAGTCTGGATGGAATGTTTCTTTCGGCTGTCTCCAAACGTACACTCGGCTGGAGGTCAGAAATAGGGTAAATGATGATTCGTCTGAGAATATCACGTTTCCACTGTTCGAGGGACCAATTCTGGAGGTTTCTACACCACTCTAAACGCTTAGAAAACCGCTGCTCTCAATGACAAATGTTTCCAATTGCAGCTCTTCCGTGGAATCCAGATTTGTGCAGCTCCTGACGAACAGTTTTTGTGGAAACTGGGTTCTGTAGTTGTTCATTGAGCTCAGCAGTGATTTTCAGAGCCATGGTCTTACGATCCTCTCTCACAATTCGCTTTAGGCCATGTTCACACGTTGCGGTTTTTACCGCGGAACCGCAGCGATTTTGCCGCTGCGGGTCCGCTGCAGTTTCCATTGCGTTTACATTTACATGTAAACCTATGGAAACCGCAAACCGCTGTGCACATGCTGCAGAAAAAAACCGCGCAGAAACGCAGCGGTTTATATTCCGCAGCATGTCACTTTTCTGCGGAACTGCAGCGGTTCTGCACCCATAGACCTCCATTGTGAGGGTCAAACCCGCAGTAAAACCCGCAGATGAAAAAATATCTGCGGGTTTTCTGCAGTGTTGGGTGTAGAAACCGCTGCAGCAGGAAGTGCGGGGAAGCAGGCGGAAGTGCGTGGGCGGAGTGTGGCTGTCATCATGGAGGCATGTATGTGTATGTATGTGAAGTCTGTGTGTGTGTGTGCATCTGTGTGTGTGTGTGTGCGCGTCTGTGTCTGCATTTGTGCGCCTGTCTGTCTGTGTGTGTGCCACCCGATTGTGCCAAGTCGCCGTATGGGACTACTACTCCCATCCGATATTAGGATGGGAGAGTAGTCCCTGTGTCCGGCGACTTAGCACAATTGTCAGTAAAACACACAACACATACAATAAACGTAACATACATGACAGACATTACATACACCATATAACAGTATATACTCACCATACAGCACACTGGTACGCAAAGCCCTCGGTCCCCTAGGGAAAAAGTCCAAAAAAAATAAACAAAATCCATACTCCCTGTCTGCAGAATCCAATAGAGAGTGTCCCACGCCGATCGCTGGCTCTCCGGCGATACACTGCCAGGAGGGAAGCTCCTAGCAGTGTATCGCGTCCTTTACTGGAGTTCAGCGGCTCCGGCGTGTCTATTTACGGCAGTACAGCTGCGTGTGAACTTTCCCACGCAGCACTGCCGTAAAGCGAGAGTACGGGGGTCAATGAACGCCGGTAAACTCTCGCGCATGCGCAGTTACACACCGACAGGAGCCGGAGCTCCTGTCAGTGTGTTGCTGCAGCCGTGGAGAGCAGACATCTCCGGATGCGTCTGTTCTCCATGGCAGATCGTCGTGGGACCCTCGTTGGATTTCTACGGACAGGGCCAGGGAGTATGAATTTGGTTTGTTTTTTTTATTTCTTTTGCAGGTCGAGGGTCTTCAGGTGGATTGAGCGTATAATAAAGGGTTTGTCAAAAAGTGGGTGTCTTTATTTCACTAAAATATTTTTTTCTAGTGTGTTTTTTTTAACCCTTTAATAGGATTAATAATGGATAGGCGTCTTATTGACGCCTCTCCATTATTAATCTGGCTTAATGCCACCTTACAATAGCGAGGTGACATTAACCCCTTATTACCCCATATCCCACCGCTACACGGGAGTGGGAAGAGAGGGGCTAAGTGCCGGAATCGGCGCATCTTTTAGATGCACCTTTTCTGGGGCGGCTGTGGGCTTTTATTTGTAGCCAGGGGGGGGGGGGGGCAAATATCCATGGCCCCTTTCCTAGGCTATGAATATAAGCCCACAGCTGTCTGCGTAGCCTTTCTGGCTTGTTGTGAATTCTGCTCTTGGGTTCCCCCCGGTGGTTGCTGATGGTAATGCAGTTGTTCCTGGGTTGCAATCCTGGGCAGGTGTTCCTGCTGATTGCAGCTCTGACTGGGCTATTTAGGTGTGCAGGATTCATTAGCCCTTGCCAGTTGTCCATTGTTCTTGGAAGTTATGCATCTGTCTGGTTCCTCCTGCCCTGCTGCCAAATCAGCCAAGATAAGTGTCTGGTTTTGTTTCTTCAGCACACATGCTGTGTGCTTTACAATTCAGTGCTATTCATTGTTTTTCCTTGTCCAGCTTAGACTGTTTGGATATTTTCAGTCAAGTTGGATTCTCATCTCAGGAGATGCAGAGATACATTCCATGTCTTTAGTTAGATGGTGGAATTTTTGTATTATCTGCTGTGGATATTTTTAGGGTTTTAATACTGACCGCTTAGTATTCTGTCCTATCCTTTCCTATTTAGCTAGCGTGGCCTCTTTTGCTAAATCCTGATTTCTGCCTGCGTTTGTCTTTTCCCCTTATACTCACAGTCAATATTTGTGGGGGGCTGCCTATCCTTTGGGGTTCTGCTCTGAGGCGAGATAGAATTCCTATTTCCATCTATAGGGGTATTTAGTCCTCTGGCTGTGTCGAGGTGTCTAGGATGTGTTAGGTACACCCCACGGCTACTTCTAGTTGCGGTGTCAGTTTAGGGTTTGCGGTCAGTACAGGTTCCACCTTCTCCTGAGAAAGTCTCATGCGGCTCCTAGGTCACCGGATCATAACACTGGCCTAAAAATATAGGGGGACCCCAACACTTTTTTTGGGGGGGCTCTCCCTATATTTGAGAGCCAGAAAGGCTAAGCAGACAGCTGTGGGATTAATATTCATGGCCTGGGAACAGCCAGGGGTATTTTAACCCCTTCCCAGGCCACAAATATTGGCCCACAGCTGTCTGCCTAACCTTTCTGGCCTAAAGATACAGGGGGACCCTATGTCATTTTTTGGGGGGGCCCCCTATATATTTTTTTAATTTTTTAATAGGATTAATAATGGATAGGTGTCTTATTGACGCCTCTCCATTATTAACCGGGCTTAATGCCACCAAAGGCTTCGTTCACATTTGCGTTGTGCGGCGCAGCCGCGGTGACGCATGTGTCATGCGACCCTATATTTAACATGGGGGGCGCATGGACATGCGTTGTCTTGCGTTTTGTGACGCATGCGTCATTTTGGCGCAAATGTCAGGGCGCAGAGGACGCTGCATGATGCAGTTTTTTCTGCGCCAAAAATCATGCAAAAAATGAACGCATGCGTCACAAAACGCTGCGCTGTGCATGAGTTTTGCATGCGTTGTGTCGCCGACGCTGAGCCGCACAATGCAAATGTGAACGTAGCCTTACAATAGCAAGGAATTGGCACATCTCATTTTGATGTTTTCACAGGGTTGGACAAGGAAATGACATCATGTGTTTTTTTTTTCCCCACTGCAGTTCAAGCTTTATTTGTGTCAAAAACACAGACAATCTGCAGGGAAAAACGCATCAAAAACCGCACTAAAAACCGCATCAAAAAATGCACCAAAATAGGCACCTGCATTTTCTGCCAAGATCTGCGGTTTTTAGTGCAGAAAAATCCACAGGAAAATCTGCAACGTGTGCACATAGCCTTGGAGTCCGACGGTCTCTCTCAGTCAACTTTGACTTTCGTCCGGACCTGTGCTTTGCTGCGGACGTTTTTCCTTCTCTTTCAAACGCAGTCATTACTTTGGAGACAGTACCTCTTGACACTCCAAGCATTCGGGCACTTTCTGTTAAGGTACCTTCACACTAAACGATATCGCTAGCGATCCGTGACGTTGCAGCGTCCTGGCTAGCGATATCGTTGAGTGTGACAGGCAGCAGCGATCAGGATCCCGCTGTGATATCGCTGGTCGTTGAAAAAAGTTCAGAACTTTATTTGGTTGTCAGACCGGCGTGTATCGTCGTGTTTGACACCAAAAGCAACGATGCCAGCGATGTTTTACACTGGTAACCAGGGTAAACATCGGGTTGCTAAGTGCAGGGCCGCGCTTAGTAACCCGATGTTTACCCTGGTTACCAGTGTAAAATGTAAAAAAAAACAAACAATACATACTCACCTTCGCATCCCCCTGCGTAAGCTTCCTGCACTGACTGAGTGCCGGCCCTAACAGCAGAGTGGTGACGTCACCGCTGTGCTGTACTTTCACTTTACGGCCGGCGCTCAGTCAGTCTGGGAAGTGGACGCCGGGGGATGCGAAGGTGAGTATGTTCTGTTTGTTTTTTTACATTTTACACTGGTAACCAGGGTAAACATCGGGTTACTAAGCGCGGCCCTGCGCTTAGCAACCCGATGTTTACCCTGGTTACCCGGGGACCTCGGCATCGTTGGTCGCTGGAGAGCGGTCTGTGTGACAGCTCTCCAGCGACCAAACAGCGACGCTGCAGCGATCGGCATCGTTGTCTGTATCGCTGCAGCGTCGCTTAATGTGAAAGTACCTTTACACTAGCGCCTGCCATACGAGCACCAACAATTTAGACTCTTTGAAAAACCGAGAGGTCTGCCATTGGTATCAGGTTCTTATCAATGTTCTTACAATTACGCAAAACAAACAGTTAATTTAAATACACATATCACGCAACACAAATAATCAACTACAAAACATTACCATATGTCACGGTTTGCATGTTTATCACATGTTCGAAGATTATGATGCCAAAACATTAGGTGTTTCCATTATATTGTCCAACCCCTGTATATCTACCTCTCTCTACCTACCTCTCTATATATATCTATTTAGCTATATCTATCTATCTATCTATACACACACACACACACACACAGTACAGATCAAAAGTTGTGTGCAAAGCAGTCATCAAAGCAAAAGGTGGCTACTTTGAAGAACCTAGAATATAAGACATTTTCAGTTGTTTCACACTTTAAGTATGTAATTCCACATGTGTTAATTCATAGATTTGATGCCTCCAGTGTGAATTTACAATTTTCATGGTCATGAAAATACAGAAAAATCTTTATACGAGGTGTGCCCAAACCTTTGATTTGTAATAAATATGTATGTATGTATGTATGTATGTATGTATGTATGTATGTATGTATGTATGTATGTATGTATGTATGTATGTATATATATATATATATATATATATATATATATATATATATATATATATATATATTGTCTAAGGGGTTCTTCCGTCTGTTTGTAACGGAAATCCCACGTCGCTGGCGGCCACAACCAATCAGCGACGGGCACAGTCCGGCCGAGAATTAGTCCCTCCTGACTTCCGTCCAGTCAGTGCCCGGCGCCAGCTCCATACTCCCCTCCAGTCAGCGCTCACACAGGGTTAATGGCAGCGTTAACGGACCGCGTTATGCCGCAGTGTAACGCTGCTATTGACCCTGTGACCAACTTTTTACTATTGATGCTGCCTAAGCATGTTAAAAATAAAAGAACAAAAAACCTGCTATTCTCACCTTCCGTCTTCCGCCAATGCCGCCAGCTTCCATTCCCAGAGATGCATTGCGAAATTAACCAGAAGACTTAGCGGTCTCGCAAGACCGCTAAGTCATCTGGGTAATTTCGCAATGCATCTCTGGGAACGGAAGCTGGCTGCAGCCGCGCGCGCATCGGGACAGCTTCGCTGGACGCCGGAGGGTGAGTATATAACTTTTATTTATTTATTTTTTTTAACAAGGATATGTGCCCACACTGCTATGTACTGCGTGGCCTGTGTTATATACTGTGTGGCTGCTATATACATACATATTCTAGACTACCCGATGCGTTAGAATCGGGCCACCATCTACTGTATGTATGTATGTATGTATGTATGTATGTATGTATGTATGTATGTATGTATGTATGTATGTATGTATGTATGTATGTATGTATGCATGCATGCATGCATGCATGCATGCATGCATGCATGCATGATACATGCACAGTGCCGGCAAAAAAAATCTTTACATTTGGGCACCAAAAAAAAACTTTACATATAAAATCCGCATCATAATTTCACTTCTTAAAAGTGTACACAATGGGGGAGATAATAAACTGTCTAATATTAAAGATGGCTTTGTTGCAAATATCAACCAATCAACGCTCAGTTTTCACTTCCCTAGTAAAGCGAAAGCTGCACTCTGATTGGCTGTTATGTGTGTTATTAAGATTTTGTCGTTTCATTAAACTTGTAAAGATTTTTTTTTGCCGGCACTGTATCTATCTATCTATCTATATATTTTATTAGCTGAAGAGCCCGGCGTTGCCTGGGCATAGTAAATATCTGTGGTTAGTTATAGCACCTCACTTCTCTCATTCCCCCCCTAACACTCCACTCATTCCCCCCCTAACACTCCACTCATTCCCCCCCTAACACTCCACTCATTCCCCCCCTAACACTCCACTCATTCCCCCCCTAACACTCCACTCATTCCCCCCCTAACACTCCACTCATTCCCCCCCTAACACTCCACTCATTCCCCCCCTAACACTCCACTCATTCCCCCCCTAGCACTCCACTCATTGCCCCCTAGCACTCCACTCATTGCCCCCTAACACTTGTCATTTCCACCTCATATCTGTCATTTTCCGATCACTCCACTAATTTTCCCTCACTCCTCATTTTGCACTCACCTTTTCACTTTCACCTCACACCCCTCATTTTCACCTCACACCCCTCATTTTCCCCTCAGTATATACATGTTTACCATCACCCATATATAGTATACACCTGTATGTCATCTCCTGTATATAGTATATACGCGTATGTCATCTCCCCTGTAAATAGTATATACCCGTATGTCATCTCCCCTGTAAATAGTATATACCTGCTGTATGTCATCTCCTCCTCTATATACCTATGTGTCATCTCCTCTTTTATATAGTATATACCTGTATGTCATCTCCTCCTGTATATAGTATGTACCTGTGTCATCTCCTCCAGTATATAGTACAAACCTGTGTGTCATCTCCCCTGTATATAGTATATATGTGTCATCTCCCCTGTATATAATATATACCTGTGTGTCATCGCCTCCTGTATATAGTATATTTTCCTATCGCCACGACAGCACCCACAACGAGAGAGGGGATCCGCCCACCTTCCGGACAGGAACCTACAGGTTAAAAAGGGGCGGTCCCCCTCGCCCTCCAGTTTGGGTTCCTGTCCGGACGGCGGGAGCCTACAGGTTATCACCTTACCCGGGTCCGCCAAGCCTCTGTGCGGTGTCCAAAGGGAACGGCAGAGTCGGGGGCCCGGAAGCAGCGTCGGGGGAAGTCCTGTGTCCAGCTTCCCCCCTCGTCTGGCAAGGACGGCATGGCCGGACCGTGGCGTTTCTGGGGGAAGGCACGCCGCCCTGGGTCGTCCACACGCGCGCGACGCTGCTGGAGCAAGTCGGCGCTTATAACCCGGAAGTGATTTGAGGACTTCCGGAGGAGGCCGGGAGGAGGAGCGCGGGACTTTCAAAAAGCAGCAGCGCTTGGTGAGTGGTGTGCGGCAACATGTCTTCCACAGGAGACGCCGAACACCGACAGTTGGGAGAAAGGAGCAGCAGCAGATCTCGTAGTGAAGTGACACGCGGGCAGCAGGATCCTGGCACGTCACGTCACACCTCACCCCCTCAGAGACCGGTACTCTAAAGTTCTTCAGCCGTGGTGAGTTATTATCTGAAACCATTCGCTGATACTACGGTCTTCTATATTATGTTTTGTTATAGGGGAAAAAGGTCTCAAAAACAAAGCATAAGCAGTGCACGTTATGCACAGAGCCACTACCTGACACCTATGTAAAGAAGTTATGTCAGACGTGTATATGCCAGACGCTAGAGGAAGAGGCCCCCCTCCGCGTATCGGATTTGAGAGAAGTTATTAGGGAAGAAATTAAGTCATCCTTTAAATCTAGACGACATGAGAAAAATAGTGGAGAAATGGAGTCTGATTCCACCCCTTCGTTACAAGAGGGCGAGTGCTCAGAGAGTCCATCACCATCCTCCTCGGATGAGGAAGGAAGGCCTTGTTTTTCTATTGAAAATATGGAGACTTTGATTAAAGCTGTCCGTACAACTATGGGTACGGCAGACAGTAAGGAGCCGAAAACAACCCAGGAGATCATGTTCGCAGGTCTGAGCCAGAAAAGTCGCAAAGCTTTCCCAGTGGTAGATACTGTCAAGGATCTGGTCAGACGGGAATGGGACAAACTGGATAAAGGGTTTTTACCTTCGGCCGCAAAAAGAAGGTACCCCTTTGAGGATGACACCTTATCCCAGTGGATGAAAATCCCAAAAGTAGATGCGGCAGTGGCCTCTACCTCGAAAACAGCCTCGCTACCTTTAGAGGATGTGGGACTTCTTAAAGATCCTTCAGACAGGAAGGCTGACATGCTTCTTAAAAAAGTGTGGGAAGCGTCATCTGGAGCCTTTAAGCCGGCAATAGCAGGCACCTGTATGGCGAGATCGGTTATGGTCTGGGTTACTCAGCTGGAAGAACAGCTTAAGGCTAAAGTACCCAGGGAGAAATTGTTAAGCTCCCTGTCTCAGGTCAGAGAAGGAGCAGCTTACCTAGCAGATGCATCGATTGACTCTCTAAAATTGGCTGCAAGATCGGCGGGTCTATCAAATGCAGCTCGACGGGCGCTTTGGCTAAAGACCTGGAAAGGTGATGCTCAGGCAAAAGCCAAATTATGCTCCATTCCGTGTAGGGGTGAGTACCTATTCGGCCTAGTGCTGGATGACATCCTTGCGAAGGCAGAGGACAGGAAAAAGGGATTTCCTAAAATATTTAATCCCACTTTTAGGAATGCCTTCCGGAGACGCATACCCTTCAGGAAATTCCAGTCAGAACAGCAGGGATATAATCGGGACTGGGAGACGTCGGAACAGAAGAAAAAAGGTGGATACTATAAAAACCCTCCATCTTTTTCGAGACGTAGACGTAATTACAGATAGAATAAGTCTACCAGTAGGAGGAAGACTAAAATTCTTCACAGCGGAATGGAAGAAGATAACATCTAGTGCCTGGATAATGGGGGTAGTCGAGTCAGGTTTAAAATTGGAATTTTTGGAAATTCCCCCAAATCATTTTGTTATTACATCACTGGACACTCCGGCCCAACAACAGGCCTTGGAGTTAGAGATTCAACAACTGCTTACAAAGCGAGTTATTGAAGAAGTACCAAAACATCAGGAGAAGACGGGTTTTTATTCTCCCCTATTCTTAATCTCTAAACCTGATGGGTCCTTTAGGACTATTATAAATTTACGTAAATTAAATGAATATCTTCAGTACCGCGCCTTTAAGATGGAATCCATCAAATCAACAACTAAGCTTTTGTTTCCTAGGTGCTACATGGCGGTGTTGGACCTAAAAGATGCGTACTACCATCTTCCAGTTCACAGAAATCACCAGCAATTTCTCAGGATGGCAGTATGGGTAAACCATCAGCTTAAACATTTCCAATTTTTAGCAATGCCCTTTGGCCTGTCCATGGCCCCTAGAATTTTTACTAAAGTTGTTTCGGAGGTAATGGCCCATATTAGGGAAAAAGAAACCCTTGTGGTGCCCTATCTAGACGATTTTTTAATAGTTGGCAGTTCAATTACTCAGTGTACGTCTAGGGTAAATGCCATAATATCGTCCCTGCAGGTACTCGGATGGATAGTCAACTGGAAAAAATCAAAGCTGGAACCCACAAGACATCAGGTGTTCCTAGGAGTTCTTCTAGACTCGGAAAACCAATCATCCTTCCTACCAGAAGACAAGAAGCTGAAGATCATTCAAAGGGTCACGGCCGTAAAAAAAGCTCCAAACTTAAGTTTAAGAGACGCAATGTCTCTGCTGGGATCTTTGACGGCATGTATATCAGCAGTAAAATGGGCTCAAGCCCATACCCGAATGCTTCAATACAAAGTTCTTCAAGCAGAAAGAGATCTTCACGGTGCGCTAAGCAGGAAGTTCAGTCTATCAACCGCCACTCTTCACGATCTGACATGGTGGCTCAACCTGGCGCATTTATCAGAAGGAGTTCTCTGGAACATCACTCCGGACAATGTAGTTACGACAGATGCCAGTCCATTCGGTTGGGGAGCCCATACGGGAGACAGTCTGACCCAGGGACAGTGGTCGACTCAGGTTTGAGGATTTCTGGGATTCCTAAGAGAGCTTACTGCAGTCAGGCAAGCTCTTCTTTGCTTCCTACCATCCCTGAGGAACTCGCATGTACAAATACAAACAGACAATATGACTGTGGTGTCCTACATCAATCATCAGGGAGGGACAAGATCACGATCCCTGATGATTACTACAGCACAGATATTAAGTCTGGCTGAGAATCATCTACAATCCCTGTCGGCGGTTCATATAAGAGGAGAGTTCAATATACAGGCGGACTACCTCAGTCGCCATTCCCTTCGTCAGGGAGAGTGGGCCTTAGACCGACACATATTCGATCAGATAGTCAATCTGTGGGGTCTACCAACAATAGATCTATTTGCTACCAGGGAGAACAGGAAACTCAGAAGGTTCGCATCACTACAGATAGCAGACCAGCCGTTCATAGTGGATTCCCTCCGCGTTCGTTGGGACTTCCAGCTGGCGTATGCCTTTCCCCCTATGTGTCTACTTCCGATAGTTCTCAGGAAGATCCGGGA
Source organism: Ranitomeya variabilis (assembly GCF_051348905.1). Lineage (NCBI taxonomy): Eukaryota > Metazoa > Chordata > Amphibia > Anura > Dendrobatidae > Ranitomeya > Ranitomeya variabilis. Next base: position 356,498,964 of record NC_135235.1, read on the forward strand.
GGAAGGAGCCAAGAGTGATTTTAATTGCTCCCTTCTGGCCCAGGAGGCCTTGGTTTTCTCTCCTCAGGACAATGTCGGTGACCGATCCCTGGGTGTTGCCAGTAGTTCCAGAACTCCTGTCTCAGGGTCCATTTCGTCATCCAAATTTGGAGACTCTTCACTTAACGGCTTGGAACTTGAGAGGGAGCTTCTGAGGGAGAGGGGGTTCTCTACTGCTTTAATAGCTACCTTATTAAAAAGCAGGAAGGAGGTTACTACAAAAATCTATACAAAAATTTGGAAAAAATTTCTTATGTTTCATCAGCAACCATTAGGAGATAATGCTCCAATTTCAGCTATTTTAGAGTTTCTCCAGAAAGGCTGGGAATTAGGGTTAGCAGTCAACACTCTAAGAGTTTATGTTTCAGCCTTGGGAGCTCTATATAACAGTGATGTAGCTGGTAATAGATGGGTTGCTAGATTTATTAGGGCATGTCAGCGTTCTAACCCAATCCATATTGTTAGAATCCCCCCTTGGGATCTAAATTTAGTGCTTGAGGCATTGACCGAGCCTCCCTTTGAGCCTTTAGACTCTATTTCGATTAAAAACTTAACCTTGAAAACAGCACTACTTTTAGCATTAACATCAGCTAGGAGAGTCAGTGATATACATGCTCTATCTGTAGATCCTCCTTACCTAATAATTCTCCAGGATAAGGTTGTCTTAAGGCCTGATCCTGCATACTTGCCGAAGGTGGCAACTAAATTTCATAGAACTCAGGAGATTTATTTACCATCTTTCTATGAAAATCCAGCTTCAGAAGAGGAGAAGAAATATCATTCCCTAGATGTTAAGAGGGCAATATTAGAATATCTGGATAGGACACAAAGCTGGAGACAGAGTAGGGCTCTGTTTATTTCTTTCCAGAATCAGAAAAAGGGTTCTGGTGTCACGAAGAGCTCTATCGCCAGATGGATTAGAGAAGCCATATGTCTTGCCTATTCGGCCAAGGGGGTAACACCACCAGAAGGCATCAGGGCGCACTCCACTCGGGCCATGGCTTCATCCTGGGCGGAGAAGGCAGATGTCCCCATTGAAATGATATGTAAGGCGGCAACTTGGTCATCACCTTCCACCTTTTATAAGCACTATCGCCTTGATCTATCTGCTAATTCCAGCTTACAATTTGGCCGTTCTTTCTTTTACCTTTCCTCCCCCTTTCTCCCCCCTTCCCCCATCTCACCACTTCCCTTCCCCATGTTCCTTCATATGTATCTATAGATGAAGCATATATCAATACAAAATTAATGCATAAAGTTTGTTATGTTTAAAAGTTTAATAAAAACACTTGAACCACAATTTGGCCGTTCAGTACTTAGTGCTGTAATCCCTCCCAGTTAATAGTCTTTGAAAGTCTCTCGTTGTGGGTGCTGTCGTGGCGATAGGAAAACCGGTTTTTACGTACCGGTAATAGGATTTTACAGAGTCCACGACAGCACCCATACATTCCCCCCCGTATTTAGTTTCTTATTCCTGCACTCTGTTGGAAGGTGTGCTTTATAGATCACTCTATAGAGGTGGTGGTATTTAGTAGTGTTTAAGATAATATTGTCATGTACTGATTCACTGGCGGTATCCCTTGTACTCTGGAACACAAACTGGAGGGCGAGGGGGACCGCCCCTTTTTAACCTGTAGGTTCCTGTCCGGAAGGTGGGCGGATCCCCTCTCTCGTTGTGGGTGCTGTCGTGGACTCTGTAAAATCCTATTACCGGTACGTAAAAACCGGTATCTGTGTGTCATCTCCTCCTGTATTAGACCTAGTTCACACGCTATTTGCTCAGTATTTTTACCTCAGTATTTGTAAGCTAAATTGGCAGCCTAATAAATCCCCAGCCAACAGGAAGCCCTCCCCCCTGGCAGTATATATTAGCTCACACATACACATAATACACATACACATAATAGACAGGTCATGTGACTGACAGCTGCCGTATTTCCTATATGGTATATTTGTTGCTCTTGTAGTTTGTCTGCTTATTAATCAGATTTTTATTTTTGAAGGATAATACCAGACTTGTGTGTGTTTTAGTGCGAGTTTCATGTGTCAACTTGTGTGTGTTGAGTTGCGTGTGGCGACATGCGTGTAGCAACTTTTTGTGTGTCGAGTTGCATGTGACAGGTTAGTGTAGCAAGTTGTGTGCAGCAAGTTTTGCGCGTGGCGAGTTTTATGTGTTGTGCATTTTGAGTATGTGCAAGTTTTGTGAGGCAACTTTTGCATGTGTTGCAACTTTTGTGCATGTGGCAATTTTTCCGCGTGTGCAAGTTTTACGTGTGGCGAGTTTTCCATGAGGTGAGTCTTGCACGTGTGGCGAGTTTTGCATGTGGCGAGTTTTAAGCGGCGAGGTTGGTGTATGTGTGGTGAAATGTGTGCGGAGGGTGATACATGTGTTCAAGCACGTGGTAGTACGTGGCGCATTGTGTGTGTGTTCATATCCCAGTGTGTGGTGAGTATCCCATGTCAGGGCCCCACCTTCGCAACTGTACGGTATATACTCTTTGGCGCCATCGCTCTCACTCTAAGTCCCCCTTGTTCACATCTGGCAGCTGTCAATTTGCCTCCAACACTTTTCCTTTCACTTTTTCTCCCATTATGCAGAGAGGAGCAAAATTGTTTGGTGAATTGGAACGCACGGGGTTAAAATTTCGCCTCACAACATAGCCTATGACGCTCTCGGGGTCCAGACGTGTGACTGTGCAAAATTTTGTGGCTGTAGCTGCGACTGTGCAGATGCCAATCCCGGACATACACACAAATTCAGCTTTATATATTAGATGTGCATATATAAATATTTATGTGTATATAGATAAAATAATATATATATATATATATATATATATATATATATATATATATATATATATATACATATATACTAGCTGTACTACCCGGCTTCGCCCGGGTTAATGACTGCTGTTAGCAAAATAGAATGTGTTAACAAAAATTTATTCTGCACACAAAAACCACAAAACAAATAGATAGAAATGTAATTATTAAAAGGCAAAAACTAAGCAAATAGAAGCATTTCACAACATATATTAGCTTTGTTATACTGAGAATGTCTTTGTTGCCTATATTAACCAATCAGAGCTCAGGTTAATTAACTGTAGCAAAATAGAAGCTGAGCTGTGATTGGTTGCTATTGGCAGCCTGATAAATCCCCAGCCAACAGGAAGCCCTCCCCCCTGGCAGTATATATTAGCTCACACATACACATAATAGACAGGTCATGTGACTGACAGCTGCCGTATTTCCTATATGGTACATTTGTTGCTCTTGTAGTTTGCTTATTAATCAGATTTTTATTTTTGAAGGACAATACCAGACTTGTGTGTGTTTTAGGGCGAGTTTTATGTGTCAAGTTGTGTGTGTTGAGTTGCGTGTGGCGACATGCATGTAGCGACTTTTGTGAGATGAGTTTTGTGTGGCGACATGCGTGTAGCAACATTTTGTGTGTTGAGTTGCATGTGACAGGTTAGTGTAGCAAGTTGTGTGCAGCAAGATTTGTGCATGGCGAGTTTTGCGCGTGGCGAGTTTTATGTGTGGTGCATTTTGAGTATGTGCAAGTTTTGTGTGAGGCAACTTTTGCATGTGGTGCAACTTTTGTACATGTGGCAATTTTTCTGTGTGTGCAAGTTTTGCATGAGGTGAGTTTTCCATGAGGTGAGTTTTGCACGTGTGGCGAGTTTTGCGTGAGCCTAGTTTTGCATATGGCGAGTTTTGCATGTAGCGAGTTTTGAGTGGTGACTTTTGTGTTTCGACTTTTATGTGGCGAGGTTGGTGTGTGTGTGTGGTGAAATGTGTGCTGAGGGTGGTATATGTGTTCAAGCACGTGGTAGTGTGTGGCGCATTTTGTGTTTGTGTTCATATCCCCGTGTGTGGTGAGTATCCCATGTCGGGGCCCCACCTTAGCAACTGTACGGTATATACTCTTTGTCGCCATCGCTCTCATTCTTTAAGTCCTCATTGTTCACATCTGGCAGCTGTCAATTTTCCTCCAACACTTTTCCCTTCACTTTTTCCCCATTATGTAGATAGGAGCAAAATTGTTTGGTGAATTGGAACGCGCGGGGTTAAAATTTCACCTCACAACATAGCCTATGACGCTCTCGGGGTCCAGACGTGTGACTGTGCAAAATTTTGTGGCTGTAGCTGCGACGGTACAGATGCCAATCCCGGACATACACACATACATACATACACACATTCAGCTTTATATATTAGATATACCTGTATGTAATCTCCTGTATATAGTATATACCTGTGTGTCATCTCACCTATATATAGTATATATCTGTGTGTCATCTCCTGTATATAGTATATACCTGTATGTCATCTCCTCCTATACATAGCATATACCTGTGTCATCTCCTCCTGTATATACTATATACCTGTAGGTAATCTGCTCCTGTATATAGTATATACCTGTGTGTCATCTCCTCCTGTATATAGTATATACCTGTATGTCATCTCCTCCTGTATGTAGTATGTACCTGTATGTCATCTCCTCCTCTATATAGTATATACCTGTGTGTCATCTCTCCTGTATATAGTATATATCTGTGTGTCATCTCCTCCTGTATATAGTATATACCTGTGTGTCATCTCCCCTGTAAATAGTATATACCTGTGTGTCATCTCCTGTATATAGTATATAGCTGTGTGCCATCTCCTCCTGTATTAGCCCTCGTTCACACGTTATTTGGTCAGTATTTTTACCTCAGTATTTGTAAGCTAAAATGGCAGCCTGATAAATCCCCAGCCAACAGTAAGCCCACCCCCTGGCAGTATATATTAGCTCACACATACACATAATAGACTGGTCATGTGACTGACAGCTGCCGGATTCCTATATGGTACATTTGTTGCTCTTGTAGTTTGTCTGCTTATTAATCAGATTTTTATTTTTGAAGGATACCAGACTTGTGTGTGTTTTAGGGCGAGTTTCGTGTGTCAAGTTGTGTGTGTTGAGTTGCGTGTGGCGACATGCATGTAGGGACTTTTGTGAGATGAGTTTTGTGTGGCGACATGCGTGTAGCAACTTTTTGTGTGTCGAGTTGCATGTGACAGGTTAGTGTAGCAAGTTGTGTGCAGCAAGTTTTGCGCATGGCGAGTTTTGCGCGTGGCGAGTTTTATGTGTGGTGCCTTTTGAGTATGTGCAAGTTTTGTGTGAGGCAACTTTTGCATGTGTTGCAACTTTTGTGCATGTGGCAATTTTTCTGCGTGTGGCAATTTTTCTGCGTGTGCAAGTTTTGCGTGTGGCGAGTTTTGCACGTGTGGCGAGTTTTGCATGTGGAGAGTTTTGCGCGTGGCGAGTTTTGAGCGGCGACTTTTGTGTTTCTACTTTTATGTGGCGAGGTTGGTGTATGTGTGGTGAAATGTGCACTGAGGGTGGTATATGTGTTCGAGCACGTGGTAGTGTGTGGCGCATTTTGTGTGTGTGTTCATATCCCCGTGGTGGTGTGATTATCCCATGTTGGGGCCCCACCTTAGCAACTGTACAGTATATACTCTTTGGTGCCATCGCTGTCATTCTTTAAGTCCCCCTTGTTCACATCTGGCAGCTGTTAATTTGCCTCCAACACTTTTCCTTTCATTTTTTCCCCATTATGTAGATAGGGGCAAAATTGTTTGGTGACTTGGAAAGCGCGGGGTTAAAATTTCACCTCACAATATAGCTTTGACGCTCTCAGGGTCCAGACGTGTGACTGTGCAAAATTTTGTGCCTGTAGCTGCGACGCCTCCAACACTTTTCCTTTCACTTTTTCCCCATTATGTAGATAGGGGCAAAATTGTTTGGTGAATTGGAAAGCGCGGGGTTAAAATTTCACCTCACAACATAGCCTATGACGCTCTCGGGGTCCAGACGTGTGACTGTGCAAAATTTTGTGGCTGTAGCTGCTACGGTTCAGATGCCAATCCCGGACATACATACATACATACATACATACACACACACACACATTCAGCTTTATATATTAGATAGATATATATATATAGATATATATATATATATATATATATATATATATATATATATATATATATATATATATATATATATATATATATATATATATATAACCTCCGTCTGTCCTTTTGTCTTTCTGTCACAGATATTCATGGGTCGCGGCTTCTGTCTGTCATGGGAGTTTAAGTCGCTGATTGGTCTCGCCAGCTGCCTGTCATGGCCGCCGCGACCAATCAGCGACGGCCACAGTCCGATTATTCCCTCCCTACTCCCCTGCAGTCAGTGGCCGGCGCCCGCTCCATACTCCCCTCAGTCACCGCTCACACAGGGTTAATGCCAGCGGTAACGGACCGCGTTATGCCGCGGGTAACTCACTCAGTTACCGCCGCTATTAACCCTGTGTGACCAAGTTTTTACTATTGATGCTGCCTATGCAGCGTCAATAGTAAAAACATCTAATGTTAAAAATAATTTAAAAAATAAAAAATCATTACTCACCTTCCGCCGCCTTTCCGGCTCCTAGCGACGCTCCGGTGACCGGTCCATGTAAGCGGCAGGTTCCGGTGGCAAGGATGGTCTGCGAGAAGGACCTGCCGCGACACTGTCATGTGACCGTTACGTGGTCATGTGACCGCGACGTGGTCATGTGACCGCGACGTGGTCATGTGACCGCGACGTGGTCATGTGACCGCGACGCCATCACAGGTCCTGCGCGAGAAGGAGGCAACAGAACTACAAGGGGCCCTCGGAAGGTGAGTATATGTTTATTTTTTAACCTGTAGTGAAGAACAAGACGTGCACTCGCTAATACTGGTGCCGACTGAACATGGAGGGATTCTCCAGAATGTAGTCCTGTACAGCAACAGTTGCACTCAAGAAAGAAGTCTTCAGAATTTTTGTTAGCCAAAAAAAAGTGGTTCTTTATTGTGAACAAACACCAAAGTTAAAAAGTTTAAAGGTATCACCACAGTGTTTCAGGGTAACGTTTCGACCCAATGGGTCTTTCTCAAACCTTACTTACAATAGTAGATATCGAGAGGAGGGCAGAAATCCCTGGATAGGTGCAGGAGTCCCGTTAGGGGCTGTAACTTGGTAGTAGCTGGTGTCTGCGGTGGTGGTGTCACACTTTTTAGTTACGTATATAATTCCACATGTGTTAATTCATAGTTTTGATGCCTTCAGTGTGAATGTACAATTTTCATAGTCATGAAAAAACAGAAAAATCTTAATATGAGAAGGTGTGTCCAAAGTTTTGGTCTGTACTGTATATATAAATAAATAGTTATGGTTGAAGGAAGACTAAGTCTATCTAGTTCAACCCACAGCCTAAGCTAACATGTTGATCCAGAAAGCGGCAAAAAAAACCCCATGTGGCAAACAGTAGTCTCCACATTGGGGAAAAAAATTCCTTCCCGTCTCCACATACGGCAATCAGACTGGCTCCTTGGATCAACGCTCTATTAAGGAATCTAGTATATATAACCTGTAACATGTATACTTTTCAAGAATGGCATACAGTCACCTCTTAAATTTTAGTAGGGCATCACTTATTACCACATCATATGGCAGAGTTCCATAGTCTCACTGCTCTAAGGGTACCGTCTCACAGTGGCACTTTGATCGCTACGACATCACGATCCGTGACGTTCCAGCGATATCCATACGATATCGCTGTGTCTGACACGCAGCAGCGATCAGGGACCCTGCTGAGAATCGTACGTCGTAGCAGATCGTTTGGAACTTTATTTCGTCACTGGATCTCCCGCTGTCATCGTTGGATCGGTGTGTGTGACACCGATCCAACGATGCGTTCGCTTGTAACCAGGGTAAACATCGGGTTACTAAGTGCAGGGCCGCGCTTAGTAACCCGATGTTTACCCTGGTTACCATCGTAAATGTAAAAAAAAAACAAAAAAACAGTACATACTCACATTCCGGTGTCCGTCAGGTCCCTTGCCGTCTGCTTCCCGCACTGACTGCCGGCCGTAAAGTGAAAGCAGAGCACAGCGGTTACGTCACTGCCCTGCGCTTAGTAATCCGATGTTTACCCCTGGTTACCCGGGGACCTCGGCATCGTTGGTCGCTGGAGAGCTGTCTGTGTGACAGCTCCCACACAACGACTTACCAACGATCACGGCCAGGTCGTATCGCTGGTCGTGATCGTTGGTAAATCGTTTTGTGTAACGGTACCCTTACAGTAAAGAATCCTTGTTTGTGATTATGCTTAAACCTTCTTGCCTCCAGAGGATGCCCCCTTGTCCCCGTCTCAGGTCTATGAGTAAAAAGATCATTAGAAATATTATAAATAAACACATATATACAGTTGGCTGTATCTGGAGAGGGAGAGACCCCAGAACGGATAATCTCCATGATTTCAATAGGAAAAGCTTTGAAAACCAGATCCTCGCGCCGGATTCAATGTTTCATATGTCCGTTTCTGGCCAGTACCATCATTGTGCCCTTTTTTGCTGCACAAAAAAAGTCCATCTGGACATTTTCTCCAGCCGCCGGAAACGACTATTTGGACAGATCCTGAAAAAAACGGATGAAACGTCTGGCCATCAGGCGCATTCCGGCGCTAATACAACTATGAGAAAAAAACAGATCCGGATTGTGCCTGAAACAAAAAGCCTGATGTGTGAAAGTAGCCTAAGTCCATCTAGTTCAACCCACAGCCTAACATAGCATGCCCTAACATGTTGATCCAGAGGAAGGCAAAAAAACAACCTTGTGGCAAAGAGTAAGCTCCACATTGGGGAAAAAAATTCCTTCCCGACTCCACATACGGCAATCAGACTAGTTCCATGGATCAACGCCTAATATAAATTAGATAGACATGTGATAGATCCCTTATCTATCTATCTGTCACCATAAAAGAGCCCCAGACATTTTTGCACAGGGAACCAAAGCTCAGCGTTGAGATCTTGTTGCCGAGATATCCTTCAGCGCATGTGCTGCCTCCTGCAGCCATTTTACCTTAGTCCATAGGAAACCAAGTAACTGCAGGGGCTCTAGGCTTTCACAAGATGACGGCAGAGCCTCCACAGATCCAAACACCCACAGCACCCAGGGCTGTGGAGTCAGTCGTGGAAATTGAGTCATCGGAGTCGAAGGTTTGGCTTACAGACTCCACAGCCCCGAACACCCGCAGCAGCGCACCGCACATCCGAACACCCCCTCATCCCAGCCAGGCAGCAAAAATCAACTCTTGCCTCCTCCAGCAGCGACCCCGCTTCACTGCAGCCACCACCCCCGGTAAGCAATAAGACACATGGATTATAAGAAGCACCATTTTATTTAAAAAAAAAAAAAAAAAGTTTTTTCCCCCTCGAAATCTGGGATGCGTCTTATACTCTGATGTGCCTTATACTCCGATGCGTTTTAGGCTACTTTCACACTTCCGTCGGTACGGGGCCATCGCAAACCGTCGGCCCAACGGACGTTGTGCTAAATTTAGCACAACGTGGGCAGCGGATGCAGTTTTACAACGCATCCGCTGCCCAGTGTGATGAGCAGGGAGGTGGGGGCGGAGTTCCGGCCGTGCATGCGCGGTTGGAAATGGCGGACACGTCGCACAAAGTTACATTGAACGTTTTTTTGTGCGTCGCGTCCGCCAAAACACGACGCATCCGCCGCACGACGGATGCAACGTGTGCCCATCTGTCGCTTATTCAAGTCTATGGGCAAAAAACGCATCCTGCAAGCACATTTGCAGGATGCGTTTTTTGTCCATAACGACGGATTGCGACGGAGGGCAAAAGACGGAAGTGTGAAAGTAGCCTTATACTCCGATGCGTCTTATACTCCGATAGAGCTAGCAGATGCTTTATCTGCGCTAGCAGTGATGGACCCGGAAACGCTGAAGAGCATCCCAGGGTCCGTCACTCAATGAAGGCATATGCGTCGGACATAGGGGATAATGGCAGCGTTAACGGACTGCGTTACATCGCGTTATGTCGCTGTGTAACGCAGTCCATCTAACGGACTGCCACAACGTAATGTGAACGTGGCCTTATACTCCGATGCGTCTTATACTCTGCAAAATATGGTAAATCTACCTATATATCTCTTGATATTTCTGTATTTTAGGATTAGCTTTAAGTGCTATTCATAAAAGCAATAACACAGGGTGTCGTGAGGGTAACACAGGGTGATATAGAGGTGTCTTGTGTGTTTAACAATCCTTTGTCTCTGAAAGTATAGTAATCTGGGTAAAAGTGGTTTGAAAATAATTTTCCCAACTAAAATATCTTCTCTCATAGGTTATGTAATGTAAGAAGCCATTCCCACTTTCTTATCTCTGTAGCTGTAATAAAGACTTGTGACTGGGCTTCAGAGAACCAGACAAGAAATGTACACAGACTAACACTGGTTGTGTGTATTTTCTTGCCTCTGATGCATCGTATTTATTTTATTTAATTATAAATAAACTAGATGGTAGCCCGATTCTAACGCATTGGGTATTCTCGAATATGTATGTAGTTTATTTATGAAGATTTTATAATACATTGAATACACAGGATTCGGACTGCGCCTGTCGCTGATTGTTCGTGGCCAGCCATGTAGTATATAACAGTAGAATATAACAGCCCGCGTAGTATATTGCACAGCCCGCGTAGTATATTGCACAGCCCGCGTAGTATATTGCACAGCCCGCGTAGTATACTGCACAGCCCGCGTAGTATACTGCACAGCCCGCGTAGTATACTGCACAGCCCGCGTAGTATACTGCACAGCCCGCGTAGTATATTGCACAGCCCGCGTAGTATATTGCACAGCCCGCGTAGTATATTGCACAGCCCGCGTAGTATATTGCACAGCCCGCGTAGTATATTGCACAGCCCGCGTAGTATATTGCACAGCCCACATAGTATATTGCAATGTGGGCATCATATCCCTGTTAAAAAAAAAAAAAAAATTAAAATAAAAAAGTTATATACTCACCTTCTGTTGGCCCCGGATCGAAGCAAAGCGGTTACCGACACTCCTCAGGCGCTCCGGACCCAAGAGTGCATTGCGGTCTCGCGAGATGACGTAGCGGTCTCGCGAGACCGCTACATCATCTCGCGAGACCGCAATGCATGGAGCGGTCACCGGAGCGTCGCGAGGAGCGGGAAAGGCCGGTTCTGGATCCGAGGGGCCGACGGACGGTGAGTATATAACAGTTTTTTTTTTAAATTATTTTTAACATTAGATCTTTTAACTATTGATGCCGCATAGGCAGCATCAATAGTTAAAAGTTGGTCACACAGGGTTAATAGCAGCGGTAACGGAGTGCGTTACCCACGGCATAACGCGGTCCATTACCGCTGCAATTAACCCTGTGTGAGCGCTGACTGGAGGGGTGTATGAAGCGGGCGCTGGGCACTGACTGCGGGGAGGAAGGAGCGGCCATTTGGCCGCTGGACTGTGCCCATCGCTGATTAGTCGCAGCAACACGGCCACGACCAATCAGCGACTTGGATTTCCATGACAGACAGAGGCCGCGACCAATGAATATCCGTGACAGACAGAAGGACAGACAAAGACGAAAGTGACCCTTAGATAATTATATAGTAGACTAGATTGTGGCCCGATTCTAATGCATCGGGTGTTCTAGAATATGCATATCCCCGTAGTATATGGACAATGATGATTCCAGAATTCGCGGCAGACTGTGCCAGTCGCTGATTGGTCGAGGCAACCTTTATGACATAGTCGCCATGGTCCATTATGACATCTACGTCGATACTGTGCCCGTCGCTGATTGGTTGAGGCCGCTAGGCCTCGACCAATCAGAGACGCGGGATTTCCAGGACAGACGACAGACAGACGGAAAAACCCTTAGACAATTATATATATATATATATATATATATATATATATATATATATATATATATATATATATATATATATATATATATATATATATATATATATATATATATATATATATATAATCGCAGAGTGGAGATGGTTTATATCTCAACCGAAATTAGCTCTTTGGAAGGGGCTGCCACAACAACCCCAAGATTAATTCATTGTTGGGTGCAGTTTGGAAAGTGGGTTCACTTTTGGGGAGTCTACTTTACTGGCTTGTTTAGGGCTCTGCCAATGTGACATGATGCCCTCAAACCATTGCTGCAAAAATCGACACGGATATGGAGCTCCTTCCCTTTGGAGCGCCATATTGATGTACTGATGGTAAAATGTACCCAAAAAGGTGTGCAATTTCTCGTTACCCTTGTGAAAATAAATTTAGGGATAAAGCAACATTTTTTGTGGGAAAAAAACTATAATTTTGATTTTCCCCCTTCACATTGATTTAATTCCTGTTAAGAGCCTAAAAAGGGTTAATAAACTTTTTGCATGTGTTTTTGAGCACATTGAACACCTTGAAGGGTGGAGTTTTTAACCCCTTCATGACCCAGCCTATTTTGGCCTTAATGACCTTGCCGTTTTTTGAAATTCTGACCAGTGTCCCTTTATGAGGTAATAACTCAGGAACGCTTCAACGGCTCCTAGCGATTCTGAGATTGTTTTTTCGTGACATATTGGGCTTCATGTTAGTGGTAAATTTAGGTCGATAATTTCTGAGTTTATTTGTGAAAAAAACGGAAATTTGGCAAAAAATTTGAAAATTTCGCAATTTTCACATTTTGAATTTTTATTCTGTTAAACCAGAGAGTTATGTGACACAAAATAGTTAATAAATAACGTTTCCCACATGTCTACTTTACATCAGCACAATTTTGGAAACAATTTTTTTTTTTGCTAGGAAGTTATAAGGGTTAAAATTTGACCAGTGATTTCTCATTTTTACAACAAAATTTACAAAACCATTTTTTTTAGGGACCACCTCACATTTGAAGTCATTTTGAGGGTTCTATATGGCTGAAAATACCCAAAAGTGACACCATTCTAAAAACTGCACCCCTCAAGGTGCTCAAAACCACATTCAAGAAGTTTATTAACCCTTCAGGTGTTTCACAGCAGCAGAAGCAACATGGAAGGAAAAAATGAACATTTAACTTTTTTGTCACAAAAATGATCTTTTAGCAACAATTTTTTTATTTTCCCAAGGGTAAAAGGAGAAACTGGACCACGAAAGTTGTTGTCCAATTTGTTCTGAGTACGCTGATACCTCATATGTGGGGGTAAACCACTGTTTGGGCGCACGGCAGGGCTCGGAAGGGAAGGAGCGCCATTTGACTTTTTGAATGAAAAATTGGCTCCAATCTTTAGCGGACACCATGTCACGTTTGGAGAGCCCCCGTGTGCCTAAACATTGGAGCTCCCCCACAAGTGACCCCATTTTGGAAACTAGACCCCCCAAGGAACTTATCTAGAAGCATAGTGAGCACTTTAAACCCCCAGGTGCTTCACAAATTGATCCGTAAAAATGAAAAAGTACTTTTTTTTCACAAAAAAATTATTTTAGCCTCAATTTTTTCATTTTCACATGGGCAACAGGATAAAATGGATCCTAAATTTTGTTGGGCAATTTCTCCTGAGTATGCCGATACCTCATATGTGGGGGTAAACCACTGTTTGGGTGCATGGCAAGGCTCGGAAGGGGAGGCGTCCCATTTGACTTTTTGAATGGAAAATTAGCTCCAATCGTTAGCGGACACCATGTCGCGTTTGGAGAGCCCCTGTGTGCCTAAACATTGGAGCTCCCCTACAAGTGACCCCATTTTGGAAACTAGACCCCCCAAGGAACTTATCTAGATGCATAGTGAGCACTTATAACCCCCAGGTGCTTCACAGAAGTTTATAACGCAGAGTCGTGAAAATAAAAAAATAATTTTTCTTTCCTCAAAAATGATTTTTAGCCCAGAATTTTTTATTTTCCCAAGGGTAATAGGACAAACTGGACAACAAAATTTGGGGTCCAATTTCTCCTGAGTACGGTGATACCCCATATGTGGGGGTAAACCACTGTTTGGGCGCACGGCAGGGCTCGGAAGGGAAGGCACGCCATTTGGCTTTTTGAATGGAAAATTAGCTCCAATCATTAGCGGACACCATGTCGCGTTTGGAGAGCCCCTGTGTGCCTAAACATTGGAGCTCCCGCACAAGTGACCCCATTTTGGAAACTAGACCTCCCAAGGAACTAATCTAGATGTGTGGTGAGCACTTTGAACCCCCAAGTGCTTCACAGAAGTTTATAACGCAGAGCCGTGAAAATAAAAAATGTGTTTCCTTTCCTCAAAAATATTTTTTAGCCCAGAATTTTTTTATTTTTGCAAGAGTAACAGGAGAAATTGGACCCCAAAAGTTGTTGACCAGTTTCTCCTGAGTACGCTGATACCCCATATGTGGGGGTAAACCACTGTTTTGGCACACGTCGGGGTTCGGAAGGGAAGTAGTGACGTTTTGAAATGCAGACTTTGATGGAATGCTCTGCGGGCATCAGGTTGCGTTTGCAGAGCCCCTGATGTGCCTAAACAGTAGGAACTCCCCACAAGTGACTCCATTTTGGAAACTAGACCCCCAAGGGAACTTATCTAGATGTGTGGTGAGCACTTTGAACCCCCAAATGCTTCACAGAAGTTTATAACGCAGAGCCGTGAAAATAATAAATGTGTTTCCTTTCCTCAAAAATATTTTTTTAGCCCAGAATTTTTTATTTTTGCAAGAGTAACAGGAGAAATTGGACCCCAAAAGTTGTTGTCCAGTTTCTCCTGAGTACGCTGATACCCCATATGTGGGGGTAAACCACTGTTTGGGCACATGCCGGGGCTCGGAAGGGAAGTAGTGACGTTTTGGAATGCAGACTTTGGTGGAATGGTCTGCGGGCATCATGTTACGTTTGCAGAGCCCCTGATATGCCTAAACAGTAGAAACCCCCCACAAGTGACCCCATTTTGGAAACTAGACGCCCCAAGGAACTTATCTAGATGTGTGGTGAGCACGTTCAACCCCCAAGTGCTTCACAGAAGTTTACAACGCAGAGCCGTGAAAATAAAAAATCATTTTTCTTTCCTCAAAAAAGATGTTTTAGCAAGCAATTTTTTATTTTCACAAGGGTAACAGGAGAATTTGGACCCCAATATTTGTTGCCCAGTTTGTTGTGAGTATGCTGATACCCCATATGTGGGGGTAAACCACTGTTTGGGCGCACGTCAGGGCTCGGAAGGGAAGTAGTGACATTTGAAATGCAGACTTTGATGGAATGGTCTGCGGGCGTCACATTGCATTTGCAGAGCCCCTGATGTGCCTAAACAGTAGAAACACCCCACAAGTGACCCCATTTTGGAAACTAGACCCCCGAAGGAACTTATCTAGATGTGTGGTGAGCACGTTCAACCCCCAAGTGCTTCACAGAAGTTTACAACGCAGAGCCGTGAAAATAAAAAATCATTTTTCTTTCCTCAAAAAAGATGTTTTAGCAAGCAATTTTTTATTTTCACAAGGGTAACAGGAGAATTTGGACCCCAATATTTGTTGCCCAGTTTGTTGTGAGTATGCTGATACCCCATATGTGGGGGTAAACCACTGTTTGGGCGCACGTCAGGGCTCGGAAGGGAAGTAGTGACATTTGAAATGCAGACTTTGATGGAATGGTCTGCGGGCGTCACATTGCATTTGCAGAGCCCCTGATGTGCCTAAACAGTAGAAACACCCCACAAGTGACCCCATTTTGGAAACTAGACCCCCGAAGGAACTTATCTAGATGTGTGGTGAGCACTTTCAACCCCCAAGTGCTTCACAGAAGTTTATAACGCAGAGCCGTGAAAATAAAAAATAATTGTTCTTTCCTCAAAAATTATGTTTTAGCAAGTAATTTTTTATTTTTGCAAGGGTAACAGGAGAAATTGGACCCCAACAGTTGTTGCCCAGTTTGTCCTGAGTACGCTGGTACCCCAAATGTGGGGGTAAACCACTGTTTGGGCGCACGTCGGGGCTTGGAAGGGAGGGAGCACCATTTGACTTTTTGAATGCAAGATTGGCTGGAATCAATGGTGGCGCCATGTTGCGTTTGGAGACCCCTGATGTGCCTAAACAGTGGAAACCCCTCAATTCTAACTTCAACACTAACCCCAACACACCCCTAATCCTAATCCCAACTGTAGCCATAACCCTAATCACAAACCTAACCCCAACACACCCCTAACCACAACCCTAACCGCAACACACCCGTAACCCTAATTCCAACCCTAATCCTAACCCTAATCCCAACCGTAGCCCTAATCCCAACCCTAACCACAACTGTAACCCCAACACACCCCTAACCCTATCCGTAACCCTAACCACAAGCCTAATCTTAACCCTATTTCAAACCCTAGCCCTAATTCCAACCCTAACTCTAATTCCAACCCTAACCCTAAGGCTATGTGCCCACGTTGCGAATTCGTGTGAGATTTTTCCGCACGATTTTTGAAAAATCTGCAGGTAAAAGGCACTGCGTTTTACCTGCGGATTTACAGCAGATTTCCAGTGTTTTTTTGTGCGGATTTCACCTGCGGATTCCTATTGAGGAACAGGTGTAAAACGCTGCGGAATCCGCACAAAGAATTGACATGCTGCGGAAAATACAACGCAGCGTTTCTGCACGGAATTTTCCGCACCATGGGCACAGCGGATTTGGTTTTCCTTAGGTGTACATGGTACTGTAAACCTGATGGAAAACTGCTTCGAATTCGCAGCGGCCAATCCGCTGCGGATCCGCGGCCAATCCGCTGCGGATCCGCTGCGGATCCACTGCCGATCCGCGGCCCATCCGCTGCGGATCCGCTGCCAATCCGCTGCGGATCCGCTGCCGATCCGCTGCGGATCCGCTGCCGATCCGCGGCCCATCCGCTGCGGATCCGCTGCCAATCCGCTGCGGATCCGCGGCCGATCCGCTGCGGATCCGCGTCCGATCCGCGGCCGATCCGCTGCGGATCCACGGCCGATCCGCTCTGTGTGCACATGCCATAACCCTACCCCTAATTACCCTACCCGTAACCCTAACCCTACCCCTAACCCTAGTTCTAACCCTAGTTCTAATCCTAACCCTAGAGGAAAAAAAAAAAAAAAAAAAAATTCTTTATTTTATTATTGTCCCTATGGGGTTGATAAAGGGGGGGGGGGGGGGGGGTTATTTATTATTTTTTTATTTTGATCGCTGTGATAGAACCTACCACAGCGATCAAAATGTACCTGTAAGGAATCTGCCGACTGGCAGATTCGGCGGGCGCACTGAGCATGCGCCCGCCATTTTCCAACATGGCGGCGCCCAGCGAGGAGACGGACGGACACCGGGAGGATCGGTAAGTATGAAGGGGTGGTGGGGGGGTGGATCGGAGCACGGGGGGGGGGAACGGAGCACAGGGGGGGTGGGTCTGGGCAAGGAGGGAGCGGACAGGAGGACGGGGGAGCGGACAGGAGGACGGGGGAGCCGGCAGGCGGACGGAGGGGACCGGACCCCATAACAGAGGACGGGGGGGGGGGGGGCGATCGGTGGGCGTGGGGGGGGGTACTTCAGTATTTCCAGCCATGGCCGATGATATTGCAGCATCGGCCATGGCTGGATTGTAATATTTCACCATTTTTTTAGGTGAAATATTACAAATCGCTCTGATTGGCAGTTTCACTTTCAACAGCCAATCAGAGCGATCGTAGCCACGGGGGGGTGAAGCCACCCCCCCTGGGCTGAAGTACCACTCCCCCTCTCCCTGAAGATCGGGTAAAATAGGAGTTAACCCCTTCACCCGATCTGCAGGGACGCGATCATTCCATGACGCCACATAGGCGTCATGGGTCGGATTGGCACGGGTTTTCATGACGCCTACGTGGCGTCATGGGTCGGGAAGGGGTTAAAATAGTGTCTCTTTTGGGTATTTTTTGTCACATAGGCCCCTCTAAGTCACTTCAAATGTGATGTGGTCTCCAAAAGAAGTTATGTTTTTTTTTTCTTAATCAAGTGTTTTTTTGTGACGAGCAGACAATGTTATGACTAAATTTTATTATGAAGGAGTATTCCAGAAACACAAAACATTCCAAGTATTTAATTTTCTTTTATCTTTTCATAGTCTTAAGACTTCTCCCGAA
The DNA here is from genome assembly GCF_051348905.1 of Ranitomeya variabilis. Lineage (NCBI taxonomy): Eukaryota > Metazoa > Chordata > Amphibia > Anura > Dendrobatidae > Ranitomeya > Ranitomeya variabilis. The sequence continues at coordinate 356,516,994 of NC_135235.1, forward strand.
TATCCCCCATCCTCTGGAATTCTCTGCCCCAACACGTCCAGTTATCCACCACATTCGGATCCTTCAGACGGAACCTGAAAACTCATCTCTTCAGGAAAGCCTACAGCCTGCACTGACCCCGCTGCCTCCTCATCACCACCGAAGCTACCGCCTCACCAAGACCGGAGCTCCTGCAACCCCAAACCTACTGTCTCCTCCCCCATAATCCTGCAGAATGTAAGCCCGTAAGGGCAGGGTCCTCGCCCCTCTATCAGTCTGTCATTGTAAGTTTGTTTACTGTGAGTGATATCTGTAACTTGTATGTAACCCCTTCTCATGTACAGCACCATGGAATCAATGGTGCTTTATAAATAAATAATAATAATAGTGTTTACTGATTAGTAGTGATTAGCGAGTGTACTCATGTGGGATTACCTAGCAACCAGGCAACCCCCACATGTACTCAGCCTGGCTAGTAGCTGTAAATCATTCAGCTGGGGCGATGAAAATCTCCGAGCAGTTACAAATACTTGGAGACCACCCGAGCAACGAGTACACTCGCTCATCACTTCTGATTAGGTTAAATGAGAGATCAAATCTATGCACTTGATATTTTGATAATTTTTTTTTTTTACTCCCTTGAAAAAAATTATAGAGGGCGATTTGAACTTTTACAACATATATTTAACACTTTTTAAGTTATTCTTTAGTCCCTTTAGAGTACATGAATCTGCAATCGCTTGATTACCGTATATACTCGAGTATAAGCTGACCCGAGTATAAGCCGAGACCCCTAATTTTGCCACAAAAAAACTAGGAAAACTTACTGACTCGAGTATAAGCCTAGGGTGGGAAAATGCAGCAGCTACTGGTACATTTCAAGAAAAAAAATAGATACCAATAAAAGTAAAATTGATCGAGACATCAGGAGGTTAAGTTTTTATGACTATCCATATTGAATCAGGAGCCCCATATAATGCTCCATACAGTTCATGATGGGCCCCATAAGAAGCTCCATATTAAAAAATGCCACATATAATGCTGCATAAAAGGTTATTGATGGCCCCGTAAGATGCTACATAGAATATTATGCCATATATAATGCTGCACAAAGGTTGATGGCCCTATATAATGATGCACAAAGGTTGATGGCCCTATATAATGATGCACAAAGGTTGATGGTCCCATAAAATGCTCCATAGATTATGCCCCATATAATGCTGCACAAAAGGATGATGGCCCCATAAGATGTTCCATAGCATATTATGCCCCATATGCTGCTGCTGCAATTTAAAAAAAACAAACAAAAAAAAAAAAAACAAAAAACACACACCTTTGCGCTCAGGCTCCCAGCACTTGCGATATTCACCTGTACCCGTTCCACAGCAGTGTGCCGGCTATGTCTTTTGGGTCTCTGCTGTGACTGTTCAGGCAGAGGGTGCGCACTAACCACGTCATCGTGCCCTCTGACCTGAACGTCACAGCCAAAGGACGCGGAAGATGGAGCCCGGCGGTTGAACAGGCACAGGTGAATATTGCATGGCTCACCCACCCCCGACATGCTCACCCTCCCCGCATGGTCCCTGCTTCTCCTTTGGTCTCTGGCGCCGGCAGCTTGTTACTGTGTTTAGCGGTCACATGATACCACTCCTTAAAGTAGTGAATATTCGCTTCAGCCCTTTGGGAGTGGAGTCGTGTCCATATTCATTACTTTAATGAGCGGTACCACGTGACCGCTGAACACAGGAACAAGCTGCCGGCGTAAGAGACAATCTGAGAATCAGGGACCGCGCCTGGAGCAGGAGAGTATGATGTGACAGCGGCCACTCCGCAGACCCCCTGGGACAATGACAAGAGTATAAGCCAAGAGGGGCACTTTCAGCCTAAAAAAAAAAAAAAATGGGCTGAAAATCTCAGCTTAGGCTGCTTTCACACATCAGGTTTAAGCAGTCAGGCTGAATTCATCGAATTCTGAAGAAACTGATCAGTTGCAAATTGTGAAAAACTGTTGCGATGGATCCATTATTTCGCCGGATGGATCCTAAGGGTTTGGTTCTGGACGAGAATGGGAAATGCTGCTACGCGGCATGCTCAACTTAAAAAAATAAAAAAAAAAAAGCGGAATCCGTCACTGGATTCAGTCATTTGATGGATCCGGCGCCACAGGCTTCCATTACAGCAAATGCCGGACACCGCCGGATCCATATGTCCGTTTTTTGACGGACACAATAAAAAAAAAAAAAAAAAAACTTTACTATGTTTTCTATGGCCACCGCAAAACCAATTTTCGACGCATCCGGCAAAAAACGGATGAAACGTGAGGCAATCCGTCGCTAATACAAGTCTATGTCACAAAAAAAGATCCGGCGGCAAAATTCTGATCCAGTTTTTTTTTTTCCAAAATTCGCTGCATTCAGCCTGACGGCAAAAACCTGATGTGTGAAAGCAGCCTTATAAATAGAGTATATACGGTACTTACAATTGCCAATCCTACAACAATGCTTACATATGACAATACTACAATAATGCTTACATATGACAATACTACAATATTGCTGTATACAGTGTAAATCTGTCTCCTTTGAAGTTCAGCATGTAGCTGAGCATCGGAGGAGTGGCCAGTTAGCGGTGACAGGGGTCTGTCCTCGGCTGACACAGTAACCCATCGGTGCTCCCCACAGTCACGTCAGCAGGCAATGTTCAGAGCCAGTAAGTTCAAGCAATAACGCAAATTCTATTTTAATGCAGCTGTCAGATATTGACAGTGGAGTTCAAATAGTTAACAGACATGTCACAAGCTCATCTCTGGCCCTGGCTATTGGAGATAAACACAGACTATTTTATAGAGTTGGTATCTGCATTGTGTGGAGGGTGCTCCGCTCCAGAGTAGTCTCCACACACGATCACCCCTGCAACCATGTACATGAATGCGATAGTTTTAAAGGGGTAAATAAATCAGCACACAGATGCACAAAGATGCATTTCAGAGTTGTTGCTAAAGCAAATTTTCAAAATGTAAAAACAGATGTAATCCCAGTTTTAAAGAGATATATAATGCAGTTGTGGTATGTACGGAATTTGTACATGTCATATCTTTTAGGAGGAGTGGTATATAATTTTATGTTATGGGTCACACTTGTAGCCACTATTATTGTCATTTTCAGAAAATAATTCTAGTTATTGCGTGTTAGTATCATTTATACCGGTTTTATTTATGCACACTAAAATGTGAAAATGTACCTGGCTAACAAAGGCATACCATAAGATGTTGAAAACCCTTGGCAACAAAAGATTTAAAGACTTACCAGTGTAGCATTCTTTGCACCAACACTTGCTCTTTGCACAAGAAGTTTTTTGTCTCCCAACTGCATTCCGTTAAGTCCAGCAATGGCCTTAAAGAATGTAAACAGGTTAGAAAAAGGCTTCTATAAATGTACACAAATTATATATAACTGCCTAATTTAAAACAAAATACAAATGATCAAGGCATATAAAAACTAAAAGGAAAAAATGTCATTTCTTTCCATTGTGTATGAGAAAAGTGAGGGGACAAAAAATGGTCAAGAATTTATCTTGTGCCTTTTCAAGTACATTGTACTAGAAGCAAAGTTATTGATGATTGCAACACATTTATCAGTCAACTGACAATATTTAGTTGCTTATACAGCGCTGGCAAAATTTAAGAGACCACTGCACAGTTTTACAAAAATCATCTTCTCTACATATCTGACAGCCATTCCATTCCAGCGTCAGTTGAATTCCAACCAGAGTACACCTCATTCTACTTAATGTGCTTCTGATTAGGTGATCACCTGAACCAAATTTTATTTAACGAATGAAAGTATAAAAAACTCCTGTTCACAATCTTCTTGCAATAGGACAAGCTGGATGGCAAAACAAGTGATAATATCCCAAAATTAATAGGAATGAAAAAATAACTTAAAGGGAATCTGTCACCTCATTTTTCGTATGCAAGATGCGGCCACCGCCATTAGGGGCATACCTACAGCATTCTGTAATGCTGTAGATAAGCCCCCCGAGGTAACCTGAAAGGTAAGAAAAACAAGTTCGATTATACTTACCCAGGGGAGGTCCGGCACCTCCCATCTTCATACGATGAGGTCCTCCTTATTGCTTCTGGTGCGGCTCCTGCGCAGAGGTACTGATTTGCCATGTTGAGGGCAAAGTAAGGCACTTAGGTGTGCAGGCGCCTGACCTCTCTGACCTCTCCCGGCACCTGCGCACTGCAGTACTTTGCTCTGCCCTGCCCTCAACAGGGCAGAGAATGACACCTGCGCAGGAGCCGCGACAGAAGGAAGGAAGAGGACGTCATCGCATGAAGGGAGGCGCTGGACCCGGACCTGCGACGCAAATCGGACCCGGACCGCACCTGAGTGAGTATAATCTATCTTGTTATTCTCATCTTTCCGGTTACATCGGGGGCTTATCTACAGCATTACAGAATGCTGTAGATAAGCCCCTAATAGCGATGGCCACATCTTACATGCGAAAAATGTGTGACAGATTCCCTTTAACTATGCCAAAACACTTGAACAGAAAAGTCTTGAGTCAGGAAAAGAAGGGCTCAATTCTGGCTTTACTAGCAAGAGTGACACAGTGAGCGCCATGTTTCCTCCATCCTTAACCCCTTAAGCCCCAAGGGTGGTTTGCACGTTAATGACTGGGCCAAATTTTACAATTCTGACCACTGTCCCTTTATGAGGTTATAACTCTGGAACGCTTCAACGGATCCCGGTGATTCTGACATTGTTTTCTCGAGACAAATTGGGCTTCAGGATAGTGGTAAAATGGTTTTGAAATTACCTGCGTTTGTGAAAAAACGGAAATTTGGCGAAAATTTCACTTTGAATTTTTATGCCCTTAAATCACAGAGATGTGTCACACAAAATACTTAAGTAGCATTTCCCACATGTCTACTTTACATCAGCACAATTTTGGAACCAAATTTTTTTGTGTTAGGCTAGGTTCACATTGCGTTAGGGCAATCCGTTTAGCGCTAGCGGATTGTGCTAACGCAATGTATTTTTCGGGGCCGCGTTTAGGGGTCGCGTTAACGTCCCCGCTCTCGCAGATCCTCGATCTGCGAGAGCGGGGAATGGACCTCGGGCGCGCCGCGGACGCTGCAAGCGTCACGAAAGAACGGCACATCGCTAGCGCGAGCCGAAAAAGGCACGCGCTAGCGATGCGCTACAGGCGAAATTTACATTGCTGTCAATGGGCGCGCTAACGGACCCGTTGCACGGCGTTAATTGCGACATTTTCGCCGTGCAACGCTGTCCGTTAGCGTGCACACATTAACGCAATGTGAACCTAGCCTTAGGGAGTTATAAGGGTTATAAGGGTTAAAAGTGGACCAGCAATTTCTCATTTTTACAACACCATTTTTTTTTTTTTTAGAGACCACATCACATTTGAAGTCATTTTGAGGGGTCTATATGATAGAAAATACCCAAGTGTGACACCATTCTAAAAACTGCACCCCTCAAGGTGCTCAAAACCACATTCAAGAAGTTTATTAACCCTTCAGGTGTTTCACAGGAATTTTTGGAATGTTTAAATAACAATGAACATTTAACTTTTTCCACACACAATTTATTTCAGCTCCAATTTGTTTTATTTTACCAAGGGTAAAGGGAGAAAATGGACCCCAAAAGTTGTTGTACAATTTGTCCAGAGTACGCCGATACCCCATATGTGGGGGTAAACCACTGTTTAGGTGCATGGCAGAGCTCGGAAGGGAAGGAGCGCCATTTGACTTTTCAATGCAAAATTGACTGGAATTGAGATGGGACGCCATGTTGCGTTTGGAGAGCCCCTGATGTGCCTAAACATTGAAACCCCCCACAAGTGACACCATTTCAGAAAGTAGACCCCCTAAGGAACTTATCTAGATGTGTTGTCAGAGCTTTGAACCCCCAAGTGTTTCACTACAGTTTATAACGCAGAGCCATGAAAATACAATTTTTTTTTTTTTTCTCCACAAAAATTATTTTTTAGCCCCCAGTTTTGTATTTTCTTAAGGGTAACAGGACAAATTGGACAACAACTTTTGGGGTCCAATTTCTCCTGAGTACGCCGATACCCTATAAGGGGGAGAACAACCGTTTGGGCGCATGACAGAGCTCGGAAGGGAAAGAGCGCCATTTGGAATGCAGACTTAGATGGATTGGTCTGCAGGCGTCACGTTGCATATGCAGAGCCCCTGATGTACCTAAACAGTATAAAGCCCCCACAAGTGACCCCATATTGGAAACTAGACCCCCCAAGGAACTTATCTAGATGTGTTGTGAGAACTTTGAAACCCCAAGTGTTTCACTACAGTTTATAACGCAGAGCCGTGAAAATAAATTCTCTCTTTTTCCCCACAAAAATTATTTTTTAAGCCCCATTTGTATTTTTCCAAGGGTAACAGGAGAAATTGGATCCCAAAAGTTGTACGATTTGTCCTGAGTACGCCGATATCCCATATGTTGGGGTAAACCCCTGTTTGGGCGCACGGGAGAGCTCGGACGTAAAGGAGCAGTGTATTAGTTTTTCAATGCAGAATTGGCTGGAATTGAGATCGGACGCCATGTCGCGTTTGGAGAGCCCTGATGTGCCTACACAGTGGAAACCCCAATTGTAACTGAAACCCTAATCCAAACACACCCCTAACCCTAATCTCAACCGTAAATGTAATCCTAGCCCCAACCCTAACTTTAGCCCCAACCCTAACTTTAACCCCATCCCTAACCCTAACTTTAGCCCAAACCCCAACCCTAACTTTAGCCCCCAACCCTAACCCTATTGGGAAAACGGAAATACATTTTTTTAATTTTATTAATTTTCCCTAATAAGGGGGTCATGAAGGGAGGTTTGATTTACTATTTATAGCAGGTTTTTTAGCGGATTTTTATGATTGGCAGCTGTCACACTAAAAGACTCTAAGGCCATGTTCACACTTCGCGGTTTTTACCGCTGATCCGCAGCGATTTTGATGCTGCGGGTCCGCAGCAGTTTCCATAGCGTTTACATTAACATGTAAACCCTATGGAAACCGCAAACCGCAGTGCACATGCTGCGGGAAAAACCGCGCAGAAACGCAGCGGTTTACAACCCGCAGCATGTCACTTCTTTGTGCAGAATCGCTGCGATTCTGCACCCATAGGAATGCATTGATCCGCTAACTTCCCGCATGGGGCTGTGCCCACGTTGCGGGAAGTAAGCGGATAATGCGCGGTTGCTACCCGGGGTGGAGGAGAGGAGACTCTCCTCCAGGCCCTGGGAAGCATAAATAGTGTAAAAAAAAAAAAGAATTAAAATAAAAAATCATGTTATACTCACATCTCAGCGCTGCACGCGGCCGTCCCCGGTCTCAGTTGCTGTGCGAACAGGACCTGCGGTGACGTCACGGTCACATGACCGTGATGACGTCGCGGTCACATGACCGTGACGTCACGAAGGTCCTTCTCGGCACAGCATCTTTGAAACCAGACCGCCGAGTGCAGCGCCGGAGGAGATTGCGACGTCAGAGGGTGAGTATAACCAATTTTTATTATTTTTAACATTACTATTGATGCTGCATATGCAGCATCAATAGTATAGGCGGAAACCCGCAGCGGAAACCGCGATATATCTGCAGGGATAACCGCAGCGGTTTTATCAAATCCGCTGTGGGAGAACCCGCAGAGGTCACACGCAAAGTGTGCACATAGCCTTAATTGCAAAAAATTGTTTTTGCGTCTCCACATTTTGAGAGCTATAATTTTTCCATATTTTGGTCCACAGTCATGTGAGGTCTTGTTTTTTGCGGGACGAGTTGATGTTTTTATTGGTAACATTTTCAGGCACGTGACTTTTTTGATCGCTTTTTATTCCGATTTTTGTGAGGCAGAATGACCAAGAACCAGCTATTCATGAATTTCTTTTGCGGGGCGCGTTTATACCGTTCCATGTTTGGTAAAATTGATAAAGCAGTTTTATTTTTTGGGTTAGTACCATTACAGCGATACCTCATTTATATCATTTTTTTATGTTTTGGTGCTTTTATACGATAACTTTTATAGAAAAAATAATTTTTGCATTGCTTTATTCTGAGGACTATAACTTATTTTTTCGCTGATGCTGTATGGCGGCTCGTTTTTTGCGGGACAAGATGATGTTTTCAGCAGTACCATGGTTATTTATATCCGTCTTTTTGATCGCGTGTTATTTCACTTTGTTCGGTGGTGTGATAAAGCGTATTTTTCCTCTTTTTTTACGGTGTTCACTTTAGGGGAAAACTAGTGGGACAGTTTTATAGGTGAGGTCGTTACGGACGCAGCAATTCTAAATGTGTACTTTTATTTTTTTTTTAATTTAGATTAAGAAATGTATTTATGGTTATTTTTCTTCTTTATTTACATTTTTTTTTACACATCCAAATATTTTTTTTACATTATCACATTGTCCCGGGGGGAAGGGGGGGGGGGGGGGGGGGGACATCACTGTATTGTGACAGATCACTGATCTGACACTTTGCAGAGCACTGTGTCAGATCAGCGATCTGACAGGCAGTGCTCCAGGCTTACAGGCGGCTGCTCTGTGCAGGCGCTTGTAAGCCACCTCCCCGCAGGACACGGAAGTAGCGGGGCTTGCAGGGAGGAGACGCTCGGTACAAGGTGAGCACATCGCCTTGTACCGAGGGTCTCAGGGAAGCCCGCAGGGCCCCCCTCCCTGCGTGATGCCTCATTATGCCCCCAGAACACAGCGATCATGCTTGATCGCAGTGTTCCGGGGGTTAATGTGCCGTGGGCGGTCCGTAACCGCTCCTGGCACATAGTGCCGGATGTCAGCTGCGATAGTCAGCTGACACCCGCCGCGATAGGCCGCGCTCCCCCATGAGCGTGGCCAATTGCTTATGACGTACTATCCCGTCACTGGGAATTAAGTCTCAGGTCACCTCGACGGGATAGTACGTCATATGGGATTAAGGGGTTAAAATTTCTAAGACTGCAGACCATTACAATAAGGTCAAGCAGCAGACATTGGGGACAACAAAGCTACAGACAGGCAGAGGACGAAAACGACTCTCCACTGACCGGGATGACCGTCATCTTATTTGAATGTCACTCAGCAACCGCAGGATGACATCAAGTGACCTACAAAAGTAATGGCAAATGGCAGCTGGGGTGAAGTGCTTGCCAAGAACAGTTTGTAATAGGCTCCTAGAGGCAGGGCTCAAGTCATGTAAAGCTAGAAAAAAGGCCTTTCATCAATGAGAAGCAAAGGAGAGCCAGGCTGAAGTTTGCCAAAGACCATAAGGATTGGACCATAGAGGACTGGAGTGAAGTAATCTTCTCTGATGAGTCTAATTTTCAGCTTTGCCCAACACCCTGTCGTCTAATGGTTAGACTGAGACCTGGAGAGGCGTACAAGCCATAGTGTCTTGCACCCACTGTGAAATTTGGTGGAGGTTCGGTGATGATCTGGGGTTGCTTCAGCAAGGCTGGAATTGGGCAGGTTAATCTTTGCGAAGGACATAGGAATCAAGCTGCATACAAGGTTATCCTGGAACAACATATGATTCCATCTGCTCAGGAAATGTTCCCCAACTTCGAGGACTGGTTTTTCCTGCAGGACAATGCGCCATGACCACACAGCTAGGTCAATCAAGGTGTGGATGAAGGACCGCCACATGAAATCCCTGTCATGGCCAGCCCAATCTTCAGACCTGAACCCCATTGAAAACCTCTGGAATGTAATCAAGAGGAAGATTAACAGTCACAAGCCAAACAAAGAACTGATTACATTTTTGTACCAGGAGTGGCGTAAAGTAACCAAAAAGCAGCGTGAAACACTGGTGGAAAGCATGCCAAGACGCATGAAAGCTTTGATTAAAAATCATGGTTATTCCACAAAATATTGATTTCTTAACTCTTCCCTAGTTAAAACATTAGTATTGTTGTTTCTAAATAATCATTTAAATATCATTAACTTGTCTTCTCTGCTTTGAGGTCTGAAAGCACTTTTTTTGTTTTTTTTTTTAAATCTTGACCATTTTTCCTTTAAAAAAAAAAAAATGTATTGCATGGAAAATCAGACATGTCAGAAGTTTATAGACTAAAGGAACAATTTACATTTTACTCAAAAATATATCGCTAAAGAGAAAAATCAGGCAAACTGAACATTTTGCAGTGGTCTCTTAATTTTTGAGAATATATATATATATATAAAATCTCTCTGGACTGGTGGCATATCTGGAATCCCAGAGGGTATGCTACTGCTTCGATTCCCATAGAACACAATATGGGAACCGAAGCAGTAGCATGCTATCTATCTGGGATTCCAGATATGCCACCAGTCCACAGAGAGATTTTCTCATAACAGGTTTAAGATTTATATTGGAGCACAATGTTTTTGAATTCCAGGGTGAGCTGTTCCTGCAGCAATTTGGCACCGCGATGGGGACTCGGGTCGCGCCCAGTTTCGCAAATCTCTTTATGGGGCGATTCGAGTCCTCATCGCCTCTCAGCCAAACACCTTATAAAGAAAACATATTGCTATACAGGCGTTAAATAGATGATCTTATCTTTTGGAAGGGCACTGAAGAATTAGCAATCTCACTTGTAGAAGAACTCAACAAGAATAATAGGGGCATTTCCTTCACATACAATATAAATAAAGAGAAAATCCATTATTTGGATCTAGAAATCAGTCATTCAGGCAAAAAAATTATAACCAAAACTCACTTTAAAAAAAAACAGATTCTAATTTTTTTTGGATTTTCGGAGCGCACACTATTCTAAACGGAAAAAGAATATACCGTTTAGTCAATATCGGCGCATCCGTAAAAATAATACGGTAGACACAGACTATGTAGAACAATCCAAAATTTTGACAAAAAAGTTCTTGGATAAAAAATACCCGAAAAAACTCATACCAGAAGCTTATGAAACAAACTTGAAAAAAACTCAAAATGAGTGTCTGTACAAGAAACTCAAACAATAAACAACCTTCTAGTTCAAACATCGATCAAATGAAGACGTGCAAAAACAAAAATGAAAACACTATAGAAAAAAATACTAGATGGGAATATAATTTCATCACAGCTTTTAATCAGGGAAGCGTGCAAGTAAGACAGATTTTAAATAAGTATTGGTACATCCTAAGAAAGGATTCTTTTTTAAAACAATGGTTACCTAAGTATCCCGGTATTACATTTCGGAGGGGAGTCACAATTAAAAACATCATTGCTCCTAGTAATTTGGGGAAACCCCTTTCCTCTTTAAATACTAAAGAGACTCCTATACAACATCCTTTTGGAGTTTTCAAATGTGGATCTAAAAAGTGTCACTGCTGCAACATCACCAGCCATAAACAAAACTGTATTATATCAAGCAGTACAGGAGAAACCATAAATATAAAACAACATCTCACTTGTGATAGTGACTATGTTATTTATGTGATCACTTGTGCTTGTGGCCTTCAATACGTGGGTCGCACCACACAGACAGTGCGATTGCGTATGAATGGCCACAGGCACAACACCAAAAAAGGTTTTTTAAAACATAGTCTGTCTAGACACCTTCTGGTCAAACATCACAAAAAAAGTGACATAAAGGTAACCCCTGTGGAGCAAGTACCACAGAATGACATCAACAGAATCCAGAAATTAAATAGAAAGGAGTCCTATTGGATTTTCCGACTGAAAACCTTATATCCCGATGGCTTCAATGAAACAGTGGAAAATGTATAGAGATTCGCAATGGAGAGGGGAGGAGGAGGGAGAGGGAGAAGAGGTAAATGAAAGATGAAGGGGAAAAGGGAGAGAAGAAAAGAGAAAAAGGAGGAAAGACAAAAAAAAAAAAAAAAGTGTATATGTATGTATATATGTATGTATGTGTATATATATATTTTCCCTTCTGAATTCTGCTAAAATGCTATTTAATTGTTTTATAAATGTGTGGAAAGGATCACAGGATCAACTGTGTAATTTTGCAGTTTATAATATGCTTTGCATATTTATTAATTAATCCATTCATTTATTTTATTATATTTTTTTATTTTTTTTTATTTTCTACTTACCTAACTTTTAAATTTTTAAATTTTGCTAAGATGATATGTAATTTAATAGTTTTTAATAGTAAATCCTTTCGAAAAGTATTTAAAAAACTGTGTAACTTTACAATTTATAATAGGTCTTGTATATTTATTTACATACATATATATATATATATATATATATATATATATATATATATATATATATATATATATATATATATATATATATATATATATATATATATATATATATATATATATATATATATATATTTTTTTTTTTAAATTATTATACCATTATAACATTTGATACACCAGGATTGGTTTAAGATCACACTGACTCACTTGGGGTGGAGTGTTAATCCCAATTAATTCAGGCACACCCCTGCTATGTGTTAGGAGTCACAAGTCTATAAAGATAACTTTCTTTTAAAACATTTTTAAAAGCACACATAATACCTGATGAAGGCCGTTGTGGGCTGAAACGCGTTGTTTTGTTCTTATTAAAGTGTCCTAATAAATTTGGTACTGAGCAAAATATCTCAACCTTCAAACTATCCTTGTCTTCCGGAAGCGCCAAGAAAGGATTTTTTTTTTTTCCTCTAACCATTGTATTCACATGCAATCCTTGGATTAAGGCTGGCATAGTTCCTGCAATAGTGCTGCATACCGGAATATTATAAGGCGTGGATCCATCATACGGATCAATTGAATGTACATACAAGACATCCAAAGAGTGAGTGCAACAATATATATTTCTTGCTGTTGAATATACACCTACACTTTGACTCTGCGCCCCTTGTCTCCCCTTTTATATCTCCTTCCGATATCCTTGTGATTTGGGTAATTTCTGTCATATAGACCCCTCAAAGACATTTCAAAGGTGATGTGGTCCCTAAAAAAAATGGTTTTGCAAAGTTTGTTGGAAAAATGAGAAATTGCTTATCAACTATTAAAGGGAACCTATCACCCCGTTTTTTAAAGATTAGATAAAAATAGTGTGAAATAGGGGCAGAGCTGGGCTTTACACTACTGCCTTTTTGGTGCCTTTACACCCCCGTTAGGCTGCCGAAATACCTTTGTGAAGTGGCCGTTTTGTCCTGTCACTCAAGTTGGTCAGGTCGGATGGGCGTGGTCACAGCGCTGTTTCTCCCCCAGATCAGGCTCATCATTACGTTGGTGGCGTAGTGGTGTGCGCATGTCCAAGGTCCCGAATCCTGCACAGGGGTGTGAAAATAGCAGCGATGTCCGTTATTCCATTGGTGGTCGGTGGGCGCGGCCATCTTGCTTTGGCCGCGCGTGCGCAGAAGCGGCGCTCTGCTGGCCGCGGCTTCAGGAAAATGGCCGCGGGCATCCGCGCGTGCGCAGATGGCTATCGCGGCGGCCATTTTCGTGAAGCCGAGATGCGAACTCTGCTTCACGAAAATGGCCGCCGCGATAGCCATCTGCGCACGCGCGGATGCCCGCGGCCATTTTCCAACGTAATGATGAGCCTGATCTGGGGGAGAAACAGCGCTGTGACCACGCCCATCCGACCTGACCAACTTGAGTGACAGGACAAAACGGCCACTTCACAAAGGTATTTCGGCAGCCTAACGGGGGTGTAAAGGCACCAAAAAGGCAGTAATGTAAAGCCCAGCTCTGCCCCTATTTCACATTATTTTTATCTAATCTTTAAAAAACGGGGTGATAGGTTCCCTTTAACCCTTGTAAATTACAAAAAAAATGTTTATCCCCTTTCTGCCAGCTGACGGAATAGTACGTCAGCTGGCAGTATCTCCCGCTTTGAGGTGGGCTCCGGCGGTGAGCCAACCTCAAAGCCGCGACATGTCAGCAGTTTTTAACAGCTGACTTGTGCTCGCAATGGGTGCGAGCGGAATCGCGATCCGCCCGCATTAACTAGTTGAATGCTGCTGTCAAACCGACAGATGTAAACGTCAGTTACAGAAGGTGAAACAGGACACCACAATTTCTCCCAAACTCAGTGATGTCCCATATGTCATCAGAAACCACTCTTCGGTCAGACGTCAGGGCTGAGAAGGCAGGAGCACAGATTTAGTTAGAATAGTTTGCAGGCAATATTTGTGGAGCACCTAAGGTGCTAGAGCAGCTGAAAAACCCTGAAAGTGACCCTATTGGAGAAATTTATGCTCTCAATAACATAATCTACTGCAGTGACTATCTTGTAACATCCACACCATGCTTTATCCTGGAGATTTGCAAATATTCAAGTTTAGGGCCCATATATCGTGTCCCCTCAGTTTAGTGCCCCCATCCATTGTAGCAGCCCCACACAGTGTGCCCAGCTTGTGGTTCTGGACACCCGAACCCAGTAATTTAATTGAGTTCTCCCCGCTACAATAATGCCAGACATGTAGCCACTTACTGCGGTTTAGGTACAGTGGAGCTCAAAGTGGGGGATATTTGGAATTAGGAGTGCAGATTTAACTGGATTGTATTTGGGGGAGTGGGAGCTATGTCGTTTTTCCATAGCCTATGGTCTACCAATAACAAGGGGAGGGTCATATTTTTAGTGACATGATGGACCCGAATAGGGGCAGTATTTCTGCGGGACAAGTTAGGGTTTTTTATTGGTAACATTTTTTGGGGTAGATATTTCTTTTTATTGCTTTCAGTACAACGCTGGAATCAAATCTTGTGTTCTACACTGAGCACTTATGTCAGGTGTTCAGTGTACAACCCACAAAAATGCAATTGAGACGAACCCCCGAACAGAACCACTCACCATAATGATTCAGATGGAGACCATTTCGTCTTTACCAGTGCTGTCCATCTTTTTAGGCGTGCACATTTTTGTGGTCTTACACAATTGAGAGCTAAAGAGACACCTAAAATAACGTGACAGCAGCGGAACAGAAACCAGAGTCCAAAGTGACTCCAACTGCCTCCTAAATGAGTGATTCCATCGGAGGTTGTCTAAATTGCAGTTTGAGACTTACAGGGAAACCCTGACTTAAGTGCTCAGTGCAAGATGTGAACCGAGCCTTATTCCGATTTTTTGGGAGGCAGAATTAACAAAGAGACAACACTAATTATTTTTATTTTTGCACTGTACATCATGTGGTTAAGTCAGAAGACCGCTTTACCCTTCCGGTCAATGCGATTACATAGATTGATTTAGGGTGTGTTTCCACGGTCAGGAAAAACTGCGCGTTTGACGCTGCGTAGAGCAGCAGCGTCCAGATGTTCCAGCATAGTGGAAGGGACTTCATGAAGTCCAGTCTCCACTATGCGTTAAAAGACGCAGGCGGCAGACCATCTTTTCAGAACGCAGCATGTCGCCGCACCGTGAATTTACCATAAACACTATTAGATACGGTAAAACCGCATGTAATGATTAGTCACATGTGTAGTAACAGCATAAACGTAGCTTACTACAAAACATCGGTCCCCTAGTCGCTGGCTTTTCCTCTCTGGCGCGGAAATTTGCGCGGGAGCCCACGCTATTTTTTTTTCTCACTTTTTAAAATTTTTTATAGATATTGCTTTTAAGGCCGGGGTCACACTTGCGAGAAACTCACACTTGTCTCTTGCCTCAATACCCAGCACTGCCGCCGGCACTCGGACCGGAGCGTTCAGCTGCATAGAAATACATGCAGACGCACACTACGGTCCAGAGTGCCGGCGACCATGTAGGGTACTGAGGTGCGAGACTCATGCGAGTTTCTTGCAAGTGTGACCCCGGCCTAACGCACATTTCGTGTGTGTGTCTACAATTAAGGATGCAAGAAACTCAGACGAGTCTCGCATCTTAGTACCCGGAACTGCTGCCGGCACTCGGGAGCGGAGCGTGCGGCTGGCTGCATAGAAATACATGCAACAGCCGCTCCGCTCCCGAGTGCCGGGTATTAAGATGAGAGACTCGTCCGAGTTTCTCGCATGTGCAATCCCAGCCTAAGTCTTTATTAACATTTTATTATGTTTATTACTAAACATCGGGGGGCTTGTTATTATCTATCTATCCCTCATCCACCCATCCATCCATCCATCCCTCATCCATTCCTCTTCCATCCATCCCTCATCTATCTCTGTGTGTGTAAACATTATTCAAATGTAAATGAAGAGGTTGGACAAGAAATGACAATTTTTTTTTGTTTATCTTTATTTAGCTTACAAAAACACACAAATCCACATCAAAAATGCAGGTGACCTGCCATTGACCTCAGGTGCAGATTTTACCTGCATCAAATCCTGACCGTGGAAACATACCCTTATTTTTTTTTTTTGTTTTGCTGTTACAGCACAGTAAAATACAGGTCCTTCTCAAAAAATTAGCATATAGTGTTAAATTTCATTATTTACCATAATGTAATGATTACAATTAAACTTTCATATATTATAGATTCATTATCCACCAACTGAAATTTGTCAGGTCTTTTATTGTTTTAATACTGATGATTTTGGCATACAACTCCTGAAAACCCAAAAAACCTGTCTCAATAAATTAGCATATTTCACCCGTCCAATCAAATAAGTGTTTTTTAATAACAAACAAAAAAACCATCAAATAATAATGTTCAGTTATGCACTCAATACTTGGTCGGGAATCCTTTGGCAGAAATGACTGCTTCAATGCGGCGTGGCATGGAGGCAATCAGCCTGTGACACTGCTGAGATGTTATGGAGGCCCAGGATGCTTCAATAGCGGCCTTAAGCTCATCCAGAGTGTTGGGTCTTGCGTCTCTCAACTTTCTCTTCACAATATCCCACAGATTCTCTATGGGGTTCAGGTCAGGAGAGTTGGCAGGCCAATTGAGCACAGTAATACCATGGTCAGTAAACCATTTACCAGTGGTTTTGGCACTGTGAGCAGGTGCCAGGTCGTGCTGGAAAATGAAATCTTCATCTCCATAAAGCATTTCAGCCGATGGAAGCATGAAGTGCTCCAAAATCTCCTGATAGCTAGCTGCATTGACCCTGCCCTTGATGAAACACAGTGGACCAACACCAGCAGCTGACATGGCACCCCACACCATCACTGACTGTGGGTACTTGACACTGGACTTCAGGCATTTTGGCATTTCCTTCTCCCCAGTCTTCCTCCAGACTCTGGCACCTTGATTTCCGAATGACATGCAAAATTTGCTTTCATCAGAAAAAAGTACTTGGGACCACTTCGCAACAGTCCAGTGCTGCTTCTCTCTAGCCCAGGTCAGGCGCTTCTGCCGCTGTTTATGGTTCAAAAGTGGCTTTACCTGGGGAATGCGGCACCTGTAGCCCATTTCCTGCACACGCCTGTGCACGGTGGCTCTGGATGTTTCCACACCAGACTCAGTCCACTGCTTCCTCAGGTTCCCCAAGGTCTGGAATCGGTCCTTCTCCACAATCTTCCTCAGGGTCCGGTCACCTCTTCTCGTTGTACAGCGTTTTCTGCCACATTGTTTCCTTCCAACAGACTTACCATTGAGGTGCCTTGATACAGCACTCTGGGAACAGCCTATTTGTTGAGAAATTTCTTTCTGGGTCTTACCCTCTTGCTTGAGGGTGTCAATGATGGCCTTCTTGACATCTGTCAGGTCGCTAGTCTTACCCATGATGGGGGTTTTGAGTAATGAACCAGGCAGGGAGTTTTTAAAAGCCTCAGGTATCTTTTGCATGTGTTTAGAGTTAATTAGTTGATTCAGAAGATTAGGGTAATAGGTCGTTTAGAGAACCTTTTCTTGATATGCTAATTTATTGAGACAGGTTTTTTGGGTTTTCAGGAGTTGTAGGCCAAAATCATCAGTATTAAAACAATAAAAGACCTGACAAATTTCAGTTGGTGGATAATGAATCTATAATATATGAAAGGTTAATTGTAATCATTACATTATGGTAAATAATGAAATTTAACACTATATGCTAATTTTTTGAGAAGGACCTGTATTTTGTCCCCATATGCTGAGAGCTGTAATTTTTTATTCTTTGACGAACAGAATTGTATGAAAACTTATGTTCTCCATGACAGGTTGGACATTTTTTTTATTTACCATTTTGGAGCACATAATGCTTTTTGTTTGCTTTTATTTAGATTTTTCAGATATAGAATAAACAAACATAAAAAACCCACAGCAATTCAGTTATTGTTAAATTTTTTTATGCGCGGCAAGGCTGTGTTCACACGTTGCAGATTATTCGCGTTTTTTTCGCGTTTTTTCCCTATAAAAACGCTATAAAACCGCAAATAATCTGCATACATTATGCATTCTATCATTTTTAATGAATTCCGCATGTTTTGTGCACATGATGCGTTTTTTTCCGCAAAAAAAAAAAAAAACGCATACTGCACAAAATCCGGACATGCTCTATCTTTTTGCGTTTTTTTTTGCGGATTTCCCACTCCAAAATGCATTGGGAAGTGTCCGGAAAAAAACGCGGCAAAAACGCGTCAAAACCGCGGCAAAAACGCATGCGGTTTTCTTGCAGAAAATGTCCGGAATGCTCAGGAATTTTCTGCAAGAAATCCTGAACGTGTGCACATAGCCTAAAAGTGACAAGACCAATTTATAACGTACTTTTACAGAAATATCAGATTTATATGGTTTTTGAAAGCTTTGCTACTTTCACACTAAAAAAAAAATATTTTACAAAAATGAGTTTGCTTTTGCATAGCCAGATTCTGAAAGCTGTAGCTTTGTTATTAACACTTATTTGCAAACGATTTTGCGTTTTCATTTATACTAAGGTGGTTTTGGGTTTTTTTGGTTTTTTTTTTTTTTAACTCTTTCATGCCCGAGCCTGTTTTTGCCTTCGTGACCGGGCCAATTTTTACAATTCTGATCACTGTCACTTTAGGAGATTGTTTTCTCGTGACATATGGTACTTCATGGTAGAGGTAAAATTTCTTCAATATGACTTGCGTTTATTTGTGGGAAAAACGGAAATTTGGTGAAAAGATTGAAATTTTCAAACTTAATTTTTATGCCCTAAAATCAGTCATATCACACAAAATAACTAACAATTCCCCCAAGTCTACTTCACATCAGCACAATTTTGGAACCAAATTTTTTTTGTTAGGACGTTATAAGGGTTAAAAGTTGACAAGCGATCTTTCATTTTTTTTGTTTCAACAAAACCTTTTTTTTTTTTTTTTTTTTTTAGAAGTCAATTTGAGCGGTCTATATAAAAGAAAATACCCAAAATGACACCAAAATGACACCATTCTAAAAACAGTACCCCTCAAGGTGCTCAAAACCACATTCAAAGACCCTTCTGATGCTTCACAGGAATGAATGGAATATGGAAGGAAAAAAAAAAATTCCTTTAGACTTTTTTTTTTAAACTTTCGCAAGGGTAACAGGAGAAAATGGACCATACATTTTGTTTTGCAATTACTCCTGAGCACGCTGATACCCCATATGTGGGGGAAAAACACTGGGTGCACGGCAGAGTTCGGAAGGGTAGGCGCCATTTGACTTTCTGAATGTAAAATATGTAGTAATAATTAGCGGTTGCCATGTCGCATTTGGAGAGCCCCTGATGTGCCTAAACAGTGGAACCCCCTAACAAATGTTTCCAAAATGGTGTCTAGACACCTTAGGGAACTTATCTAGATGTGTATTGAGCACCTTGAACCCACAAATGCTTCACAAAAGTTTATAACGTAGAGCTGTGGAAATAAAAAAAAAAAACATTTTTCCTAAATAAATATTTACAGCTCCATATTTTGCATTTTCATAAAGGTAACATGAGAAATTGTACCATACAGTTTGCTGTGCAATTTCTTCTGACGATACCCCATATGTGGGGGAGTATTACTGTTTGGGCGCATGGCAGGGCTCAGAAGGGAAGGAGCGCCATTTGACTTTTGGAATGCAAAATTGACTGAAATAGATAGATAGCGGACGCCATGTTGGGTTTGGAGAGCCCCTGACGTGCCTAAATAGTGGAAACCCCCACTTTGGAAACTAGACCCCTCAAGGAATTTATCTAGATGTCTGGTGAGCACCTTGAACCTCCAGAGACTTCACAGAATTTTATAACATTGAGCCGTCAAAATTAAAAAAAAAATTTTTTTACCACAAAAATGCTATTTTCGCCACCACTTTTTTTTATTTTCACAAGGGTAGCAAGGGGAAAAAAAAAAAAAAATGAACCACAAAGTTTTTTTGCAATTTCTCCTGAGTATACCAATACCCAGTATGTGGTGTTAAACTACTGTCTGGGAGCAGGGCATGAAAGGGAAGGGGCGCCATATTACAGCGCAGGTTTTGCTGCATTGGCTTGAGGGGGCCATGTCACATTGGCCCTTGAGGGTAAGTGACCCCATTTTACAAGCTACACTTCAATACAGAAATGCCAAACATGTGTATGATATATGTGGTTTATGTACACTGTGGGGCTTAGAAGGGAGGGGGCATTTGAATATGGGAGTGCAGAATTTATTTTAGGGGGGGGGAGTAGCCATAATGCTTTTCCAGAGCCTTTGAATTAGCAGTAATGAGGACACCCCCTATATTTCCTTTAACAGATGACGAACCCGAGTGAGAAATTGTTTTTTTTGTGGATTGAGTGGAAGCTTTTATTGGGAACATTATACATAACCTTTGGGATCACAGTAATTCGGCGCTCTGTGCTGAGCACTTTGGGGCTTCTAGCTAAATCTCTGAGTGACGTGACAGATGAAACCCCCGGATCCATTCACTATGATGAGGCAGCAGTTATTCTAGACTATGTCAGGCCTCTGTTCAGCGGTGTCCTTTTCAGAGGTGCACAAAACTGGCTGACTGTGCTTTTATATATGACTAAAAAGACGGACACCGTCGGATCACAGGTCTTATGGCTTTCACAGTGCTTCCATCTGCCTCATTATGGGGAATCTTCCGCCGGGGGTTCCATCTGAATCATGTATTTGAAATTTACACAAACTCCGGTGTAAGCTCAGCGCAGTGCGCCGAGTCAACAGCATGTGAAGAATTTGTTTTACTTTTTATGACATTCGTCATGCGGTATAAGTTATTAGGCGACTATTTTTCCGATCGGTGCAATTGCATAGATACCAGATATATATTAGCTTTTTATGTTTGAAAGCTGACAGACAAACGCTTTTTTTTTTTGTTTCAAATAATTTTTATTTGAAAGATAATACAAACATTTCCCATTCTGGGAATGTTAAGTGTACATAAATCACAAAAATATCAACATTAACCCCTTCACCCCCAAGGGTGGTTTGCACGTTAATGACCGGGCCAATTTTTACAATTCTGACCACTGTCCCTTTATGAGGCTATAACTCTGGAACGCTTTGACGGATCTTGGCGATTCTGACATTGTTTTCTCGTGACATATTGTACTTCATGTTAGTGGTAAAATTTATTCGATATAACTTGCGTTTATTTGTGAAAAAAATGGAAATTTGGCGAAAATTTTGAAAATTTTGCAATTTTCCAACTTTGAATTTTTATGCCCTTAAATCACAGACATATGTCACGCAAAATACTTAATAAGTAACATTTCCCACATGTCTACTTTACATCAGTACAATTTTGGAACCAAAATTTTTTTTTGTGACGGAGTTATAAGGGTTAAAAGTTGACCAGCAATTTCTCATTTTTACAACACCATTTTTTTTTTTAGGGACCACATCTCATTTGAAGTCATTTTGAGGGGTCTATATGATAGAAAATACCCAAGTGTGACACCATTCTAAAAACTGCACCCCTCAAGGTGCTCAAAACCACATTCAAGAAGTTTATTAACCCTTCAGGTGTTTCACAGGAATTTTTGGAATGTTTAAATAAAAATGAACATTTAACTTTTTTTCACACAAAATTTATTTCAGCTCCAATTTGTCTTATTTTACCAAGGGTAACAGGAGAAAATGGACCCCCAAAGTTGTTGTACAATTTGTCCTGAGTACGCTGATACCCCATATGTGGGGGTAAACCACTGTTTGGGCGTATGGCAGAGCTCGGAAGGAAAGGAGCGCCATTTGACTTTTCAATGCAAAATTGACTGGAATTGAGATGGGACGCCATGTTGTGTTTGGAGAGCCCCTGATGTGCCTAAACACTGAAACCCCCTACAAGTGACACCATTTTGGAAAGTAGACCCCCTAAGGAACTTATCTTGATGTGTGGTGAGCACTTTGACCCACCAAGTGCTTCACAGAAGTTTATAATGCAGAGCCGTAAAAATAAAAAATCATATTTTTTCACAAAAATGATCTTTTCGCCCCCAATTTTTTATTTTCCCAAGGGTAAGAGAAGAAATTGGACCCCAAAAAATGTTGTGCAATTTGTCCTGAGTACGCTGATACCCCATATGTGGGTGTAAACCATTGTTTGGGCGCATGGCAGAGCTTGGAAGGGAAGGAGCGCCATTTGACTTTTCAATGCAAAATTGACTGGAATTGAGATGGGACGCCATGTTGCGTTTGGAGAGCCCCTGATGTGCCTAAACATTGAAACTCCCTACAAGTGACACCATTTTGGAAAGTAGACCCCCTAAGGAACTTATCTAGATGTGTGGTAAGCACTTTGACCCACCAAGTGCTTCACAGAAGTTTATAATGCAGAGCCGTAAAAATAAAAAATCATATTTTTTCACAAAAATGATCTTTTCGCCCCCAATTTTTTATTTTCCCAAGGGTAAGAGAAGAAATTGGACCCCAAGAAATGTTGTGCAATGTGTCCTGAGTACGCTGATACCCCATATGTGGGTGTAAACCATTGTTTGGGCGCATGGCAGAGCTTGGAAGGGAAGGAGCGCCATTTGACTTTTCAATGCAAAATTGACTGGAATTGAGATGGGACGCCATGTTGCGTTTGGAGAGCCCCTGATGTGCCTAAACATTGAAACTCCCTACAAGTGACACCATTTTGGAAAGTAGACCCCCTAAGGAACTTATCTAGATGTGTTTTGAGAGCTTTGAACCCCCAAGTGTTTCACTACAGATTATAACGCAGAGCCGTGAAAATAATTTTTTTTTTTTTCTCAAAAATGATTTTTTAGCCCCCAGCTTTGTATTTTTACAAGGGTAACAGAATAAATTGGACCCCAAAATTTGTTTTCCAATTTGTCCTGAGTACGCTGATACCCCATATGTGGGGGGGAACCACTGTTTGGGCGCATGACAGAGCTCGGAAGGGAAGGAGCGCCATTTGGAATGCAGACTTAAATGGATTGGTCAGCAGCCGTCACATTGCATTTGCAGAGCCCCTGATGTACCCAAACAGTACAAACCCCCCACAAGTGACCCCATATTGGAAACTAGACCTCCCAAGGAACTTATCTAGATGTGTTGTGAGAACTTTGAACCCCCAAGTGTTTCACTACAGTTTATAACGCAGAGCCGTGAAAATAAAACATCTTTTTTTTCCCACAAAAATGATTTTTAGCCCCCCAAATTTTTATTTTCCTAAGGATAACAAGAGAGCTTGGACCCCAGAAGTTGTTCAATTTGTCCCGAGTACGCTGATAACACATATGTTGGGGTAAACCCCTTTTTGGGCGCACGGGAGAGCTCGGAAGGGAAGGAGCACTGTTTTACTTTTTCAATGCAGAATTGGCTGGAATTGAGATTGGACGCCATGTCGCGCTTGGAGAGCCCCTGATGTGCCTGGACAGTGGAAACTCCCCAATTCTACCTGAAACCCTAACCCAAACACACCCCTAACCCTAATCCCAACGGTAACCCTAACCACACCCCTAGCCCTGACACACCCATAATTCTAATACCAACCCTAATCCAAACGTAAATGTAATCCAAACCCTAACCCTAACTTTAGCCCCAACCCTAACTTTAGCCCCAACCCTAACTTTAGCCCCAACCCTAGCCCTAACCCTACCCCTAACCCTAACCCTAAACGTGACTGAAATACGTGGCACTGAAATACGTGGCACTGAAATACGTGGCACTGAAATACGTGGCACTGAAATACGTGGCACTGAAATACGTGGCACTGAAATACGTGGCACTGAAATACGTGGCACTGAAATATGTGATACGTGGCACTTAAATACGTGGCACTGAAACACGTGGCACTGAAATACGTGGCACTGAAATATGTGGCACTGAAATACGTGGCACTGAAATATGTGATACGTGGCACTTAAATACGTGGCACTGAAACACGTGGCACTGAAACACGTGGCACTGAAACACGTGGCACTGAAATACGTGGCACTGAAATACGTGGCACTGAAATACGTGGCACTGAAATACGTGGCACTGAAATACGTGGCACTGAAATACGTGGCACTGAAATACGTGGCACTGAAATACGTGGCACTGAAATACGTGGCACTGAAATACGTGGCACTGAAATACGTGGCACTTAAATACGTGGCACTGAAATACGTGGCACTGAAATACGTGGCACTGAAATACGTGGCACTGAAATACGTGGCACTTAAATACGTGGCACTGAAACACGTGGCACTGAAATACGTGATACGTGGCACTGAAATACGTGGCACTGAAATACGTGGCACTGAAATACGTGGCACTGAAATACGTGGCACTGAAATACGTGGCACTGAAATACGTGGCACTGAAATACGTGGCACTGAAATACGTGGCACTGAAACACGTGCAACTGAAATACGTGGTACTAAAATATGTGGCACTGAAATACGTGATACGTGGCACTGAAATACGTGATACGTGGCACTGAAATACGTGGCACTGAAACACGTGGCACTGAAACACGTGGCACTGAAATACGTGATACGTTGCCCTGAAATACATGGCACTGAAATACATGGCACTGAAATACGTGGCACTGAAATACGTGGCACTGAAATACGTGGCACTGAAATACGTGGCACTGAAATACGTGGCACTGAAATACGTGGCACTATGACTGTCAGAAAATGTTCATTAAACGGTTAGGGGTGAGGTTAGGGGTAGAGTTAGGGTTAGGATCCCTTTATCACAATGATGGTGGTGGGTGGCTTTTCAGTGTGTTTTCAGTTTTTTTTCGATAAAAATGCATGCGTTTTTAACGCAAACAAACGCATGTGCTTAAAAACGCAAGAAAATACTGCAGGTTGTATTTCTGAAAATGAACGCATGCAGAAAAAAACCGCATGCGTTTGAAAACGCGACCAAACGTGTACAAAAAAAACGCATGCGTTTTCAATGTTAAATATAGGGAAAAACGCATGCGTTTTTTTGTGCAAAAAACGCTGCAGACAAAAACGCAAGTGTGAAACCAGCGACGCTTTTTATAGCAAAAAAGTTTTTGCGTCTCCACATTTTGAGAGCTATAATTTTTCCACATTTTGCTCCACAGAGTCATGTGAGGTCTTGTTTTTTGCGGGACGAGTTGACGTTTTTATTGGTAACATTTTCGGACACGTGACCGTTTTTGATCGCTTTTTATTCCGATTTTTGTGAGGCAGAATTACCAAAAACCAGCAATTCCTGAATTTCTTTTGGGAGAGGCGTTTATACCGTTCCGCGTTTGGTAAAATTGATAAAGCAGTTTTATTCTTCGGGTCAGTACGATTACAGCGATATCTCATTTATATCATTTTTTTATGTTTTGGCGCTTTTATACGATAAAAACTATTTTATAGAAAAAATAATTATTTTGGTATCGCTTTATTCTCAGGACTATAACTTTTTTATTTTTTTGCTGATGATGCTGTATGGCGGCTTGTTTTTTGTGGGACAATATGACGTTTTCAGCGGTACCATGGATATTTATATCTGTCTTTTTGATCGCGTGTTATTCCACTTTTCGTTCGGCGGTATGGTAATAAAGCGTTGTTTTTTGCCTCTTTTTTTTTTTTTTTTCTTACGGTGTTTACTGAAGGGGTTAACTAGTGGGGCAGTTTTATAGGTGGGGTCGTTACGGACGCGGCGATACTAAATATGTGTACTTTTATTGTTTTGTTTTTTTTATTTAGATAAAGAAATGTATTTATGGGAATAATATATTTTTTTTTTTTCATTATTTTGGAATATTTTTTTTTATTTTTTTTTTACACATTTGGAAATTTTTTTTTAAACTTTTTTACTTTGCCCCAGGGGGGGACAATACAGATCGGTGATCTGCCAGTTTGCATAGCACTCTGACAGATCACCGATCTGAGAGAAGTGCAGGCTGCTTCACAGTGCCTGCTCTGAGCAGGCTTCTGTGAAGCCACCTCCCTCCCTGCAGGACCCGGATCCGCGGCCATCTTGGATCCGGGTCTGGAGCAGGCAGGGAGGGAGGTAAGACCCTCGCAGCAACGCGATCACATCGCGTTGCTGCGGGGGGCTCAGGGAAGCCCGCAGGGAGCCCCCTCCCTGCGCGATGCTTCCCTGCACCGCCGGCACATCGCGATCATGTTTGATCGCGGTGTGCCGGGGGTTAATGTGCCGGGAGCGGTCCGTGACCGCTCCTGGCACATAGTGCCGGATGTCAGCTGCGATATGCAGCCGACACCCGGCCGCGATCGGCCGCGCTCCCCCCGTGAGCGCGGCCGATCGGCTATGACATACTATCCCGTCGGCGGTCATGGGGGCCCACCCCACCTCGACGGGATAGTACGTCGGATGTCAGGAAGGGGTTAACATGAATTTGTATGGGGGAGCTATAAACGTCAATCAGTTTAAGACAAGACATAGACAGGACAGAAACAAAAGGGGGATAAGTTCCAGATCATGTACAATGTAAAACCACTCTACACTTTTACAAAAAGAAAGATTTTTCTTATATCAGCAAATATCATTCGGGCACTAACACCGGCCTGGTCAAGTCCTCTCTGTTCACCATGGAATAAGAAGTGGGTCAACACTCACGGAGAGAGGGTGAGAGCCAACTTTATCTGGTCATTCGGATATAGATCCAGCCATGGCGACCAGATTTGGAAAAAGGAGTTCCAGCTATCAGTTCTCGTCGCTTGGATACGCTCATATATCAAGACAGTGTTCATTCTATCTATGACAATAGATAATGAGAGCGATGGAGACTTCCAATTTGACGCTATGTGTATTTTAGTTGCCATTCCCAGTAGGACCACCAGTCTATGTAGGTTTCTGGGTAATCCCCGCGGTTTTAATCCCAGAAGGAAAGTTAGATGGCTCACTGGTATTTCTTTTCCACACAACCTATCGGCCACGTCTCCCACCTCCCGCCATAAACCAGCCACCACCGGGCACGTCCACCAAATATGGCCCATGTTTCCAGGAGTATCGCAGCCTCTAAAACATTTGTCAGAGACCTGAGGGTATATGGCATGCAATCTCGTAGGGACCAGGTACGTTCTATGTAAAACTCTGAGGGAGGATTCTACTAAAGATACCTGGTGAGAGCCTCTTGATAAGGCGTAGACAAACGCTTTTGATGCAAAAACTTGTTTTTGCAATTAAAAGCGTTTGTCTACGCCTTATCAAGAGGCTCTCACCAGGTATCTTTAGTAGAATTCGCCCTCAGAGTTTTTGCATCACCAAATTTTGAGAGCTACAAATTTTTCATATTTCGGCCAACAGTTTTCTGCAGGACGAGCTGACATTTTTATTGGTACCATTTTCGGGCACATGATATTTTTTGATCGCTTTCTATTCTGATTTTTGGAAAACAATGATCAAACACCAGGAATTCAGGAATAGTTTTTTTTTTTTTAATGTGTAGTAAAATTAAATAATGCAGCTTTATTTTTGTCAGTAACAGTTACAGCGATACTTTTTTTTTTTTTTTACACATTTTGCTGCTTTATCACAATAACTATTTTACAGAGAAAATTGTTTTTGCATCACTTTATTCTGAAAGTTATAACTATTTTTTAGAGCTCTATGGCCGCTTTCTTTTTTGCAGGACAAGCGGTACCATTTATATTTTGATTTAACTTTTTGATGAAAGCAAAGGTTTTTGCTTTATTTTGTTAAGGTGTGCACTGAAGGGAGTAAACAAGTGTGACCGTTTTATAGGTTGGGTCGTTCCGGACGTGGCTATACTAAATGTGTACACTAGATGGAGGCCCGATGCCATCACATCAGGAGGGTGGTGACGTCCAGATGGGGGCAGGCTTTGCAGCACTGAGAATCTCTCGTCCCCAAGAGCTCACGTCCAGTGACACGCTGTAAAGTGTATTATTTTAGGTCCAGCGACGCTCTGTAACATGTTTATTTTGGTACACTGACACACTGTAATGTGTATTTTTTATGTCCACTGACACGCTGTAACGTGTATTTTTTAGGTCCAGCGACACTAACGAAAATATATTTTTGAGAAGTATAATCTAAATTGAATATTTGTCTGTTTTCACATGGCCTAGATTCATGCACATGTGCTGCTGTGTTTGTCTGTATGATGCAGTTTTGCAGCGTGCACGTGTTCACATTACGAGTGCTGGTTGGTTATATATTGGCTATATATAGAAAATTATTATACAGGTCCTTCCCAAAAAATTAGCATGTAGTGTTAAATTTCATTATTTACCATAATGTAATGATTACAATTAAACTTTCATATATTATAGATTCATTATCCACCAACTGAAATTTGTCAGGTCTTTTATTGTTTTAATACTGATGATTTTGGCATACAACTCCTGATAACCCAAAAAACCTGTCTCAATAAATTAGCATATTTCACCCGTCCAATCAAATAAGTGTTTTTTAATAACAAACAAAAAAAACATCAAATAATAATGTTCAGTTATGCACTCAATACTTGGTCGGGAATCCTTTGGCAGAAATGACTGCTTCAATGCGGCGTGGCATGGAGGCAATCAGCCTGTGACACTGCTGAGATGTTATGGAGGCCCAGGATGCTTCAATAGCGGCCTTAAGCTCATCCAGAGTGTTGGGTCTTGCGTCTCTCAACTTTCTCTTCACAATATCCCACAGATTCTCTATGGGGTTCAGGTCAGGAGAGTTGGCAGGCCAATTGAGCACAGTAATACCATGGTCAGTAAACCATTTACCAGTGGTTTTGGCACTGTGAGCAGGTGCCAGGTCGTGCTGGAA
The DNA here is from genome assembly GCF_051348905.1 of Ranitomeya variabilis. Lineage (NCBI taxonomy): Eukaryota > Metazoa > Chordata > Amphibia > Anura > Dendrobatidae > Ranitomeya > Ranitomeya variabilis. Next base: position 356,545,921 of record NC_135235.1, read on the forward strand.
AATGAAATCTTCATCTCCATAAAGCATTTCAGCCGATGGAAGCATGAAGTGCTCCAAAATCTCCTGATAGCTAGCTGCATTGACCCTGCCCTTGATGAAACACAGTGGACCAACACCAGCAGCTGACATGGCACCCCACACCATCACTGACTGTGGGTACTTGACACTGGACTTCAGGCATTTTGGCATTTCCTTCTCCCCAGTCTTCCTCCAGACTCTGGCACCTTGATTTCCGAATGACATGCAAAATTTGCTTTCATCAGAAAAAAGTACTTGGGACCACTTAGCAACAGTCCAGTGCTGCTTCTCTCTAGCCCAGGTCAGGCGCTTCTGCCGCTGTTTATGGTTCAAAAGTGGCTTTACCTGGGGAATGCGGCACCTGTAGCCCATTTCCTGCACACGCCTGTGCACGGTGGCTCTGGATGTTTCCACACCAGACTCAGTCCACTGCTTCCTCAGGTTCCCCAAGGTCTGGAATCGGTCCTTCTCCACAATCTTCCTCAGGGTCCGGTCACCTCTTCTCGTTGTACAGCGTTTCCTGCCACATTGTTTCCTTCCAACAGACTTACCATTGAGGTGCCTTGATACAGCACTCTGGGAACAGCCTATTTGTTGTGAAATTTCTTTCTGGGTCTTACCCTCTTGCTTGAGGGTGTCAATGATGGCCTTCTTGACATCTGTCAGGTCGCTAGTCTTACCCATGATGGGGGTTTTGAGTAATGAACCAGGCAGGGAGTTTTTAAAAGCCTCAGGTATCTTTTGCATGTGTTTAGAGTTAATTAGTTGATTCAGAAGATTAGGGTAATAGGTCGTTTAGAGAACCTTTTCTTGATATGCTAATTTATTGAGACAGGTTTTTTGGGTTATCAGGAGTTGTATGCCAAAATCATCAGTATTAAAACAATAAAAGACCTGACAAATTTCAGTTGGTGGATAATGAATCTATAATATATGAAAGTTTAATTGTAATCATTACATTATGGTAAATAATGAAATTTAACACTATATGCTAATTTTTTGAGAAGGACCTGTATATACACACACACACACACACTATATGGTGGCCCGATTCTAACGCATCGGGTATTCTAGAATATGCATGTCCACGTAGTATATTGCCCAGCCACGCAGTATATTGCCCAGTGACGCAAGGAGAATACACAAAGTACCCATGCTTTTTCTAAGAAAGCGACTGCCAGGATAGGACGCATCACTGGAGCCAAAAAAGTTAGGCAACGAGAACATCTTTGAAACCTAGATTCAAAGGTAAATTTATGGTGCAAAGATCTCAATCTGTGCATGCGCTGCCTCCTGAGGCCATTTTCCCCCGAAGTCGACTACATTGAAAATCATGAAGTGTGGGGGCTCCAAGCTTTCAAAGTGTTATCAGAGCTCCCATATCACTTAACACCATTCCTACCAGCCTGGGGCTGTAGCATCTCCCCACCCTGCCTCTGCCAGCTTCCTGCAGCATAGACCCTGCCTCCTGAGACCCCAGCCAGCTCCACTGCAGCCGCTACCGTAAAAGTGGACCCCATTTTATTTATAAAAAAAAAAACACCAAAAAAAAAACACAATTTCAATCTCTAACCCCCCCCCCCCAAAAAAAAAAAAAAATAAATAAAAAATGGGGCGCATCCTACAATTCCATTCGACTTATCCACAAAATACAGTAATTTTCTTTTTTTAAATAATCGTTGATTTTTCCTTAAACATGTCATTTTATTTACAGCAAGCATTTCCTTTTTCACTACATACCTGATCTGTTACATTAATGTCCACGTATTCACAAAAGGCATATCCTTTAGAAAGGCCTGTGGCACTGTCTTTTACCAAATTAAAAGCTTTTAAAGGCCCGAAAGAAGTAAGTAGCTCCTTCACCTATTGAAAAAATTAAACAAAAAATAAAAAAAAAATGCATACATTTTACATGTTGTATACTTCAGCAGCAAATGAACATGCATAAATCAGGTTTTTGTTATATGTACTCTGCGGAATAAATTGAAAAAAAAAAAAAAACTTTCCATTTTCATAATGGCATTTACCGTATTTTGCAGTTTACAATACGCCCCGAATTATAAGACGCACCCCAAATTTTGAGGGGAAAAATGGGAAACATTTTTTTTTATGTGTCTTATTGCTTACTGGGGATGGTGGCTGAGATGAAGCGGGATCCCAGGGTCGCTGCTGGCAGAGGCAGGAGTAGGAGTGGGGTTATGCTGCGGACCCCAGACTGGGCGAAAGGGGTGTTCAGATGTGCGAGGCTGCGGTTGGTCGGTGGTGCGGGGGCTCCGCCAATATTTTGTGAAAGCCCGAAGCCCCGTACTTCCATGGTATCCTCTGCGGTGGACTCCGGGAAAATGACGTCAGGAGCAGCGCATGCACATATGAAGATCTTGGCGCTGAGATCTCATCTCCTGAGACCTTGGTGCAGAGATCTCTACCTGTGCATGCGCTGTCCCCTGCAGCCATTTTCCCGAAGTTCACACAATGTAAACCATGGAAGTGCGGGGGTCCTGGGCTTTCACAAAATGTCAGCAGGGCCCCCGCACCACTTAACACCCGGCAGTGTCGCAACTCCAAACACCCCCTCATCCTAGTTTGCGGCAACGCGCCACTATTGCCTCCTCCAGCAGCGACCCTGCTCTATCGCGGCCGGTAAGGTATAGTCGAATTGTAAGACGCACCCCCATTTACCCTCCAAATGTGAAGGGGGGGGGAAGTGCATCTGATAATCAGAAAAATACGGTAAGTAATATTAGACTTGAGGTATGTTTATAAATTAATGTTTCATGCCGAAAACACAAGAAAGACGACTTTCTATGGCCAGAAAACTACAACAGGAATCACTAGCATAAAAGCCAAAATTAAGACTCTGATCTTGAGAAGTAAAAATTGCAGTAGAAACACAGAAAATTGATCTGCAGCGGGTTTTAACCCCTTCCCGACCTGTGACGCCACGTAGGCGTCATGAAAGTCGGTGCCAATCCGACCTGTGACGCCTATGTGGATTCATGGTGGGATCGCGCTTTTGGGGGTCGGGTGACCGGGTTAACTGAAATGTCACCCGACCCACAGGTACAGGGGGACCTGTCCTTGACCCCAGGGGGGTGGCTTTGCCCATCCCCCCCCCCCGGGCTACGATCGCTTCAGTTGACCTCTTTGTCACCCCCCAAATCTGATTGGAGCTAGCGTCCATGTGACGCTATCTCTCCATTCAGATGTGGAGGGATGGAGTAAAGTATGGCTGCCTCGCTCTCCAGCTTCATCCAGTAACTGAAAGCTGAAAAGTGACACGCCTGCATGCTGCCCTGCCACCGATCACCGCCGCTATCAGGTACTCCGCTCTGCTGACCTCCGCTCCTGAAGACATGATGAAATCAGCTAAGGAGGATAACCATTAATAAAACAAAACTTTTAATACTGAATGCAGCTAAAATCATTGGAACCCAACAACAAACACATACAAAAAACAAAAAGTACTCAAATACCCAGTGCTCAAAATAGTAAAAATTGGAATGGTCTCACCAATAAAGACGGACGTATGGATGTAATAGATGTTTTCAGCCTAAAGCCCCCGTCACACTAAGCGAGGTCGCTAGCGAGATCGCTGCTGAGTCACAAGTTTTGTGACGCAACAGCGACCTCAGTAGCGATCTCGCCATGTTTGACACGTAGCAGCGACCAGGCCCCTGCTGTGAGATCGCTGGTCGTGTCGGAATGGCCTGGACCTTTTTTTGATCATTGAGGTCCCGCTGGGTAGCACACATTGCTGTGTTTGACACCTTACCAACGACCTCGTTGACGACTCAGACACTGAATCGTCATAATAGCTGCCATGTGACATCGTTGTACAGGTCGCTACATCGCTGCTGCGTCGTTGGGAAGATCTCACTGTTTGACATCTCACCAGCGACCACATAGCGACGCAGCAACGATCCCTGACAGGTCGTATAGTTGTCGGGATCGCTTTAGCATCGCTAAGTGTGACGTGGCCTTAACAGGCTTTGAAGAGTCATGGTCCAGGGAAATCAGGACACAATGGGGTATAAAAATGCTGTCTACCCTGTAATCCCTCTGTAGCTCCTGTCCTGACAAGGACAGGCCCCAAGTGGACCCTGCTATGGACAAACACCAAATCAATGAGTGTAGGTAACAAAAGTTCTTCTTCCTACGCTTTTCATCACCAATGCAGGAGACTCATCAGGGGAGTTCAAATAAATGTACCAATAGGCACAAGAAGTCCAAGCAACAAAAGTCCGTGTCTATATATGTGGGTCCCGCAGTGGCTGAGTACCCATAGAGATGGAGTGACTGTCTGTTTGCAGTCTAAGGTGAATCCTCACCCATGTACCGGAAGAGTAGCCTTATATACCGGCGATTTGTTACCTCCCCCTTAAACGATATGGCGCCGGCTATACCAATATATCATTGCCCCATGTGGCGATGTATTACCGCAATGTGTACTTACAGTTCAGTCCCAGAATGTCGCGCCATGTGTGCAGCGCACATACCGGAAGTAAGGCTGCCATGTTATGCATGTCACATCCGCATATGCGCAGGGTGAGTGTGTTCCAACCAATGGAGGGCACACAACCCGGAAGCAGCGGCGCAATGTTATAGGCGTAACCCATCGCGTCATAACGCCGCCATGGTAACTAGAGATAGAACGTCCTGACAGTTATTGTGATACTTATGTGATATGAATGATGTATGTTAGACATTAGGAAGGTATCCAGATGATAGGTAGGTGATAACGGGTCTTATTATTCTTTTACAGAGTATTCAGTACAAAGTAAAAGACTGAGGATTTGACCGCTGAATGACCTCTCTGAGTACATGATGAGAACATGCAAAAGAATGTGAAAAACAACTATACAGCGCTTGCGTGACACGAATAGCGCACGAGCTATATTTACAACTGCGCAACTGCAAAGCGTGAACAGCTAATGTAATCATTACTTGCAAAGATAACATTGTAGTTAACAAGGACTGACATAGCGGATATCCTTATAACATCTGAAATTGCATTACGCAATAAGAGTCACTCCTAATGGGAACATAATACCTACACGGGGGAGAGGAGTTCAGGACTCATAACTACACGGGGCCAACCACAAATCTGATTGCATATAAATTTTATTAAGTTCAACATAGACATAAAATACAAAAAAAACAAAGGAACACATACAGGCCCAATATATATAAAAATACGTTTTATGGACGAGTGTCTGGAAGGGGATAAAAGAGCAAAAAACAGTATGCACAATGGCTGCAAAATGGGTCAGGAAAAGGTTAAAACCTACTAGTGTGTTAGTCCTGTACCCATAATAATAAACCGCAAGACCAGAAATCCACCATAAATAATGTATTGCAGGTCCGGTGCAAAAACCTGAATCTATACAAGCATCTGGCCATTCATAAATAAATGGAGTAGTCCTATTACCGTCCTAGAAAAAGTGCTCATGCTAAAGTGCAATTGTGCAGGACAGCAGCGGTTAGAGACAAAACGTACCCATATCAGAGGGTGAGAGCACACTATGCATACAGCAAGCCCCGACGCGCGTTTCGCGTTGCGGGCTTCTTCAGGGGGCAGTGTTAGGTTAGGCTTAGGGGTGTGTTAGGTTAGGCTTGTGGTTAGGGTTGGGATTAGGGGTGTGTTGGGGTTAGGCTTGGAGATAAACAGTGGAAACCCCCCAATTCTAGGTACATCAGGGGCTCTCCAAAAGCGACATGACGCCTGCGGACTATTCCATCAAAGTTTGCATTTCAAAACGTCACTACTTCCCTTCTGAGCCCAAACAGTGGTTCCCCCCACATATGGGGTACCAGCGTAATCAAGACAAACTGGAGAACAACTTTTGGTGTCCAATTTAACCTGTTACCTTTGAGAAAATAAAAAATTGCGGGCTAAAAAAAAAAAAAAATCAGAGGAAAAAGATGATTTTCTTTATTTTCACGGCTCTGCATTACAAACTTCTGTGAAGCACTTAGGGGTTCAAAGTGCTCATCGCACATCTAGATAAGTTGCTTGGGAGGTCTGGTTTCTAGTCACTTGCGGGAAGTTTCGACTGTTTATTCACATCAGGGGCTCTTCAAACGTAACATGATGCCCACAGACCATTCCTTTAAAGTCTGCATTTCAAAACGTCACTACTTCCTTTCTGAGCCCCGATATGTGCTTAAACAGTGGTTCCCCCCACATATGGGGTACCATCGTACTCAGGACAAATTGGACAACAACTTTTTGGGTCCAAATTCTCCTGTTACCCTTGTGAAAAAAAAAATGTGGGCTAAAAAAAAAATCATTTGAGGGAAAAAAAAAAAAATTATTTTCACAGCTCTGCGTTATAAACTTCTGTGAAGCACTTAGGGGTTCAAAGTGCTCACTATGCATCTAGATAACGGTATAAAACTGGGGGTAAAACAAAACACATGGTAGAATCACAAGAGTGACTTCGGCAGGTATAGTTCAGCAAAGTTTTCAGCTCTCATGCGTACGTAATTGAAGAACTTCTACGGGTTTTGCCTCAATTACATATACAGCGTTGAACAGACCCCACGGGTCAATAGATGTGCTGTGATCAGATGGATCCAAAGACGTTGGTGACACTGCAGACTTAAGGTACCTTCACACTAAACTATATCGCTAGCGATCCGTGACGTTGCAGCGTCCTGACTAGCGATATCGTTGAGTGTGACAGGCAGCAGCGATCAGGATCCTGCTGTGATATCGCTGGTCGTCGGTTAAAATTCAGAACTTTATTTGGTCGTCAGATCGCCGTGTATCGTTGTGTTTGACAGCAAAAGCAACGATACCAGCGATGTTTTACAATGGTAACCAGGGTAAATATCGGGTTACTAAGCGCAGGGCCGCGCTTAGTAACCCGATGTTTACCCTGGTTACCAGTGTAAAATGTAAAATAACAGTACATACTCACCTTCGCGTCCCCCGCCGTCCGCTTCCTGCACTGACTGAGCGCCGGCCGTAAAATGAAAGCAAAGCACAGCGGTGACGTCACCGCTCTGCTGTTAGGGCCAGCGCTCAGTCAGTGCAGGAAGCGGACGCCGGGGGACGCGAATGTGAGTATGTAGTGTTTGTTATTTTACATTTTACACTGGTAACCAGGGTAAACATCGGGTTACTAAGCGCGGCCC